>NC_045551.1:33351809-33696809 GCF_009769535.1 Thamnophis elegans
CCCACCATATACCATATATAGGAGTGCTACCGAAGCTTTGCTTAAAACATTGAAAGCCCTTGTCAAACAACTTTTTTTTTTTCCTGACTCTTTTGTCCCTTATTTAAAACTGCACTCAGATAAGGTGTTCCTATATCCATTTTTAGTGGAAGCAAGTAAGACTTTTGTGACGCAGTTATTATGGTATCTGACTAGCAAAACTATCTCTTGTATATGTTACATGCTCTTAACTCCCACAGCTTCAACCTTAAACTCTGTCTATCCTGGACCTCACCCGATTCCTAAGAGGTCCGTAAAGGAGCACACCAGCGTGCCTTCCATCCACTCATTTCCCTCGTTCATGTCCATGTTTATACTTACAACCGTTATCTTGTACATGTTTAACAAACTAAATAAAATTAAATAAGAATAAATTAAACCCATGAGTTGCTAAAATTAGCAAGTTTCACTCACACTTTCTCACATACACAAACACACACAGAGCGAGATGAAAAAATTCAGTGTGTCCCACCCCAAAACTAAATATTAATGATGTGGCATAAGCATATTTCTTCCCCACCTTCCCATCCCAGTTGTATAAACTTTCAACCTGTGAAGAGATTCTGTGTCCCAAGCATGCTAGTCTCCCTTGTTAGACAATGCCTTCATGCAGCCTTTTAATGCAAGGATGGTTATTATTGGCTAAAATGAATCCCTTACAGTAAAAAGAAACATTTTCTTCAGAAACACAACTCTCTTCTTTGGAATGATTTTGATCTCTTGGTTATTTTTATAGCAAGCTAAGATGTCATACTGGCACACTAGTGTTTGCTTTCCTCTAATAATTGGCCCAAGGAGGAATGCTTAGAAAGTAGCATGCATAGGAAGGAAGGAAGGACGGAAAAACACTGTCCTGTTTTAAGGGATTCAGCTTGTTAAATCAACCAAGCAATGATTTCTATCATGCCCACCAGCATCACAATGAGGTGTCTTGGTGGCAAGGATTTAGGATAATTTTTATTCTACATTTCTAAAGATAATCTGAGATATCAAAAGACTCAGAGATTGTAGATGGCCGATTCAAATCTTTTGAAATTTTTAACACTGCTAGCTAGGACCACAATGAGTTATTTCAAATGCATTTAATTTTTTGGGTAACATTGCACAATAGACACCAAAGATCAGAGGTGAAATCATTCACGATCCTTTCTTCGAGTTAATATAAAACAAATAACAATTTATAAAATAAACCATAAATTTATTAAAGATCTGCATGGTAACACTGTTTCATCATCAGCAAAAGTTGAGTCTCTTTTAAGTCACACTGACTCCTTTGGACTTCATAGGCACATGGGCAGTAATGCAAAAGTGGTTTGCCACTGCCTTCTAGCCTAAGGTGACCAGACGTCCCGCTTTTGGCGGGACACCCCCGCCTTTTGATGCATATTCCCGCGTCCCGCCCGCTTTTTAAAAAGGCACGCTTTTTTTGGCGCTGGCAGCTCCCGCCCATCAGCTGCTGGGCTGGCTCATCGTTTCGTTCTATGCTACCTACAAATTTAAGCCAGCCCAGCCTGCCGCTCACTAATTTGATTGGCTGGACTCCAGCCAATCAGTGAGCTGGCCAACCAGCTCACTGATTGGCTGGACTCCTTAGCTGAGGACGCATGCGCGAGTTCTCCATTTTATTTCGTCTTTCTTTCTTGTTGGGGTTGCAGCTGCTGCGCTTACTCACTGGTGGTGAGTATGTTTTGTATTGTCTAATTAATTTGGTACCGTGGGAATCGGGAGGCGCTGGGGGGAGGAGACGTTGCTGGTCGCCGCGTGCTCCCTCGCTCGCGGCGGAGGAGGGGAAAGCAGCCCGGCGTTGCTGGTCGCCGCGTGCTCCCTCGCTCGCGGCTGAGGAGGGGGAAGCAGCCCGGCGTTGCTCGCGGAGGAGGAGGAGGAGGGGTGGAAGGCAAGCAGCCCGGCGTTGCGTTGCTCGCGGAGGAGGAGGAGGAGGGGGGAAGGCAAGCAGCCCAGCGTTGCACGCGGCGGAGGAGGAAGCAGCCCGGCGTCGCTGCTCGCCGCGCGCTCCCTCGCTCGCGGCCAGGCTTTGGTGCTGCCTTTCCCGCTCTGTGCGTGCTGCCCAGACCAGACCTCTCTTCCTTCCGTGGAGTCCGTTCGTGAATCCATGGGATTCGCCGCGGAAGGAAGAGATATCGGGGGAGCGGCGCCGCCAGCAGAGAACGTCCCCTCGCTTCTGGGCCTCCCCGCTGCTGTCCCAATCTCTCTTCCTTCCGTGGAGTCCGTTCGTGAATCCATGGGATTCGCCGCGGAAGGAAGAGAGGTCGGGGGAGCGGCGCCACCAGCAGAGAACGTCCCCTCGCTTCTGGGCCTCCGAGAGCGTGGACGCAGCGGCAGCTGCCCGCAGACAACTTCCACGCGCTTCCGGGGCTCCTGTCGCTCGGCAGAAGCTCCTGAAGCGTGTGGAAGTTGTCTGCGGGGCAGCTGCCAGCGCACCCACCTCTCCTCCTGCCTCTTCGTGCATGGGATCGCTGCCTCCGAGAGCGTGGGAGCGGCCGCGAGGAGTCCGTTCGTGCAGCGCCCCAACCTCTCCTCCTGCCTCTTCGTGTATGGGATCGCTGCCTCCGAGAGCGTGGGAGCGGCCGCGAGGAGTCCGTTCGTGCAGCGCCCCAACCTCTCCTCCTGCCTCTTCGTGTATGGGATCGCTGCCTCCGAGAGCGTGGGAGCGGCCGCGAGGAGTCCGTTCGTGCAGCGCCCCAACCTCTCCTCCTGCCTCTTCGTGAATGGGATCGCCGCCTCCGAGAGCATGGGCGCAGCGGCTGCCGCCCGCACAGAACGTCGTGCGGGGGTCCCGCCGCCCGGAAAGTTATGGAAAGTTATCTGCGGGCGGCGTCCGTTCGTGATTGGGATCGATCGCCGGGGCAGCCTCTCGCTTCCGGAACTTCCTCTCTCACTTCCGGGGGTCCCGCCGCCCGGCATAAGCCCCTGAACCGCCGCGGAATCCGTTCGTGAATCAAAATGGATCCGCGCGGCAGGAGGAGAGGTTGGGGCGCTGCCAGCTGCCCGCAGACAATTTTCTCTCGCTTTCGGGGGTCCCGCCGCCTGGCAAAAGCCCCTGAATCGCTTGGAAGTTATCTGCTGGCGGCGTCCGTTCGTGATTGGGATCCATCGCCGCCTCCGAGAGGGTATACAGAACACTATTTACCTAAATGTGCATATATATACAGTTTAGTATTTTAGCATTTATTTTTGAAAAAAATCAAACTCCTAAATCATGGTGTATAGCTTATTGCTCCTATCTTGGACATATTTTTTCTGATCAAACATTTGTGTTTACTGGGGTGGTGCATAAAGCTGAAAAGAGTTATTGTTTGTAATTTTTCTACATTATTTTGCTGTTAAAGAAGAGTTTTCTTCTTGGGGATAGATATTGATGGAGATTTCTTGTGCCATTAGGAATTGTTGCAAAGAAAAGATAAAGAATCTTATGGTGTGATATTGGTGAATTTTTTTAAAAAATAGTCTGTGTTGTCTTTCTGTCCCAAATAGTTAAATATAATTTCATTATGAACATCTGCAGGGTTTATGGGATTCCCATAATATGGGAGATTCATGCCTTTGTAGGTCATATTTGCCCATTTGTGGTTTTCTGTCTCATCTGTGAAATTCACAACCTTTTATTTGTTATGTTCTGAATTTTTCTCTTTTTAGAAAGTGATAAGAAATCTACCTGCAATTTAATCTTGACCAGGCATCCTGACTTTTAAGAAGTCACTGACATGCCAGTTTTAAAATTGTTTTTTTTCTTGATAGTTAAGGTCAAAAATTTAAACTTGCTGTCACAACTTTGAGCAGGGTGTGAGATTGTTGATGTCCATTTTACTGTCTTTCAATAACTGTATAATGTTCCAATCAAGCCTCAAATTAAGATGTTACCAACTAGTATGTGAACTACTGGAAAGATTGTGTGCCTATAGAGTTAAGAGTAAGAGTTTCATTTCATGCATCAGAAGGCTGTATAGTGTAGAGAGAAAAATATGTTCAAAACATTACAGTTGTATGTGTTAGCCGCCTGAATCTATATTACTGTCTTTGTTTTAAAAAATTTCTCTCAGGATCCCAAAATGGTATTTGTTTGTATGGGTTATATTTATCAATATGTATTGCATTAAATATTGAAATCTAAGTATTCACTGCTACTGTGGATTCTCACAATTGTTTGATGGGATTTCAACATAGGCTGGCAAATTTGAATTTTGAGTACCCTTGATTGGGTCTGACCCTCTGGACTCCAAGGAGAGATTTTAAGAAACACTGATTTCTTTTGCCAGGTAATATGTAATAGGTTGCCACTGCAAGTGTATTTGAAAAAGGGCGTTGGTACTTACCTGATACGCCTCTTCTCATAGTGGGGGGAGGAGTATCCAGAATGGGTTGACCTTATCCTCTCATGATTGGTTTGAGTCAGATAAGCTCTTTGGGCTCCGCCCCCTGGAAGTGAGCCTGCCCAGTTTTATGACGAAGAGCTCTCTCCGACTCGTTGCCTCATTCGCTCCAGACTCTTGATTCAGGTTTTTTTTTTTTTTTTTTTTGCTTTTATTGTCTTCAACATCAATAATTAAATAACAATATAAACAATGAACATAACACTTAGTTGTACAAACATAGTCAGGGAGGGACTGGATACTCCTCCCCCCACTATGAGAAGAGGCGTATCAGGTAAGTACCAACGCCCTTTCTCCATAGTGAGGGGGGAGGAGTATCCAGAATGGGACGTACCAAAGCCTGCACGTCCCTAGGGAGGGAGATCCCTGAGGCCATATGTCCCCCACTCAGGCCTGTTGAGGCACGGGTCCAGCCCTGTGAACCGCCTGCAACACCCTGCGGCCGAACGAGGCCTCTGCCGAGGCAAAGGAGTCCAACTTATAGTTCCTAACAAAGGGAGAGGGGGAAGCCCACGTGGCTGCCCTGCAGATTTCGGCCAGGGATGCTTGTGTGGCCCAGGCCGTGGATGTGGCTGCACTCCGTGTGGAGTGGGCTGTGATATGATTTGGTGTCTGTAACCCCTGCGATTGGTAAGCAGTGGCAATGCAGGTTCGCAGCCACCTGCCGATAGTGGTGGAAGTTACCTTATTACCCAGGGATCCTGGTTGGAAGGAGACAAACAGGGCTTCGGATTTCCTGTTTGGTCTGGTTCTCCTGAGGTAAACCCTCAGAGCCCTCCTAACGTCCAGAGTGTGCCACTTCCTCTCCAATGGGTGAGAAGGGTCTGGACAGAAGATGGGCAAAATCAGTTCCTGGGCTCGATGGAAGCAGGAGCACACCTTGGGAATGAAGGATGGATCCAGCCGTAACACCACCCTATCTTGGTGGAAGACACAGAGATCCTCCCTGGTGGACAGCGCCTGTAGTTCGGATATCCGCCTGGCGGAAGTGATGGCCACCAGGAAAGCCACCTTCAGGGTCAGGAACTTAAGGGAAACTGTTTGTAATGGCTCAAATGGGGCGCCCGTTAGAGCGTCCAATACCCTGTGTAAATCCCAGGAAGGGTACCTGTGTACCGTGGGTGGTCTGAGGTTGGAGGCCCCCTTAAGGAATTGCCTGACCATGGGGTGGTGTGTCAGGCTCTGATTTCTGCCACAGAGGAGAACTGATGAGATGGCTGAGACCTGTCTCCTAATTGTGTTAGGAGCTACCCCTCTATCCAGGCCCGCCTGGAGGAAGTCCAGAACCTGAGGCACCGTGGCCTGGATGGGGTTGAACCCCCGGGAGTTGCACCAAGAGTCAAAGGCCCGCCACGTGGAGCCATAGATGCGCTCTGTGGAGGGCCTGCGGGCGGCCTGGATAGTCCTTATCACCCTGGGGGAGAAGAGGTCTTTCCTCAGGATGCTCCGCTCCACCGCCAAGCGGTCAACTGGCTGCAGCTTCCGCTCCAAGTTGTCCCCTTGGTCCGGTTGAGCCAGCCGGCTCTGATGAACCCACCCCTGCTGTATGTTCTGCCCTCAGCGAATATTGTCTAAATTCATAGGCTATCTGAGGTGCTTCTGCGATCTCTCATAGTCGGGCATCCCATTCTGAGTTTGTGGTGGGTTCTGGCATGGGGACCAGCCTGTCTGACCCTTTTTTTTCCCCCGGCCATAAGGGTGCTATGATTCTATGGCTAGGATTAGCGCAGAGATATTCAGAATGTAAACACAGACGGAGTTTAATGGGCGGCCACTAGAGTGTGTGTAGAGATGGAGTGAGGGGAGCTAAGGCTCACAATAAAGGCCTGCCACAAAGGTAAATTAATAATAATAACAACAAGAACCACAACCACAATAATAATAATGAAATAGAATAAAATACCAAAGGGGGCATCTGCCCGCCTGATAAAACCAAGAAAGATTAAGGAAAAGATTGGTCCCTTGCTGGGAGAAGTGGCCCGAAGGTGACAAGCAGCAGGGGTAAGCCGAACTATTTAACTCGTGCTTGGCATCTGTCTTTACCCGAAGGGATAAACAATCCAACCTATCAAGAACAGCATCCAAAATTCAGATTAGGAACCCAAGATGAGATAGGGAAGAAATGGTAGCCTGTCTATCTTAGGCAAGGTCCAATTCCCAGGACCGGGTGGGTTACACCCAGGGGTCTGAAGGAGCTGGCGGACAAATTCTCCAAACAACTGAAACTATATCTATCAGAGATCCTGGAGTACTGGAGAACCACTATAGAATTGCTGATGTGATTCCCCCCCTTCAGAAAGGAAGAAAAACCGTCTCAAGAGCCCAAGGCCAACATGGGTTTGTCAAAAACACCTCATACCAGACTGGCCATATTAGATTACGGTGACAACCCTAGTGGACCATAGGAATGCCATTGATATAGTTAACTTGGACTTCAGCAAGTCCTGATAAGGTAGACCATAACCTACTATTAGATAAAGTAGAAGAATGTGGGTTAGACCTAGTCCCCCCAGGTGCCTTGGTAACTGGTGCACCCACCTGTACTCCTCAGTGGAACTGCCTCTTCATGGAGGGAAGAGTGCAGGGAGTCTCCCAAGGTTCAGTGTTGAGCCCAGTACTCTTCAACATCTTCATCAGTGATTTGAATGAGGGTGTTAGGTGTGTAAGCTAACATTTGGGATAGCAAAATATATGCCATGATAGTAGTACTGTTTCTTTAAGAACTGCTGTTATCTCAAGCGGTCATAAGGAGGAGTCGGAATGACTGTTAGCTCTCTGTTAACGGCTGATGGGGGGGGGTCATCAGGTTAGCAGATGACCCCCGGCTGGCCGGAATAGCCAACACTTCAGAATACAGGCTAAAGCTACAGAAGGATCTTGATACCCTTGAACATTGGGCACTACCTAGGAAAATGGGATTCAAGGAAGTAAGGTTCTACCTTTAGGCAATGAAGGTGAAGTGCACAGGTACAGGATACCTTGCTCCACAGTAGTAACTGTGAAGGGGATCTTGGGAGTCCTAGTGGACAACCCCTTTAATGTGAGTCAGCAGTGTGCAACAGCTGCCAGAAGAGCAACACAGTTTTTGGCATCATAAACAGAGGAATAGAATCAAGCTCCCGTGAAGTGTTAATCCCACTTTTTAAGGTCTTGGGAGGCCACACTTGGAATTCTGCACTCAGTTTGGTCCCCCTGATGTAGAAGAGATGTGGAGACTCTTAAGGAGAGTGCAGAGAAGGCAACAGGGGATCAGGGTACTGGAGACTAAAGCCTATGAAGAACGGTTGCAGGAACTGGGTAGGTCTAGTCTACTGGAAGGAAGGACTAGGGGAGACGTGATAGCAGTGTTCCAATATCTCTGGGGTTGCCACAGAGAAGAGGCTGCCTGACTATCCTCTAAGGCACTTGAGTGCAGAACAAGAAGCAATGGGTGGAAACTAAACAAGGAGAGAAGCAACTTAGAGCTGAGGAGAAATTTCATGACAGTTAGAACAATTAATCAGTGGAACAGCCTGCCTCCAGACATTGTGAGAGCCCCAACAGTTTTTAAGAAGCTGTTGGGTGGCAATGACAATAGCAATAGCAGTTAGATTTATATACCGCTTCATAGGGCTTTCAGCCCTCTCTAGGTGGTTTACAGAGTCAGCCTAATCAACCATAGGAAGCCATTTGTCTGAGATGGTATAGGATATCCTGCCTGGGCAGGGGATTGAGCTAGAAAGCCTGCAGGTTCCTTCCCATTCTGCTATTGTATTGCATAGTATTGTATTGTATTGCATTAGCCGTTTGCCTAGTCACCCCCACCCTTGGAAGGTCTTCAGTAACCTGATTGGGGGCTCCATTGGGAGCTGCACTTTAGCAGCTGGGCTGAATATTCTCCCCCCCCCCTGCGTTTTTCCAGGCTGCAGGGGGCTGCCGGCTTGGGATTAACAAAACAAAACACAGTTTTTGCTACTGGGGCCAGTAGGCCTCTCGCCCCTCCCGTTCTGTCTCCTAATTAAAGGAGAGCTTTCTTAAGGGGGAATCAAGAAATAGCCCTGACAAACACAGCTTGCCACGGATGCCGGTCAGCCTCTCGCCCCTCCCGCTATCTCCTAATTAAAGGAGAGTTTTCTTAAGGGGGAATCAAGAAATAGCCGTGACAAACACAGCTTGCTACGGATGCCGGTCAGCCTCTCGCCCCTCCCGCTGTCTCCTAATTAAAGGAGAGTTTTCTTAAGGGGGAATCAAGAAATAGCCATGACAAACACAGCTTGCTGCGGATGCCGGTCAGCCTCTCGCCCCTCCCGCTCTGTCTCCTAATTAAAGGAGAGTTTTCTTAAGGGGGAATCAAGAAATAGCCATGACAAACACAGCTTGTTACGGATGCCGGTCATTAAAGGAGAATGTTCTTATGGAGGAAGCCTTCTCCTGTTACTTGGCAGCCAGAAAGGTAGGGGGGGGGGTTCTTCCTGCAAGCCTTGTGCAGCTGCCTTTGTGATTCAACAAGGAAGTAGGCTTGGGGGGCGGTTGATCCACCACCTGCCTCTTTAACTCCTTGATAGGCCTCCTTCTGGCCCTTTGCTGCCTCCCTCGCTCTTGGCTAATGCCTCTGCGATCGTCTCTCACCTTTGTAGGTCTCCTCAAGTGGTGGTTGTTGTCCTGCCGGCCTCCTGAGCTGCTGGGGGCCGCCATCTTGGACCACGTGGCTTCAAGATGGCCCCCGGCTCCAAATTCAAAAGGCTCCTGTTTGCTGGAGCACATGGGAATGGCTTTTGCCTTTGCAGGCTTGCCATGCGGCTGCCGCTCATCTCCCGCAGCTGTTTTAGAGCCTTTCCGGCTCTCACCTTGTCCGCTGGTGATAGCTGCCAGCACAGATTTTCCTTTTTTAAAAACCCTCGTGGCTGAGGGGAGCGGAGGAGCGCTTCTGCTCCTGAGAAGCCTCTCATCAAGGGCTGCCTCTGGGAGGCATGTGTGCCCGGTTCTCCTGCTTGCCCGGCAACGGTCCTCACAGAGTGACTCCACCTCACTCAATGGCCAGGGCAGCATGCCGCCCCAGAGGGCTTGTGGCAATCCGGTCGTTGCAGGAGGAGGCTGTGTGCGATGAAGGGAGGCAGGGTTCGCCGGGTCCAAGTTTATTTTCTTTAATCCTTTGAAAATTACTGGAGGTCTGGAGAGGTGCAACCTTTCCCTTGATTGGGGTGAGTCAAATCTCCAGCTCTTACAAGCCTCAGCTGTTAGGGCTGCCTGCTAGAGGCTTCTGCCCGTCCTCCTGGTTAGGGCTGCCTGCTAGAGGCTTCTGCCCGTCCTCCTGGTTAGGGCTGCCTGCTAGAGGCTTTTGCCCTTCCTTCTGCTGCCCCGGCCAAGCTCCTCACTGAGAGTCTTCGGATGTCCTCAGTGTCCAGGGCAGCCTGCCGCCCCAGGGGGGCTAGTGGCAGTCCCAATTCTGCAGGAGGAGTGAAGCAGGGAGGCAAAACTCGACGGGTCCAAATGAATTTTCCTTTAGATCCTAGTAAATTCCTGGAGCTCTCGAATGAGCAACTTCTCATGATGGTTTTGAGTCAGAAAACTGGGCAGGCTCACTTCCAGGGGGCAGAGCCCAAAGAGCTTATCTGACTCAAACCAATCACGAGAGGATAAGGTCAACCCATTCTGGATACTCCTCCCCCCTCACTATGGAGAAAGATAGCTTACTCTATGGTGTTTTTTTTTTTATTTTTATACTGGAATTCTTCATGAAAAAATCCAAAAGGATTTACAAAAGAATAATAAAATATCTCTTCAAGAAAACAATAAAACTAACAGTGTCAGTGAAGATAATATAGAAAAGCAAGGCTAAGTGAGGAGTCTCGAGGAGGGGGAAAACATTTAGTGACCAAAGTTACAATGGCATTGAAAAAAGTGACTGATGACCATTTTTCACACTTAGCGACCGTTGCAGCATCCTCATGGTCACGTGATCAAAATTTTGTTTGGCAAAAAGGTCACCTGGGGTGACCTTTTGACAAAAAAAATTTTTTTTAATCAAGCCCCCCCCCCCCCCCCCCCCCGGTCAAGGGTGTCCCTCTTTTCCAATCTGAAAATCTGGTCACCTTATTCTAGCCTGTTCTTTTCGACTTCCTGGCCCATAGTCCTGGTCTTCTTATCTCCTATCCAAGGACCAATCCTGCTCAAAAGCCAAATCCAGACAAGGTAAATCAACTTAACTAAGATGGATTTGGATCTGAACAGATGGGGAGGCAAGACTGGACAATATAGTGCTGTACAGACTAGGTTTAACTTAGTATTTAAAAAACTGAGTATTAATGTTAAAATTAAAGCAAGTTATATAATTTTAATTGACTGACACAACCTTTTTCTCTATATAAAGAATTAAAATATAATTTAGATGTGGGATTTTTTCCTTCTCATTAATTTTACGTTTTGTTTCGATTTTTTTCAGGGCAGGTGTCCTTTTTCCTTTTTGCTTTTCTCCTCGGTGGTTTAATATATGATGTTTTTCCCCTCCTCCCACTTTATATTTTTTCATATAATAGATTAGGTTTCTTTTTTATAGTCTTTTATGCAATAGGAATATAGTTGTATAATTATATTGCTGTTTGATTACATAAAGAATGATAAATAATTACTGTTTTTAAATAAATATTAACTGCTAATATCTTAAATAAAAGTATGCTAAGCCAGATGCTAAGCCCTGCTGAAACAAATACTTAATAAAAGTACCTAATACAAATCAATATTGCCCGTATTACATACTTGCATCCAAATACCTCTTTCTATAATGCTATACTGACTTGTTATATTATCCTGCAGTGACAGATTCTTCTTTTAATTCTTTTAACAAATGTTTTTTTTTTACCTTACACTAGGGGTCTCCCACTCTGGCTGCAGGTGTGAATTTAACCTTATTTTATTTTTTAAAATGATATGGTCATCTATAAAACCTTATATACATCAAAATAGAACCATATTAAAACCATATTAAAAATAATCATAATCCAAAACCAAAGAAATGAGTCAAACTCTTAACAAAGAAGGCATTCAAAACAAATTACAATTGCAACAACATACAATAAGATTTTGTTTCATCCTGGTGCTAAAGCCCTTCATACAGAAAAATAAATAAATCAGATCCTAGGTCCGAGCCTGATTTAAAATGTACTACTCCTTTCTTCAGTTTATTTCCTGAACCTTTCAGGCAGCATCAATTTTTAACATGTTTCATTTTGACCACAAGAGGAACAAAATGAACAGGAAAGACTGTAGAAAGCTAACAAAGTCGATATTCTAAAATAGAAAGCAAAGGATTTTCAACTTTGCTCTGAAAAGATTCTTACTTCAGCAATTATAAATTCTGCTACTCTAACACATGATATAGAAAGACATGCAGATCTTTCATATCTTCAATTCACATGTAACTTTAACTAAGCATGCTGGGTTTCATCTTGACTCCTTGAATATTTGAAATGATCACTAAAAGGCATATTCTCCTATGCTGTCTCACCACTCGTAATTACTGCAAATCCTTTAGGAAAATTGATTGGATGTAATGGATTTTTTCATTTAGAAACTTTTGATAATCTTCCAGAGATCTTCGGTCTTTCTTTAAAAACTGCTTCAGTAAACAGTATCACCACAGAGGTTTGACAGCATGATCTTTCATTTTCCAAGGCTTTTAGCACTCAAAAAAATCATGTTGTAATCGCTTTTATTAAAACTAAGTGCCATATTCTGTACTTGAAAAAATACAGAAATATAATCAAGTGCTGTAATAAGGAAATTTTCAAAGGGAAAAAACAAAGCCAGATGATCTAAAAGAATCTTATTTCTGCTAGCAATGGAAGGGTAGAACCATTTTTTTTTTTACATTTGCAAAACTGGATTGGAATCCTACTCTGAATCAAAACCAGTTCAACACGGATGTTACAGATGCTTGGTAGAAAATGCCTTATCCCTCAGCTATGCCTAAGCTAGGATAATAAATTAAAAGGTTACCTTTCTGGTTTGTCAAGGAAAAGCTGAAAATCACAGAGTAACTAGAGCCTATTTAGCACTTGCTCAATATAATTGCAGAATGCGAAATGAGCCTTGGTCATGTTGCTTTAATTCATTTTCCACAGATATCACATCAATCTGGCTGCCAATCTTTCTGATGCTTTTACATGAAATCTGAAATACAAGCAAAGAGACTATTTGGTCATTGTTTAAATATTTGCAGAATGCTCTGATCAAAACAAAGTCCAAAGCATGTCATTCAATATCTTACTGTTATTATTTAAAAGTATCCCCATGCATCAATAAATATTTGATCAAATTAATGAATATTAATGGGGAAAAGTTCTCTTAGGCCAAGATATTCTGCAATAGAAAAGGAATTTAAAATTTAATTACAGGTCAGAACTTCTATGGTTCAAAAATGTTACTTCTAGAAGTCGTAGCATCACCTTCCCTGAAAAACTATTGTGGCAAGAGTTTGCATAGCCATTGCCTCTAGAACTCCTTGAGAAATTTCAACCAAACTTGGTATACAGATGATTTACTCTCTGAAAAAAAAATTGTAGAGGTAAGACACTCCTAAAACCCCAGTGTGTGTGTTCTCTTAAGGTACAGTCTGTTGTACCTTAAAATGGCTTCTACTATACTGCCATAAAATGGCTTCTACTGTACAGCGCAGTGGAGTCGCCGTGGTAACAGCTTCACAATACTCCACAAGGGGGCTCCCTCTGGTAAGGGGGAAAATCCAACATTAGAAATTATGTTTGGCCTGGACATTTTCCCTCTATAAATAAATACCCAGACAATGCTGGGTTAGCTAGTAGAATATAAAATTGCCACTGCAAGTTTAGGCATCTAATCCATTTCAGCTGCATTCTGTATTAGCATCCAGGTTTGCCACTTTTATTTCTAAAAATTTGGAAATTAGCTGCAAGGAAAGGTGAGAAACCAGGTCCCTCAGAATGAGAACTCTTTTGCAATTTGGTTCAGTGATTTGTAAGATTCTATATTTCAAATTACACCTAGAAGAACATAGCAAGGTAAAGTATGTTCAAAAACATACTGTCCTATTTAAAATATATATTTGTGAAGAATACATATGATTCATGAAAACAAATGCACTAGAAGAGAGGGTATACAAAATTACATGCAATAATTTGTGCATCTATTTTCTGTCAAATGTGGAAAAAAATGGGCCAAATTCGCAGCTCACAATAAAAAAAAATTCAGCACAATCAAATTGATAATAATCAGAAATAAGGCATGTATGCTTCCTCATTCTTCCCCCCCATTAAAAAAAGAATAAAAACTAGCACAGCTGAAAGAATTTCAGTACAAAGAAGCAGTTAATTTTCCATTTGCAAAACATTTGAAACTAAACCACACACTTTCAAATGGCACAGGTATAGACTTAATACAACAGCTGTGTGTAAAATATACACACAAAAAAGAATCTTGTGTATGCATGGCCTTAATTATGGTTGAAACTACACCAACACAAAAATCCAATCTAAAAAGGAGTTCTTCAATGGATTTGGCACAATAGTTGAACTCTCATAAACATCCCAATCATAAAAACAAGAATATCAGATTTTAACTAAAAAGAAATCTGCTTTTTTAATACATTGTGATTTTTTCTGATTATCTTAAGTCAAAATGAAAATTGACACCTCCAGGGAATTATGTATAAAACTACCAGGGACGGTGCAGTCAGGGGAGGCAGGGTCTCACCACTGTCATGATGAAAAGAAAAGGAAAATTAAAAGGAAAAAGGCAGAGGTAGTTGCTGCCAGAGTCACAGTGGATGACTCTGCTTAGTGCTTAACTGCAGGAGGAGGCGAGAGAACCACGTGCCTCCTTTACTCTATCTTTATGATCACTTGAGCAGAGTTAAGGGTTAAAAGGTGAAAAATTCCTTATGCAAAGGAGGCACGTGGTTCTCTCGCCAAGTCCTGCTTTGGCAGCAGCAGCTTTTGCCTTTTTCTTTTTACATTTTTTACATTTTCATCATGGCAGACAAGATGAGAGTTGAAATCCTCTGTGACATAGCTGGAAAAGGTATGTGGGTCGGACGGAGGCATCTCACGTCTATGGCGGACATAAACGCGAGATGCCTCTGTCAGGGACAACAGCGGGGATGCTGCTTCTCACCGCTGCCGCACTCTGCCGCCTTGCCCCCCGCCTCCTCCGCCCCCGCCGCTGTGTCTGACAGAGGCGTCTCATGTCTATAGCGGACATAAATGCGAGACATCTCTGTTGGGGACAGCGACGGGGACTGCTTCTCACCGCCGCTGCGCTCTTGCCTCACCAACCGTAAATCCCACCGCACGTCACTACTTATTTCTTGCACAGAATCAAGATACAATCCTAAAGAGTGACTTACTGAATATCATTCTTTCCTGTCATTTGACTGAAACCTACATTGCTCACCACAAACACAACTTATTTAACTGCAAAGACTTATCCATCTAGCTAGACTATCATGTGGAATACAATTGAACAAATCTAATAATTGTCTTTTGCCAACTCCAGACAGCCAGTTTGATCTAGTGATCATTAGGCTACAAAGCTGGAGACCGTGAATTCAAATCCCATTTTAGCCATGAAAGCCAGCTGGATGATTTTGGCTAATCTCTCTCTCGGCTCAACCTCTCTCACAGCGTTGTTATTGTGGGGGGGAAAGGAGAACGAATGTGTGTTGGATATGTTCATCAACTTGAATTATTTGTAAAAGTAATAAAAGTGGGATTCAAACATACAAATAAATAAAAATACAAATTATGGAAATCCCCTTTGAAGGAAGCCTCTTAACCATTAAACCTACACAAAGCTTTCAGCAATACAATCCACAGAGGAAGTCATACTTCTTTCTTTCTAAAAGGAAAAAAGGTGTCACTTCTCAAGTTTTATCTAAGAAAACATTTTTTTTTTGACAATTTGCATCCTGACTAAATGAACATCTGCTAGGACAGTGATGGCTAACCTTTTTTGGCTCGGGTGCCGAAAGCACACATGCCCACACCCATAATTCAATACCCCCTCACATCCCGCTGTGCATACATGCACGATCCTCCCCCCCTGGCCTCCTGAAGCCTGGGGAGGGTGAAAATGCCCCCCAGCCCCCCTGGAGGCCAGAACTTCCGGTAGGCATGGTAGGCCCGTTTTTTGCCGTCCCCAGGCTCTGGAGGCTTTCCTGAAGCCTGGGGAAGGTGAAAATGACCTCTCCTGGTCCTCCAGAAGTCCTTCAAAGGCCAAAAATGAACTAGCCAACTAAAGCTCCCAGAATTCCACATTCATAGAGTTGAATTCCATGCATCTTAAAAAATTGCTGAGGCTGATAACATTGAACTAAAGGAACTTTGTACAGTTAGTCCTCAATTTACAACAGTTCATTTAGTGACCATTTAAAATTACAATGGCACTTTTTTCAGTGACTTATGACCATTTTTCACACAACCATTGTAGCATCCACAGGGTCAAATTTGATTGCTTGGCAATTAGTTCATTATTTATGACCATTGTAGTGTCCTGGGGTCATGTGATCCCCTTTTGCAAACTTCTGAAGAGCAAAGTCAATGGGGAATTCAGATTCACTTAAAAACCGCATTATTAAACAAATTCACTGATTCACTTAATCACTGTGACAAGAAATATCTTAAAATGGGACAAATTCACTTAATAAATGTTTCACTTGGCAACATAAATTTTGGGCTCAATTGTCGTCGTAACTCGAGGTCTACCTGTATATGGATTAATCCACTGCAGTTTCCATACAAGCTTTATAGTTGTGTTATAATCTGCTGTAAAAACTTACACTATGCCGCATATAAGAATGCAGAAATATATGGTACAAAGTGAACGAAAATTGGTCCCCACCACAGCTGATAAATGTATACCGGTAATAAATTTGCCCTTACTATAGAAACTATACTGAATGGACTCAATCCTGAATTTTACATTTTTAATCCAGACTATTGCAGAATGGTCAATATCTGATTTTAGATAAAATCAGAATTTATTACAGTGGATACAACAACACAGATATTCCCACAAAGGCCAAATTTTATGAAACACTGCAGTCCCATGTGATAACTGAAAGTGTTCTGCATTGAAGAAAAGCGGAATTAAGTGGCTTTTCCCTTCTTAACCACTTCCTTCTTTCCAAAACCTTTGCCAGCAGCATTTCCCTTCTACAAAATAACTGAATCCCAAATAAGAGATGGCTGCGAAAGTCAAGGGGTTTTGCATATCTAAACAGCACTAAGATTTTCTTTTCTCCGTCTCCTTTTTTGTTGTTGTTAAGCATTATTTTAAAAAAGAAGGCATTGGGTAACAGCATGATATATTTTGTTACAGGAAGATTTCCTGAGCTTCTTGCCCAAATGAACTGGAGTATAACAAATAAAAAGTGAAACAACATATATTAGCAATAATCTTAAAGATACCAAATCCTGTTTATTCAAATACCTATTTATTACACGGCAAAATACCCAGAAGCAAACATCAATTCAATGTTTATATTGTATTTATGCAATATCTTTCACGTCCAAAGTATCACATAGGCAATATCTAAATAAGATGAATATGGGAATTATTATGTTTCTCCATTACTTCAGTGGGAAGCTTATTCTATTTTTTGTGTCTCTGACAGTGGTGGGTTTCAAAAAATTTTAGAACCTCTTCTGTAGGTGTGGCCTGCTTTGTGGGAGTGGCTTGCCAGCCATGTGACCAGGTTGGAGTGGCTTGCCAGCCATGTGACTGGGTGGGAGTGGCTTGCCAGCCATGTGACTAGGTGGGCGTGGCCAACTTGTAAAATGTGGTGAAACTCACTTAACAATGCTCTTGCTTAGCAACCAAAATGTTGGCTCAGAAACTCTGGCATTTGAAGCATGCAAGTCTTAAAGCTGTCAAGTTACAAGACCCTTTCACCCCTAACCGTTTAGAGAAAAAAAAACCCAGGGGTGTTCAAACTTGACAGCTTTAAGACTTGTGGACTTCAACTCCCAGAAGTCCTCCTCCAGTCATGTTGGCTCAGGAACTCTGGCATTGAAGTGTGCAAGTCTTAAAGCTGTCAAGTTACAAGACCTTTGCACCCCTAACCCTTTAGAAAAAAAATCCCAGTGGTATTCAAACTTGGCAGCTTTAAGACTTGTGGACTTCAACTCCCAGAATTCCTCCTCTCGCTCTTCATCTTGATGATGTGCGGACGGGCGGGGGGAGGGAGCTGGAACCGGTTCTAAACAGCACTGTAGATTTGTGGAACCTCTTCTATAGAAGAGGTTAGAACTGGCAGGAACCCACCCCTGGTCCCTCAGTAATGCATGATTTCTCAAGACTAGCTTGGACTGCACTGAGTGAAGACGAATTGTCTTGATTTACACACAAAATATATATTTAATGTATACAAATAACAAGCTTCTTTTTTTAATCATCTTGTGGGACCACTTTACATAGCTGTCCATGCATGATCCATGAATTGGACACACCTGCTATAAGGTCTGTTTTAAATAAAAACTTTTATATGTCTATTCTATGTCTAATACTACAAAGAAATAAGCTTCAATCCATTCCTACCCAAAACATTCAGATATATTTGCAATGCTGCAGTACAGATTTTCTTAAAAACAGTGCTACTCATAGTTAATTATGACAGTATATCTTAGAAGGATTAGATTAATTAATTATTTAATTTTAATTAATTTGTTAATATCTGTTGTTATTTTAATTGTATAAATTCTGGAGACACTCTTTATGGATTTTGTTAATGCTTTTTTTGCTCCATTTCTTTCCTATCTAATCATTACCATATTTATGGATGAATATAATGCATTTTATGTAATATTATATTTCAATATTATTAGATGCTATTACAGTTTAACATTTCAACAACTGGCCATCTAAAACCAGAAATATATTTATCCCTAATGTTATGAGGAGGACAACAAAGGAAATCATTTCATTTTTGCAATATGAATATGAGCAAATCATTTACTAAGTGCAAAAAAGGAGTGCCACCTTCAAGGAACTTTCAAAGTTCAAACTGTAACTCTTTTCTCCAGTTGTAAGTCAATTCCTAAATTGTAAATATTTGAAGCAAGAGTTTGCATAACTAGGAAGACAAATCCCAGTTTGTTCTTGTTCTAGTTTAAATCCTACATTAGGGATGAAAAATCCGTTGGGTGACTTTCAGCCAGTCACTCCGTCTCAGCCCATCCCACTGCACAGATTTGTTGTTGTCAGGAAAATAGGAGGGGGAACAGAGACGTGCGGTGAGCTTCATGGCCGGTGAGGAAAGTGCGAAAACCCCACCAAAGCCCTGGCGCCGCGTCCGCCATAGAGCGGGACCGGGTCGGGACTTTAAAGTCCTCCCGCCGGGGCCCTGAAGTGGAGGTCCGCTCATCTCGCCAGCCGGCGCGCGGACGCTCCATGAGGGAGAAGAGGGCAAGCGTTCAGGTCCTCCCCTGGGAGCGGCTGCGGCGGCTCCTGCGGTCCCCTGGCTGAGGAAGCGCTCGCTCGGCGGCCACTCCGATCGGGCAGGGAAGCCCCCCCACGCTGGCTCCCCTTGGCACACTTGAACACTGCTCCTGCCGGCCCAGGTGTTGCCCTTCCCCAGGCGCCAAGCCAGGTGTTCCAGGGTTAAAGTCCCCCGCCGCCGGGGAGATCGTCCGTCTCCCTCCGGGGAAAAGGCACAGCCATGGAACCCATCTCGACGTGCAGGGCACGGGGAGGGGCGCAGGGCTTCTGAGAGGCCCTGCTGGCGGGCGACGGCTGCACCCTTCTCTGCTGCCTGAGCGACCCCGAGAGCGGCGTGGGCCCCAACTCCATCTTCGACACTAGCGATTCCCACGAGTGGCAGCAGTATCGCTCCAGTGCCCGCCAGCTGAGTGCGTGGAGAGAGAGCGTGCGGAGTGGGGCCGGCCAGCTTCACAGAGAAAGGGAGGGCGGCAGCTGTGGACGCGGAGGTCCCACTCCCACCCCACCCCTTCTCCCTCTGCCGGGGTAGGGAGCTGGGGCTAGGAAGGCCGCCCACCCCCAGAGGCTGCCCCGTGGCTCAGGCGGCTGACCCTCCACCTTCTCTCCACAGGGCTGTGGTCTCTGACCTACAAGCAGGAGCTCACAACACTGCTGCACATCATGGCCAGCCGCGGCTACCTAGACTGTTTGCGCCACCTGCTGCTGCGCGGAGCTGAGGTGGATCTGGCGCCCGGTGGACAGATGCCTTGCACGCGGCTTGCGCAGCAGCCACCACTGACTGCATCCGGCTGCTGCAAGAGCAAGAGCTGAGTGCTCGCCCTGAGCAGCTGGCTGCGGAAGAGGAGGGGAGGGGGCTTCGGAAAGCTTTGGTGTGTTTGAAAGTACCCAGCCGTTAGGTCGCCAGAGCCGGGTTTCCATGCCGCATTTCCCCCCTTTTGGCTTTTTGAATTGTTGCAAAACAGGGCAGCTGCACTCCACGCAGGCAGGCAGGCAGGCAGGCAGGCAGCCCCTCCCTCCCTGCCACTCGCGGTTCACCTGGTCGAGATTAAGCCTCGATCATCGAGGTCTATCTTGACACGTGCCTGAGGGCCCAAAAGGCAGCATGCCGTTCCCTCCGGCCAGCGCTCCGCTTACCTTCTGCTCGGGCTGAAGTTTGCTCGAAGAACTGACTCCTCCCACCCAACGTAAGCGTGCTCAACCAACTTGAAGGCATGATTCGCTGCTCCCAGATCAGGAGGCGGGAGAATCAGTGCCTCCTTTGCATACAAATTTTTTTGCTTTTTAACCCTTTCTTAACTTTTAAAAGGCAAAAAATTCCTTATGCAAAGGAGGCCCCGAGTTCTCTCGCCTCCTCCTATAGTTAACACTAAGCACAGACTCCAAGTCACTGTGACTTGGAATCTGGTAGCAACTACCTTGGCTTTAATAATTTTTAAAAAATTCTTTAAAATTCTTTCCTTTCCCTCAGGAGACTGGTGAGGCCCCGCCTTCCCTGCCTCTAGTGACTGCACGTCCCTGAGGAGGAAGGACTATTGATTTGTTTGCCCCCTTGAGTTCAGTGGTGGGATTCACTTACCTTTGCTACCGATTCACAAATGTGAGCACGTGCTCGCTTCACTCGCAAACACCATCTGCGCATGCACAGGTCGCACATTACGTCGGGCGGGTGGGTGGAGCCTCCAGCAGCCGCCACTACCAGTTCACCCAAACCAGTAAGAACCAGCAGAATACCACCTCTGCTTGAGTTGTATATGAAAAAAGAGTGGGATAAAATTCTAAAATTTAAAACACCCCTTCTATTTCCCAAGTGAAGTGGAAAGCTTATCCCTGTTGCACTGGCTTTGGAGACACTTGGAAAGCAAACTGTTATCTTGGCACTTCCTAAGCCATTATATTAGGGCGAGCTCTTTTCATTATAATATCAGGAAAATGAAACCAACTGGTAAGTGCATTTCTGAACCTTCAGATGAGTTATAAATGAGAGTCTCTATTCCTTCAGTATATTCATGCTAGTACAAGGTTTAAAAACGGTTATACTCAAATGTAAGTGCCATTCAATATAATGTATTTCACAGTATAAACCAATATGGTAGCAAAAAGGAATGTTGGCTTGAAAGAAAGATCTTAAATTGAAGACCAAGTTTGTGTAGAATAGTACACCATGATTTTGGTTAAACTGGATTATGAGAATGCCTACAGCAGAGTAATCAATATGTTCCAAAATGCCATGTGGATTCTGACATGGACTATAAGAGGAATAAATGGTGAGAAGCATACTCACATGAATAAACACATGAAATGATTAAAAGAAGAATAAATACATTGTGTGTACAGTATATGAATCTAGAAGAAAGGGAAGGACATAATAGATCTGAGTAAATTTATGTATATTGATTTTATGTAGGGGAGATGCTAAATACAAGCAGGAATATTAAGTACATTGAGGCACTTGGTCACATCAGAGAGTGAAAGAATTGAATTGCAAATCATGAAGAATAAATGGATTGAGCAGAAAGAAAGATCAAGAAATTGTGATTGGATGGGGTGATGAAATTTTCAAAAAAAGGTAAGTGAGAAGCTTAAAAATATACCAGTATAATATAATATATGGCAAAATATATGGAAAAGTAAAAGCAACAAAGCCCATAAGGAAAGAACTACATGGAGATGTATAGTGAATAGTGGTCTTGTAAAGTAGTTTTAGCTGAATTTCCCCTTTCTCTCATTATATGTCTTTAATTCTTCTGGCTTAGTATTTCTTATTCCTTTTCTGTACTTTGTATAATGATGCTTATCTCAAACATGCATATGTGTATGTACATATATAAAACAAATAATACTATAACCCAAGACTTCATTATATTATTCTTTGCATCCCTTTGATTCTTTTAATTAGACTCCAAATCAGTAGTCTCAGTGCCAATTTGTCTAAATTTCATACATTGCACAAATGAAACTGCAAGACTTTGTTCAAAAATAGAAGAGCCAATTAAAGCACCTAAACTCCTGGAATTTCAATAATATGAGTGGTTTTGTAATAGTAATGAAACAGTACATTGGATACATAACTTTACATACGAAGATTAAAAATCTAATAATAACACTGAACAGATGTTTTAAACAATATATGCAAAAACTAACATGGTGATACTCATGCCTTTTAAAAAAAATTAGTTACCAATTAATTACAAAACTGAAAAAGGAATCTGTGTGAGATAGGGTTCTCTTGGCTATAGTTAAGAAATTAGACCCAAATAATGCTGAAATAGTATTTTTAAATTACTATATTGAGAATTTCTACACATTCTGTGTACAATAGACCTTAGGATGTTCATTCATTATTGAATGCAAGTTTCCATTAAAGGAGAATGGCCAGGTTACAAATCCATGTCCTGTAGAAGGATCCAGAACTGATTTAAATACATTCTTAAAAACCAGAGTATTCATCAATAACTCAACAAAATGAAGATTGGTATCAAGCGGAATGCCAAAGGACTTGACATTTTTATTATTAACTTAGTAGCAAAGAAAATTCAATTTGGAGATGGCATCAAATTAAGATACAGGTAGCCCTTGACTTATGGCCACAACTGAACCCCAAATTTCTGTTGCTAAGTGAGATAGTTAACTTAGTTTCGCCCCATTTTATGACCTTTCTTGCCATGGTTATATAAGTGAATCTTTGCAGTTAAGTTAGTAACATGTTGTTAAGTGAATCTGCCTTCCTCATTTAATTTGCTTGACAGAAGGTCACAAAAGGTGATAACATGATCCCAGGACACTACAACCATCGTAAAGATGACTTAGTTGCCAAGTGTCTGAATTTTGATCGTGTGGGGATGCTGCAATAGTCATAAGTATGAAAAATGGTCATAGTCACTTATTTCAGTGCCGTGGTAACTTCAAGTGGTCACTAAACAAACTGTTGTAAGTCAAGGACTACCTCTACTCTAGAAGACAAAAACAAATTTAAGTCTATCTTGATATATTAAAGTTGGACTGAAAGTATCAGTATAAAATGTATCAACACAAATGCAAAGTTCTTCACTTAAGAAAAAGTAAGTTTTGTATAGGAATAGGGTGGGTGAAAAATGAAACAAGAAAAGATCTTGGAATAATAACTGCTCACAAATTGAATATGAGTCAGCATGGCTGCTAAAAAAGCAAATGTAATTTTAAACTGCTTCAAGAGAAATCTAATTTACAAGCAACTGGAAGCAACAGATACATTATACTCTGCATGGCCAGACCTCATTTTCAGTACAGTTTTCAGTTCTGGGTATATTTAAAGATAGATTCTGAGAAAACTGGAATAATGCAGAGAAAAACAGTCAGGATGTTCAAGGAATTGGAAATTAAGGAGACACTGAAGGAACTGGGCCTTAGGAGACAAAGGAAGATTCTGAAAGCACATGAAAAATGATAAAAGCAGATGATAAAATAAAAACTTCATTGAAGGAGGTAGTATTCCTCATCACTAGATGTAGTCAACATACATCTAGTGCAGTGTTTCTCAACCTTGGCAACTTGAAGATGTTTGGACTTCAACTCCCAGAATTCGCTGGCTGGGGAATTCTGGGAGTTGAAGTCCGGACATCTTCAAGTTACCAAGGTTGAGAAACACTGGTCTAGTGATTCATCAACTTAGGATAGCCTGCTTCATTGTCTGGCGAGTTGGATTTGATGGCCTCTTCTGGGCTATATAATTCCTTGATTCTGCAATTATTTCTGTCTTTCATAACTTCTACTACTAAAAATTACAGTGCTAATTTTTTCTTTCAAGAAAGACTTGGATGAAAAAAGTAGGGTAATATATTATTGATGGTATAAATGTCACAGAACAGTGAGGAAACAATGAATGTCTGTAGATATTAAAATGAATACAGTGAAGATATACTTTGATAAGATTAACCAAATCTGAAATTGAATGGAAAAGGAGTAAAAGACCAAAGTAAAAATGGATGTAATAATACTCTGCTCCTCTAAGAATTGGAAAAGACTACATGTTAAAAAAAATCTTAAAATATATACTCAGAAACAATGAAATGATGATTTACATTGATGTACTGTATATACACAAAGAGAACACACACGCATAGTAATATTGGCATATGTTTATATCTGGCATGGGGTTTTTTTGAGCATGCACCAAAAAAAATTTCTATTAATATCTTTGGATGATTCGTAAGGAATAAATGAATAACTGAATTTACACTGGATATAGGGGAAAGGGAGTCTAGAAAATCAAAGGAAGAAGAGTCAAAAATGGAAAGTGTTGGAAACAAAGGATGATGGAAGAGCAAAAAATAAAGTGATTGTCTGAAAGACAATAGTATCAAAGGAGTAGAGTGAGGGTTTTTGACTTTGGTTATAGGCTTTTGAAGAGTTGTGACACAGAGAAGACAAAAGTGTAGGAAAGTGAAAATGAAAAGAGGAAGATCTAGTGTTGGAACAATGTGATGTGTAAAACAACAGCTTGGGAAAGAAATAATAGAGAAGAATAATTTGTTGGATAAAGGAATATTGGAGCTGGTAATGGAATAAGATAATCAGTTCTTCCATTTGGTCTGTCACATTTGATATTCTGAAATATGATGTCCAGTGATCCAATATTCTGATGTCTGCAGCAACATCACTGCCACCATTGTCATCAATGCAGTTTTACCACAATTGTGTGCTTTGTCTGCTATGTTTACCATCTCAATAGTGAGTTTTGCCTCACCACTTGGATAGGATGGCAGACAGAGTTGGGGGAGGGGCAGAGTTAAACATGACATCAGTTTATAGTTCTTGTGTTGCCATAAAAGATCAAAGTGCAGCCCCTCCCTGGATTTCATTGACTCTTATCTAGTGCCAATTTAATCCAGCAGATTCTTATGTACAGATTTGAATAAATCATCTATAATGCAAACTATAAATGATCATGATTCTTTGTGCCCTAGCAGTAACGTTATATTATGGTTAAGGTGCATCTACTGAATCTGTCCTTCTATATAGAACAGCATCCCCCAACCTTTTGGGCACCAGGGACTGGTCCTACAGAAAAAAAGAATCCATGGACTGGGAGGGACATGATTTTGCATGTTACCTACACCCCATGCATGCACAGATGAAGCTTTGCTCAATTACATGGCCCAGTACCCAATGGGCCATATACTGATACCAGTGCACAGTCTGGGGTTTGGGGACCTGTGTTGTAGAACACAGGCCAATTGTGAGAACCTATTCACAGGTAACTCTGGATCTAATGAAATGCCACAATATGCTTAACTGTAGTTTGCTGTGGCACTAAATCTTTCAGTTGAGCTTTTGATAGTAGACTGAAATATTGAGCCACATCAGATCATGGACTACCACATGATCACTGCCCATTCCTTGAGCACACAGATCCTGTTAATCTGTCAAAGAACTGTGGGCTGTGAAGTAAGAAAGCAGATGTCTCAAAACAGATATGATTTACCTCCACTGAGAACATAGTGACATGGCTATATGTGGCTTTGAAATAGAGGAAATTTAGTTTTTCTCCTTTGTAAAGCTTGTAGAAAGCTTCCTTACATCCTCAGCAGTGAACCTGAGAGCTTAACCAATTTTTTTCTCCTCAATCACTCACTCATATCTGCAAGAAAGATGTCATTAATGCCTCTTTCTAGAGGATGTTGCTGTCTTCTCTAAAGAGAATTGTAGTCTATACTTCCCTCTAATTCCTCTATTTTTGACTATAATGACCTACAGTTGAGCAGATGGTGGCCCACAACTTAAGGCACTTCTGAATAATCCTGATTATCTAGATCTGTTTCAGTGCTACTCATTGCACAAAGACCTCTTTGGTTCGTTCCCCTGTTGGACATTCTCTTGAGGAAGCAGCACAGGGGAGTATATATATATATATATATTAGCATATAAATGTAATAATAAATAAACAAAACCTTTGCTAGTACTCCTGCATCTATCAGATGCTTTGGATATCATCAATCATTATATCCTCCAAGACCATCTGAAGAAGTTGGGGGTTGGAGACATGGCTTTGTCATGGTTTTGTTCCATCCTTGTTGTGGTTGATATCACTGAAGTATACTGCTTTCTCAATCAATTTTGAAGTGTTTGTTTTAATACATAAATACCTTTATAGCTTGGGTCCTGCCTCTTTAAAGGAATGATTTGCCCAGATCACCAGCAAAATCTCAATTTATCTTCTTCTGGTCTGTTATGAATGCCATCCAGAAAGGAGGTCTGCTACAACCAACCAGGATTAGGGCTTCTCAGTGGCAACACTGGGTTTGTGGAATTCCCTCCCTGCTTGGTTTTAAGTAACTGATATTACTTTGTTAAAATATTTATTGTTATAAAGCACCAGACTGTTTTCCCAGAAACACGTGAGTATATAAGTCTGTCAGTAATTAAATTAATATGAATTGCAGCAACAAATTCCTCTAACAGCAGCACTGCTGGTTGATCAAAGAAAGAACCTTTCTAGCACTTCCTATTTCTCCCACAGTAACAAGCTGCTATAAATATCACAGATATTGTACCACACTGTTTGATATATACCTACTGAGCAATAACTAGATTTTGGAAAGAAAGTGCCCTTCAAACAGAAAAGGCTACATTACAGATCTTCACCAACTAAATTCCAGAAATGCATATCAAAACAAAGTATGAAAAAGCCCAAATCACTATATTGCAGCAATGTTATCATCAGTGCACCATGTTTCACAAGAAAAATGATTCCATTTCAAAAGAATAAACTAAGAGAAATGTAGCTGCCCTTTCACAGAAGGCAGCTTCTAAGTAAGGATTGTAATGAAAATAAACTACACTGATGCTACCATATTGAATATAATACAATTAATTAATGTTCTACCTTAACCAAGGCATAACCAGTAAATTCAGTTCAGCAGCAATCAAGAGAGTCAAAAGAAAGAATATAAAGTTGGCTTATTTGATCAAGGTTATAATGATTTTATCTCTGCTAATCCTTAATAGATTTTTGCTGATGAGGACTGACAAGGCTTTATTGATTTTATAGGTTAGAGATGAGGTACAGGAAGAAGAGATAATGTGTCGTATTTTAAGAGAAGGTAATGTTACTAAACATATCTATGCTTATATGTATGCATTAATGGTGGGTTGCAGGCGGTATGCCCCGATACAGGCATACCAGAGCCAACCCAGAGCACCGGATACTGTTCCAGTACGGTGCTCCGGAGGGCCCACCCTCGCTCCTTACCTGTGCTTTAAGCTTTTGGTGCTTCCACGCATGTGCACAGCGCGTACGACGCCTATGCAATGCTCTGCCGAGCAGATGGAGCGTCATGGAGGCTTGCGGAAGCGTTGCAGGTAATTACGATGCATGCGCGCACCATGCGCATGCATGTGGGTGACGCCAGGGACGTTCCAACCGGTATGGTTGGAACCCACCACTGGTGTGTGTGTGTGTGTGTGTGTGTGTGTGTGTGTGCATTCTAATTGCTTTTATTTCTTTTCAGCATTATTTTTTCTTTATATTCTTTTATTTCTGTTTAAATTATATTGATGCTTATTTTTTACTACTGTGTTTAATAAATTATTAAAATGTTATTTAAAAACCCAAAGAACTCTGTTCCAGTTCCAACTTTAGTAGTAACTAAAGTTCTTATATGATTTACCCATAAATATAACTAAAGTGAAAATCATTATTTTAGAGTAGTTTAATCATCCTTTGCCAGCTCATGTTAGTTCTAAATGGATACCCGGAACTTTCTGCTATTTAAACCTTACAGCTTTTGACTTAGCTATATTTTGCTTAAAGTGGTAAATGGAAATGTCTTTATTGTCAACATTTAGTGGTTGCATAATACATGTTTTTCTTGTAAAAGGCCTCCTGCAAAAATAGCTCCTACATAAAATAGCTCCTTGTTTGAGCATACACTGTATTTTGCAGGTATAATGATCCCGCTGTAGTTGCAATCCAAATGGCCAAACCAAATAGTCCAATAAGGAACATTCATTTCTAATTCAGTCTGTTTCTATGTGGGAAATACATACTGAGGGCAGAACTTAGTCCCTCAGTCAATAAAATTCTTTGTTCAGTTCCGACTGGTAGAGCACATATTTTGACACCCCCTTCTGCTGACTGAAAAAAAAACCTTCATTCCTGGAGAGTATCTGAACAAGTGCCCTGAAATTTTCATAGCAGCATTTTCTGAATTGTTTTGCATCTGCCTTCTTCTTCCTAGAGCGAGGAGTGGATCAAAAGTCATCCATCTGTCTTTGTGGCTAAGGCATCAGTAGAACTCAAGGTTGGTGTCTCAAATCCTTTATGTACAATCCCAATCTCCATTTCTGGTCTCTTCAGAAAGGAGCTTGGGAGTCTCCAGTTCATTGGAAGTGAGTCTATCAAGCCTTAATTCAGGAACCAGATATTTAGTGTATATCTTTTAAATGTGAAACATCTAAAACATCTTCTCTTTCATCACTGATCAAATGCAATCACTTCTAACATATCCTTGTTTTCATCATTTGCAATGTCCTGTGTTGGAAACACCTACATCTGATATGATTCATTTATGCATAAGCCACCTGGCAAATGCATTTACTGAATTAACCATAAGTATAAGCTACTCCAATCCATGCAAAATCCTGGTACTATATACACTACCCATTGGGAACATTACACACCATATTAATTCAGAAAAAGTTTTTTATTCAACAGATCCTGACTCTTAACACATTAATTAATTACTTCCTAGGCAGTCACCTTCCATTCCTGATTTCTTCTTTTTTAAAAAAAATATTATTTAAAAAGTTAAAGCATGGGTGTTCAAACTTTTCACTTTCCTGGGCCCCATTGAGTAAAGAGGTATTGTCTTGGATTATGTAATAAACTATACAATATGTTTAATGTATAAAAATAACAAACATACACACACACAAAAGAAGCTTCCAATTTTCTCTGCAGCAAATATAAGTAGGATTACAAAATTACCCCTTTCCTGATTACTGAACTGTTTCTATTCCCTATAATATGGCATGGATATATTCCCCACAGAGTCCTTTTTGCAGCTTGAACAATTGCTCATTAACTTCTTGTTGCTGATGTAATTGAACAATTGCTTTAGACACCATATCTGAACCAGGCCATTGTATGTCTGCACAATAGTGAAAGAAAAAACTAAGATCCAGTTAAGTATATGTCAGTGATATGCTAATTACACACTATTGTCTTCTCTTAAAACATAATTCTAAAATCATATATTGTGGAATAATTATGCACTTGTCCAATGTTCTATTCACTTATGGTTTTGCTGCACTGTTTTCTGTAAGACTAACTTGCATTCAGCAACTGTAATATTTTCAGTAATAAACTTATTGGCATGCTGCATAAAATTACATATAAAATGAAGGATCTAAATTCTAAATCCTTACATGTGAATGTATCTATTATGTAAAATGCTGACCAAGATACTTTAGTCTTTTTGTAGTGTGAGAAGAAATACTCATATAGTTAGAGTGCATGGGTACTTGTTTTTTTGTAAAATGTTGGCCATAAGCAGTGGTGGGTTTCAAAATTTTTTAGAACCTCTTCTGTAGGTGTGGCCTGCTTTGTGGGAGTGGCTTGCCGGCCATGTGACTAGGTGGGAGTGGCTTGGCAGTCATGTGATTGGGTGGGCATGGCCAACTTGTAAAATGTGGTGAAACTCACTTAACAACGTTCTTGCTTAACAACCAAAATGTTGGCTCAGAAACTCTGGTATTTGAAGCACGCAAGCCTTGAAGCTGTCATGTTACAAGACCCTTGCATGCCTAACCCTTTAGAAAAAACCCACAGGGGTGTTCAAACTTGACAATTTTAAGACTTGTGGACTTCAACTTCCAGAAGTCCTCCTCCAGTCATGTTGGCTCAGGAACTCTGGCACTGAAGTGTGCAAGTCTTAAACCTGTCAAGTTACAAGACCCTTGCATCCCTAACCCTTTAGAAAAAAAACCCAGGGGTGTTCAAACTTGACAGCTTTAAGACTTGTGGACTTCAACTCCCAGAATTCTTCCTCTTGCTCTTTATCTTGATGATGTGGACGGGCGGGGGGAGTAAGCGGGAACAGGTTCTAAACGACACTGTAGATTTGTGGAGCCTCTTCTATAGAAGTGCTTAGAACTGGCAGGAACCCACCCCTGGCCATAAGGATCCAATCCATAACAGCAATGAATTTATCAGAATGGTTCCTATCAGTTCCTCTACTACTTCCTCCTGTAAAACATGACTTATTGTCTCTTTTTATTTTTGCCTTTTTTCTGGAGAGACAGATCCCTTTACAAAAATAACTACTGTCAATAATTGCTTATGTTCTAGAAAGCTTATGAGGCCACCTGGGACCCAAAGACATTTTTTTAAATAACGGTGACACTGGAAGCTGCTGTCTATTATGCTAACTTTATTTTTAAAAAATAAAAAGTACTTAGAGTTAGGAACCTAACCATGGCCACCATCCTGGAGATTTCAGATATACATTTTCTATTTTATTTAAAGCAATGAATGGTATGAATGGTATGTTGTATATTTTCACATGCCACTGATAATATGATAGATTGGAGAGTTTTTCAGGAAAGGTAAAAATTGGGTTACATACTTTCAAAGATATGCATAGCCAGAAAAAAGGAATGGAAAATGGCTCATGTAATACTCACTAAATCGAACAATTCACAAAAATGGCTTTACCAAGTCAAATAATTTTCATTACTGAAAGAGAGAGAGAAATGCCATACTTTTTCACTATAAAAATGTATTAACTAGGCTCCAAATATGGAACAATCTTTTACATGAAAACAAAATAACACAAAATAAATCTTAACCTAGAATTCATATCTCATATCATACAAACATAGACTTTGTATAAAGTCTGACATAATCTTAATGTTTCACTTCCTGATGGAGGTTCTCTTCATTCTATTATTTCTCTTTCATCTTATCAAGTCTATACTTATTCCTTCTCTTTCAGTTATCAGATTTTATGCCCAGCATAGGCAATAAATCTTGATTGTGCAGAAACGTCAGCCATATTTAGGAACTTGGTTGCTGCATAAATTCACTGATGCAACATGGACAGATGCTTTATTGCAGACAAGATAGAAGCCTTATAAATAGAGAAGGCATACCTATTGCAGAACACAGAAATCAAAGCCAATATAATTGTAGCTGCTTCACAGTTTACATTCTAGACCAGGTATATCTAGCATGACTGACTGGGGAATTCTGGGAGTTGAAGCCCACTAGTATTAAAAAGTTGTCAAAGTCGGGCAGCCCTATTCTAGGCCTTCCCTCCAACTTTTCTGAATCTATGAAAACAGATCTTTTTCTGGCCCAGACTGGGAACACCTGCACAATATTTCCATTCCAATTTAAGTCCAGCCTGAGAAGTGCTGATTCTCATCAACTTCAGCCCTTAAAAGAGCCTTTTAGGGAAGGACAGAGCTGTTCCTTATAGTTAAAGAAAAAAGAAAGTACAGCTGTCAGAAGCAACTCAATTCTAATGTATAAACAGCTAGCAAGCCAACATTCATGTGTTTTTTTCTGCAAAAATTATTGCAATCTATATGTGACAGAGCCTGGCAATCTAGGACAGTTCAAGGATAAATTCCAGAACATTCATTTTACTACAAAGCTTGAAAAGCATGAACAAGAAAAATATACATTTAAACATACTACAATCCTTTTCTCTTAATGACCAAAAGAAACTTAATGAGATATCTATCATACATCAGGAGTTTTTTCTGTGCCTTACAGAAAAGAACAGCCACAAGTACTTATACCTCAGTCTTCCACAACACGTTGTCTAAAATGAGTTTATTCCTAGCCTGCATCACCCAACCCAATCTGGGATGATAGGATCTGTGGACCCTCGGATATGGAAACCTGATCAACAACCCATGTCTTTATCTTCAAAAGCAGACATCAGTTTTTAAAGGAAAATATACTGACCCACATTTCTGCAAAAAATAAAAAAGTAAATTAAGTTTGACAATCAAACTTAAATTGACTTTACGCCTTTGGGAAATTTCTCAAAAACTAGGCCAAGTCAAAAGAAAAACGCCGCACACCTTCCAGAAATGCTACTCTTTGACTGCAAATGGGCTGCAGAGTCACTGGATTGTTTCATATTTCCAAATTCTACAGATATTGATAACTCTTCAGAAATTCAGCTTTGAATCAGCAGCTTATTTAACTCAAAGGAAATATCCCCCAAGCCTGGTAGCTCATTACCTGAATCAAACTAAAAATAAATAACTTTAGAAAATAAAACTATCCAAGAGTATACATCTTTAAATGCGTGTTTAAAACTGTATATCCCAGAATTGTTAAATCAAAAATTTAAAAGGTCCCTGACAAAGTAAAAAATAAAGCCAAATAATATGCAAACTTTCTTTCATAGAAGCTATCCCTTTGAGGAGCAGAAAATCCCAATGTTTCCCCCATGGATGATATTATGTTAATAATAAGTGGGTAATAATATTTTTCTTGCTTGATATGGTAATCTTTTCATGAGTGATTTAAAAATACCTTTTAATCCACTTACTTGTAAGCCACCCAGTATGCTGGCAAACTTGTGGCTCTCAAAATTTCAGAAATAAATAAAATGTGCTGTTTTCTTTCTCTTTTGAAATCCAGGCATTTGTGTTCATTCTGTTGAGAGCTCAGAACGTTCCCCTAGCCCTAAGAAATATCATAAAGCATAGTTTTATATTAAGGCACATTGCTAGACAGCAGTTAAGTGATTAAAAAAGAATCATAAATAGTAGTTTTGTTTAAAAACTTGTAGCTATGACATATAAAAAGAGAACCTTCATTTTTAGTGGAATATTCTTTATTTTTTATTGAATTTGTGCCTTATATTTCTTATGCCTTTGTTGTGAGCTTTCCAGTAACTTCTATAGTAGTTGCACTTAGGTTTCATCTCTAGAAAGTTAGCTTTTCTGCTCCTCAGAGGGATGCTGTTCCATGAAACAGGCACTGCTCTGTTTCTGCCTCTAATTTTTTTAGATTTTTTTCAAAAGGACATTAATGAATCACTATATCTTCGTACTCATTTATTGCATATACCGTAAGAAATTGCAGGAATAAAAGCAATCACCAATTGTAGAGTTCTCTCCATACCATCAAGTGTCTCATAATGAATTCATTTAGCCTTCATCCCAAATTTAGGACGAATGTTAAAACTAGGTTACACCTATATGGCACACTAGTGACTTAAGCAAATTTACTTTTTCTCTTTTCATTATTACTGGGCATGTATAGAATAGCAAGGATGCAATGGCTCAGTTGCTAAGATGCTGAGTTGTTGATCAGAAAGGTCGGCAGTTCGAATCTCTAGTGCCATGTAATGAAGTGAACTCCCATTACTTGTCCCAGCTTCTGCCAACCCAGCAGTTCAAAACCACATAAAAATGCAAGTAGAAAAATAGGAACCACCTTTGGTGAGAGGGTAACAGCATTCCATGTGCCTACGGCATTTAATCATGCCAGCCACGTGACCACAGAGACATCTTTGGATAGCGCTGGCTCTTCGGCTGAAACAGAGATGAACACCGCCCCCAAGAGTCAGGAACAACTAGCACATATGTGCGAGGGGAACCTTTACCTGATGAAATAGTAGAATTATGTTTTTCTTGGATAACTTTCATTGAAAAAAAATGTCCAAATTATTTGCTGCACTCAAGAACTATTGTGAGAGAAGCCAGGAAGGAAGGGGCAGAAACTCTCCTTTCCTCAAATTGTTAAAAGTTTCTACTTGAAGCATGGTATTGTGGCCTGATTTTAGATGACAAAGAGACTGATTTTAGACAGTTATTTTTCTGTTTGTAAGTTATTTACTTCTCCTTTGTTAACATACAACAATGTCATATTTTCTGTTAATACTATCAGTATCTATTGTTATTGACATAATCATTATTACACATGAATTCCATTTTGGTGGCACAATCACATTATTATGGTTCATCACACAGTCAGTCAGATGTTTAAAATGAATTTGGCATTCTTATCCACCTATTGAATCCTTCCCAGGGATCTAGGATAGGCAGATACTGTTTGTTGGATGGCATTAAAAGTTCTGTCACAAGATGTAAGCTGTTCTAAGTAACTTTTGCAACTTGACCGCTGGAGATTTTGTCAATGCCAATGTTGTTCAGGTTCCAGATATTTTTGATGGTTATATTTCACCAAAAATGTGGTCTATTTTTAAGAAAAACAACCACCATAATAAAAATAAGCACAGGCTGACCACATGCTGCCACTTTACTACATGCCACCCATATAATTCACATTTTATTTGTAACTTACTGTAGATAGATAAATTCATACATATGGTATATCTCTAAAGAACATTAATTCTATTTTTGTTACCATTGAAAAGAAGTCTAGTAATCTTTGGGCAGAATTTATTTTGAAAGGCTTGCAGGGAAAATTATAAAATGCAGCTATCTATAGTAATTTTTTAAATCAAATATGCAACATTCTTCAGACACCTGGTGTTTTCCGTAAGTTTTTAAAACGCTTAAAGTTGGACAAAAATATATCTAGAAGTATAACAAGAAGGAAACCAGTGATATAATGAAACCAAAAACCACCAGTTTTTAAATTTAGAAGTATGCAGTTAAGAAAACACCCTCTTATTATTGAGCATTTCCTATGGATCATACTGGGTAGCAGATTTCACATTAAGAGAAGTAAAAGTTACAAGAGATAGAGACTTAGAAGTCAGGGAGGCTATCACAGGTTAATGTAGCCATTATAAAGAGGAAGGAAAGTAGAAAAGCAATCAGTAGATGAAAAGATAACCCAACAAACCAAAATTGTAACAAAAGTAGATTAACTTTTGAAGAGACTTCACAATAATGTATTTCATTTTTGACACCATGTTGCATAGGCAGTGCCACATAACCTCAAAGCAACTGATACAGGCTTATGAACCATGACTACAGTCAAAGCCGCATATAGGTAAAAGTTGAATATTTACATTTTAGTCCACAGCACTATCTATAAATTAAAAACTTTGACTTGGATCCACAGTGATCACCATGCAAACACAAGTGGTAGCAGACACAGCATTTTATTAATGTGCATTAGGTTCTAAGGCAATGCAATACTTCTATATTGCTCTGAAGTAAACCACAAACCACAAAAGCACCTTGGAGATAGACAGACAGACAGACAGACAGGAAGGCAGACAGATATATAGATATATATAAAACAAGACATGGAAAAGAAATTATTGTTGGGCATGTAGCTACATGAACTTAAACCAGTGGTGGATTTCAAAAATTTTCACTGCCAGCTCGGTGAGTGTGGCTTGGGGGGGGGGGTGTTAGTGTCCAAATTAGTCCTAATCTGACTATTCTTTGAAATAAATTCAAAAATGTCCTATAATATTTGGGAGTGGGGGTTAATTCCAAGCATACAAACTGAGCACAGTCTAGGTTTTGCCGATCAACATTCCAAAATGCAAAACTTCTCCTTACTGATTCTAGGGGAAACCAGTCCCCTCAGACTTGTATCTTATTACCTCTTGTCCTGCTAAAACAATACAGCTCTAAAGCTATATTCTTCATTCATCTATTCGGATATTTGCCAAACATTGCTACTGGCATTCAACAGGTAATTGCTAATAAAAAGACATCTTCCCAAGTTAAACTTCTCTAGCTAGTTTGATAATTTTAACAGCCTCTTCCTATAATCACAAAAATATGAAGTTGGTTTTCACTGATGTAAAGCCAGGCAGCCATAGGAGAAACTAAAATGCTGTTCCCAAACAATCACTAGAGAAGAAAGGATTGAGCCCAATAGCAGAGAATAAAGGAAATGAAAGTCCAAAGTCACTTTTGCATACAGAACATCCATCAGAACATCTATCCAGACAGTATTTCCCTTCACACAACATAGATGTTACATCAAGTATATTTTCAACACTGAAGGGCAATTTAATTAGGTCAATTGGAAGCTATTCATATCTAAACTAAACCTTCTCTTCACTGATGATTTCCATGTTGGTTGGACCCTAATTCCATAATCTCCATCATCAACAACAACACATTTTTTAGTAGCAAGAGCCACTGGAATTGTTCTATTCTGGAAAACTAAAGGACCAAAATAAACACTAAGGATTTTCAAAAACTTTCAAAGCCCAAAGTTACCTTCATGAGATGGGCACACGCGCGCGCACACACACATATTTGATAAACAAATAAAGAAGTTGCATTTTTTAAAGAGAACATACATGCATTTTTTACTTACATCCAGATGGGCTTATAGCTGTGTATTCTACCTGCAATTGCATTGTGAGAGTTGCCAGATACCAGCTGTGAAGCCATCAATGAGTGCTTTGTTAGCACATCATGTTGATTCTTCCCAAGTTGCACTAATTGCCCACCTGTTTCCAGACAGAATTCTACGTACTAGAAATCACCACTAAAAGCTTTCAATGGATTTAGATCCACGATGTCAAAGGGATTCAAATTCAACAGAAGAGAGGCATGCTGAATTAAAGAGAAAGTGTTGGGGGTTAGTGATTTACTTATTGTATTTATATGCTGCTGTAAGGTCTTGCCTCTCCAATCTTCTCAAGAAAGCAGGACTTGAAACTCCGATGGTTCCAAAAGGTGCTTTTATTGGAAGGTTTGTGATAACAAGAAATTTAGGCAAGAACTGAAGCTTCTGATTTAAAACCAGCTGTTTAAAGCAATGCTAACCAAACCCCTCCCACACTACATTATTGCAGGGAAACAGAAAGAGAGACTTAATATAGAGATTAGCACAGTAATGCAGGAAACAGAAGCAGAAACTTCATATACAGACCACTCCATTACTCCCCTCCTTCCTTCCACCAAAATGCCAGCATCCTGGTATATCTGGACCTGACAGCTGCCTGCTTTTTGGGTTGGCCAAGCTCTTTCTATGCTACTGATATTTATCTTCGTGTTTCAACAAGGAAAATAAAATACAAAGCTTGTTTATGTAGATCCCCATTTTTTCCCCCATAACTATATTGCTTTTGTTTCTGGCAGATACTTGAACTACAAATTTTACTGGACAAATGTATTGTGTTGTATTATTTATCTGTTCATTTGTAATAATTGTTTTTAAATTTTAAATTCTTCAGTTTTATATGACTATATTAATTTTAACTATCCTTAATACTGTATACAATTATACATGAGGTAAAGGTAAAGGTTCCCCTTGCACATATGTGCTAGTCATTCCCAACTCTAGGGGCGGTGCTCATCTGTTTAAAAGCCGAAGAGCCAGCGCTGTCCAAAGAGGTCTTCCTGGTCATGTGGCCAGCATGACTAAACGCTGAAGGAGCACAGAACGCTGTTACCTTCCCACCAAAGGTGGTTCCTATTTTTCTACTTGCATTTGAACATGTTTTCAAACTGCTAGATTGGCAGAAGCTGGGACAAGTAACAGGAGCTCCCTCTGTTACGTGGTGCTAGGGATTCGAACCACCTAATTGCTGACCTTTCTGATCAACAAGCTCAGCGTCTTAGCCATTGAGCAACTGCACCCCTTACAATTATACATACTTACATATATTTTCTAATATCTAACTAATGTAGGACTCTTAGACAGTACATCCAGAATAGTAGGTCAATGTTAGCTTTTGAGGTATTATCACTGCTGCAGGGGTAAAAGTATGCTGGTGGTTAAGAGTCACATACAAATGCCTGAAACTCAATTAATCTGTTTCAGGTTGGAAATTTTCTTCTAGTTCGTGCAGTCTAGCAAACCCACATGAGAACGTAAAAGGATGTAGCTAGCAGGAAGCAGAGGAGGAAGAATTCTTGTACAGTGACTGAATTCCCAATATAATAAACAGATTTGATCTTGTCACAAGTCATATTTATAAAACGACTGGTATTCTCTGTGGAAACTATTAGTTTTATCCAAAAATATCTACTTTTTTTAAATGCCTATTTTGCAAGAAACATGTTCCAAATTCAAGCGAAGGAGGGTTATGCATATATAGTACTTGAAATTTTTGTTAATAATTTCCCCCCCAAAGGATATATTGTTCTTCCACTCAAGAACAACCAGCAATGACAGGTCATCTTTTAAAAAATGAAAATGCAAAGTACCCTTTCATATTACTCTCTCTCTGTTTAAATGTGGACTCCTTGGGCTGCATCTTATATATTTGGGGATAGGAGCTGTGGTGGCGCAGTGGTTAGAATGCAGTATCTGCATTCCACTGCCAGGAGTTTGAACATGACCAACTCAAGATTGACTCAGCCTTCCATTCTTCTGAGGTCAGTAAAACGAGGACCCAGATTGTTGTGGGCAATATGCTGACTCTGTAAACAGCTTAGAGAAGCTGTAAAAAGCACTGTGAAGTGGTATATAAGTCTAAGAGCTATTGCTATGTGTGGATTATGAAGTACATGATGGGAATGTATATTATACTTAGAGATATGTGACCAGGAGGAGCTAAGAATGGAGTGTTTGGCAGCATTCAACACCACATCCCAACTATAGCAATAGCAATAGCACTTAGACTTATATACCGCTTCCTAGGGCTTTCAGCCCTCTCTAAGCAGTTTACAGATTCAGCATATTGCCACCAACAATCCGGTCCACATTTTACCCACCTCGGAAGGATGGAAGGCTGAGTCAACCTTGAGCCGGTGAGATTTGAACAGCCAAACTGCAGAACTGCAGTCAGCTGAAGTAGCCTGCAGTGCTGCATTTAACCACTGTGCCACCTCGACTCCCAGGGGGATGCACTGGTGAGGGCTTTTTCCTGGAATGTTTTTCTTTGTAACCTCCTAGAGTCCTAGACTGATCTAGTTCATTCTCTAACTTGATCTTTCCTTGGTTGACTTCTCCCACCATTCCAAATTTAAAATAAATAAAATAAAATGGGAGTAGAAAAAAATGTAAATCAGATCAAATGCCATTATGGTTCAGGACTTCAGCATTTGATATGTCACCTTATCCTGGTACTCTTAACTGGTTCTGCTAGTTCATTTAAAAAAATAAACCAGTAATCACATCACAATTGGGAAGGCTAATGCAGCAAAACCTGCCACCCTCACAAAAGCCATGGTAAATGGTACTAGCACTTTTCAAAAGCAAAGTCAGATCTTGTCTGTCAGTCATTCAGCGGCTGGCAGGCAAGGTCAAGAATCAGGCATCACAAGAATGTTCTTTATTGTAGTATGGAATAAAGTAACTTGAAACCCAGGTTTTTTCCCATTCCATCTTATTCTATTACACAGTACCAAGGTGGGGCATTCTGAGTTTCATTTTTCAAGTCTCCTCTCAGGGTTGAGTGATCTTTTCTTTTTTAGAGCTTGCTGTTCCCCCTCAAGATCAAGAAATGTAAAGCTGACCTTATCACCCATTTGAATGAATGGACTAAGAAATCAAATAAATAAGGCAAGTGTTGCTTTTTAGATCTATGTCATTGAATAGTTCAATGACTGTTCATACATTTCAAGTATCTATTAATTTATTTCCCCAAAATTGTAGGCAGGGAGTGCCACATGATATATCATTATAACTGGTTGGTGTGCTAAGCAAATGAGCTGTTCAGAGGGTGGAACTGCCAAGAAACTCTGAAATTTTAAAACATTTTAGAATTTGAGAGGAGGCATTATATAGAAAAAAACTGATCTGTTTTCCAGATGTAGCTTAATAGTTATGCTACAGAACTAATTTAGCTCACCATGGTAATGTCTCACAGGAGTAGCTCTTCTAGGTTAGTTCATCTTCTGCAAATTCTCCAAGGCAAACATCAAAGCAATTGACCCATCTGATTCATCTCTATTCTTGCAGAAGTTGCAGTAAGGACACATAAATTTAGGTTTCTGTCATGACCGTCATTTGTAAAGATGGTCTAATAACTTTAAAAGCCAGCTTTTAAACCATACCTTGAGGCAGCCAGTTCCCTAAATTTCTTCTAAAAGCCTTACTACTCATTTCACTTAATAGCCCAAATTATTCTGGAGAAGTGGGGAATTTATCTAGACTTCATAATTTTAAAAATCTCAGTTGTGTCCTTCTCTAGCTGGTCCAAATGCTCTTTCTTCAGGTTCATCTATCTCCATGTGTTCATAAAGAGACAACTGGAACTAAGTACAGAGCTCCAGATATGGCTGAATGTCATATGAAAAAGCACTAGTAGGAAATAATAATAATTATTTTCATAACTTTCTAGTAACAAAATATATAAACAAACCAATATATACAGTATTTTCTAATTAGACTGGGCCAACTCAAGAACAACTTATCGGTTATTCCGGAAGTTAGGGATTTTTACTTTAGGGCATATCACTTGATACATACAGTGATACATATTTGACATTTAACTACTTTAAAAAATGATTATGTTAATTATATACAGTATTTGTTTTCACTGTTGCTTCCTGTTTTAACTAGTTCCTAACTAATACAAAAAAGGACCTAAATTCTTATTTCATAACTCTTAAAATTACTCATCAATGAGAGAAAGGAAACTATCAAAAGCTTTTCAAAACTACAAGTTTACGTAATTTCAAGATCTTTATGAAACAGGTGTTCCTCTTGAGAAACCATTGCTATTTTTAAGATACTCAATTACGGTAAATTCAGTATTACTAAATACAACACAACCACCAGAAATACTTCACACAACAAAATTAAAGGCAGAAAACATTACAAATCCAATGCCCATGGGGTTGGCAACTAGTTAAATGAATTTTTAAGAAAAAAATTAAATTAATGGCACGCAGACCAGAGGTGAGTTGCTCCCAGTTCAGCCTGGATCGGGTGAACTGGTAGTGGTGGTGGTGGGAGACTCCACCCACCCGCCCGGACACTTCGGCGCATGCACAGAAGCGTTGTGCGCATATGAGTGAACCGATAGTAAAAAAATGGAAACCCACCACTGACACAGGCCTATCAAAAGCTATTAGTCCTATCTTCAAAAATACTGCAAAAACTACCACCACCCCAATTTCAGATTAAATGTAAAATAGAATTCCTTCTACTTCTTTTTTTAAGATTATTCCTCTAGAATCTTGAATCATTTAAATTTCTCTACAGGAGTAAGGGCTGGAATACAGCAGGATTATGTAAGGTAGAAGAGAGAATTAAACCTGGTCCATGTCACATTTGTAAGCTTAGTGCGATGTGTCCGGGAAATGAACTCTTATTTCAGCCAAAATAATAATTCTCATATTTTTCCAAGTATATACAACATATTCAAGAATGACAGAGTTTAAAATAAGAACTAATTCATTTAGTTGATTAATCTTAAAAAGAAAACAATTTATCCAGACTTTTTTGCATCACACTACGCCTTAAAAATATTTGCTTCAACTATGGCTTTAAAAAAATAATTTAGAAACAAAATAAACTTGGAAGTCATAATGAAATAATTTAAGGGACTTAAATTGCTTAACACAATGGTTTAGAGACCCCAGAAAAATTGTTTTTTTCAAATACTATCATCTCCATGGCTCTAGGTTATTATAATAACCATGGTTCTTTTAGTTTATCCAAAACCAGAAATAACATATGAATATGATTTATTAAATATGCAACAGTACCTTAGCCACAATTCATTTTAAAACATAGAAAAAATATCTATGTTTATTAAAAGGAAGTCACAAAATTCACATATTTTATGCATGTCAGAAACAATGAATTTATAACACCTATTAGCAGAGCAGGTGTATGTTTTCCACTTGAATCTCCAAAAAGAAGTGCTGTAGATAACTTTTGCATGAAATATCTGCTTATCACTGTTGACAATACAGGCTTTGATGAACTAAGAGAAAGAAGTTAGCAAATGCCCTAAGCATATATTTCACCTCCTACTCAACTCCCATAAACGTAGGCATATGAGAATATGGGTAACTTGTAGCTGAGTGTTCGCACCTTCTTATGCAAATATTCAGCACTGGAGGAAGGTGGAGGCCTCCTAAATGATTTGGCTTATTTACTTCCAGTGACATCATCAACATTCTTATAAATATCCTTTGACATGTTGATCATTTCTGGGTTGAGAGGAAACCAAAATTGATGGGAATGATATTATTCTCTGAAGTATCTTTCTTCCCCTTCTATTTGAAACCACATTCTAATTAGGGGCATGTACATACCTAATAGAGCTTGACTTGTTATTTTTTTCCAAATGACTCACATTTTCAAAGAATAATATACCGTATATGGTTTATCATCTCACAAGTGAGTACATTAAATCTGGGGGCTAAATTCATCTGACTATATTACTGCTTATTATACAATATGAACATGCCCACCTGTTTATTTTAAGATATTTAACAGAGCTTTGGGCATACAAATATGAAATACCCAGTGTATTTCAGCAACATCCAAGCTAGGAAAGCTCCCACTGTTCTTTTCCACTGGAAAAGGAAGGAAGGAAGGAAGGAAGGAAGGAAGGAAATACATTAATTACTATTTTTGCCTTAGCTAAAAGCATTCTAGAAACTATAGAGTCAAATTTATAGCTATAATTTCTTGCAAAACAGCAAATATAACTGCAATAGCAATTTAGCCACAATAACAGGCATGGTTATGAAAAATGAAAGAAGGTATCTATATAGTATTACAATTATTGTGTTTGTAACCTTTAACTGAGTGAAATGGTGTATCATAAGCCAAAACTTTTTTAACAAAGGTATCTCAAAAGGGCTAATTTACGGAATGAATCCCAAGTCAGATCCATGACTCTCCTGGAATTGAAATTTGGCAAATTTTATAAAATATTTTATGACATAAAATTATTATGAAGCATGTTGTGACATAATACAAAATGTCATAAAATATTTCTTCAATCAGCTCTGATATTTGACTGTGCTATACAGTTCAACAGGGAGTACTTTCAAAGATAGGTACATCTCTGAATATCTCTTATGAATTCTTAAGAATTTTAAACTTTTAAGTGCATTAGAAGTTCTGCCACTATTGAGGGATCTGATAAGGAAGCATCTCTGAAACAGTGATCAAAAGGTCACAAGTTGTCTCACTTGAACTAAAACTGCACAAAAATAAGACAATAATCATAACTTGGTACAGAATTGCACAATCTTGTTTTCTACTAATCTACCCAGAGAGATCGTCATTAAAGTACCGTAATACAAATTTAATGTCTCATAGTTAGACATTTACTAAACGCATCAGTCTGATTTCCCAACCAGAAAACAATCTTTCAAAATAATTAGGAAATCACAGAACAGACACCTCATACTTCTGCTAAGGTTCTAATAATCTTCTCTGTTTTGTGAACTGTTCCTGGCCATCAAAATTAACAATTAATAGAAAGTTCATTGTTTAAAACTGGAATAATGTCTTTACTCTATAGTTAACACTGATTAAACAGATAAGCAGCATTGCAAACAAAAGTCAGTATCTCTGGAACTATTCAATGTGATTTTACCAATTCATACGCACTGTGTTCAAACAAACTTCCTTGAAATACAAATTGTTAATCACTATAAATCTTGTACAAGAATACTAAATTGGGGGGCGGGGGGGATTTGCTATGCTCCAGTACTTGCTCATTTGAAAAAAAGGAGTTACCGGTAGTCCTTGATTTACAACCATTTGTTTAATGACCAGTGAAGTTTCAACAGCACTGAAAAAGGATGACTTACAAGCAGTCTTCACACTTAATGGCTTTTGCAGCATTTCTATGGTTATGTGATCAAAATTCAGGTGCTTGGAAACCCACATGTATTTACAATGATTGATATGTCCTCGGATCACACAATCACCGTTTGTGACCTTCCCAGTCAGCTTCCAAGAAGCAAAGTTAATGGGGGAAGTTGGAATTGCTTAATGAGTGTATGATTCATTTAACTGCAGTGATTCATTTAACCACCATGACAAAAAGGTTGTAAAATCCACTTTGACAATCACCTTGCTTAGCGATGGAAATTCTAGTGCCAGTTTTGGTCATAAGTCAAGGACTACTTGTAAAGAGGACTAGAGTCCTGATCAGAGCATGGATGTGAACTGAATACCACCATAAGTATTCCCATGGATTCTGCAACATGTGTTTCACTGCATAGTATAGCCTTTATTGTCATTGTACAAAATAAATGCAATGAAATTGGTTGAATGTCAGAATTCAGCTTCAGAAGCATAAGTGCAAAGTAGAAATACTACTTTAAGAAATATATTTTATTATTTGATTTTCATTTGTCATAATTAAAAACAATTAATTCTCGATTTAAAATATTATACTTTCCTTATTTTTAATCCTTTGCTCACAAGAGAGGAAGGAAAGGGAAAATAATAGCACTTTGTTATTACAGAGCTACAATATTAGGCAAAAGCAGAGCCAAATTCTTAAACTTAGCTGGTTAAAAGCTTTTATGCCAAATGTTTTTATCTCACTTCACAACTAAACCAAATTATACACATTTCTTCAGACTGGACAGATACAACACGACAGACAAATAGTCTGGTTTAATTTAAACAATGGAAAACATCTTTCTGTGTAGAGAAGCAAATATTCCCTCACAGTGCTCCAATCCCCTGTTCAAAAAAATGGTATAGACAAAAACCCTAACAAGCACAACTGTGATGCAAAACTAGTTTTCCACATGAATGGATATGTTTGCTTCTCCTCAATAATGGCAGTCACCTAAATAGGCAAATAGCAGAGCAAATATATAATGTTCTCTCCTGGGAAGCAAACATACAAATTCATTTACGGAATATATTCTCTGGAAGAGATATTTGCAGAGTCTGGAGCAGCAGGTGACATGGCAATGCTTCCTCAATTACCTAATTATGATAATTGCAACTTCCTTTGTGCATCATACATAGGCCTGTCCAACATAGGCAACTAGAATGCATGACTTGGCTGAGGGAGGCTGAGACTGCCTATAAAAAACATATAGTTGCCTTTTACCTATAGTTCTGACAAGCAACCAAAGCACATATATGCTATACCTTTTGAGTTATTACTACTAATTCTACTCAGACCTTACAAAAACACACAAAAATAAGATATTAAATAAATGTTTACTTTATTCTGAATGTATATTTGTAATTAGATGCTATTCATTTTTCCTGATGTATTTCTTTCAGGATCTTCTTCTTCTTCACTTCCTCTTTTACCACTTTGGATGTCAAGGGATCTTTCAGGACCACTTTCACTATTACATAATCTATAAAAAATTAGACCTAATTCCATTTCTCTATAAATGGTTTATTTCAAGGAAAGCACGGATTATATATTACAATGCTGTTAGTAGTAAAAAAAAAGTTACATTTCTCATCTGTTTAAGGTATGGTAGTTCTAAATTAATTCAAAACTTTTTTAGAAGTGTTATCTTAATGTTTTTAACAGATGAGTAAACAGAAAAAACAATAGCAGAGAATTTAGCATTTAAGGTAAGAGCAGCAGGCAGGAATAGCTGTATTTGGTATTTCACAGATTAGTATTTCTACCAGAGCTGGTATTCAGTAGGTTCTGACCAGTTCTGGAGAACCGGTAGTAGAAATTTTGAGTAGTTCGGAGAACCGGTAAATACCATCTCTGATTGGCCCCACCCCCATCTATTCTCTGTCTCCCGAGTCCCAGCTGATCGGGAGGGAATAGGGATTTTGCAGTAACCTTCCTTTGGAGTGGGGAGGGAATGGAGATTTTACAGTATCCTTCCCCTGCCATGCACACCAGTTCATGCCTACCAAGCCATGCCACACCCACCAAGCCACGCCCTCAGAACCAGCAGTGAAAAAATTAGAATCCCACCATTGATTTCTAATGTATGAAACATCTCCTGAAGCTGTTATCAGCTACCAGGAAATATAAGATTAACATTTTTACAAGCAAACATGTACAACCATGTTTGCATTTTGCAAAGAATCCAACTATATAAAGTTCAACATAAATAGGAGAAAACACATGATGCATAAATAAACCCGTTAGCAAACCAGGATTAAAGAATGTGGGTGGCAGTCTTGCAGCTGTGGAAAAAAAGGTTTCTAGGATAAACACAACTAATTTCATCAGGATTTATTTCTATCAGACTGAGAGATAAGTAACCTTGATTACAATACTTCTGGTTGGGGAAAGATCTGCAATTAAAAGAATTTCCTCCTGAGATAGAGAGAGCAATTCCAGGAGTTATCAAATGACATCCCGGAAAATTATAACGTACAATGAAAAAAATCATATATATGGAAGCAAAAAAGTACAGCACAGAAGTCTGCTATCTATAAATGCTATATGTGCCTAATTTAAAATGGCCTTTTAAAATGGTAGACAAACAATTAGCATAATTATGACAAGAAATGTGATACAGAACTTGTACTATCACTATTAAATTTAAAGCTAAACTAGGCAAAGAATAAAATAGTGAATCTGTTTTGTCAGACAACCTTTGATCCTAAACAATGTGATTCAGCAGGTCTCTACTGATTAAAGAGTCTGTATAGTAAAGGACAATCCCAAAGATCTAAAATAAGCTAATTTTAATGGCTTAACATAATAACATGAATATATTTTATTTCTAACTCCAAGGTTAAATTAGATGTAAGAAAGACAATTAATTATTACACAGAAATTAATTTTACAATATGATAAAAATGCAAAAGTTTTGGTCTCAAAGATCGATAAGTATATAAATTTCTAGCATTAAAAATATTTGGAGAATAATATTGGAACCTATTGATGAAACTATTTGGAAGAGTTGACTGTATATTTCATTAAAAAAACACCAAACTGTATCTGCCAAAAACAGAATATATCTCAAAATAATTCATAGTGTTCCCCTTGCCCTTCCTCTCAGTGAGATTGTAATTTAAAAAGTATAATTTATGTCATAGGAGAACTGATAGATTGGTGCTTACTTTCATATAAGGTGGCAAAGCTTATTCATTTAAAAAGAATATCTATTTATATAAATGTATCTATCTCTATCTATCTCTGTCTATATGTATCTATCCAGCTATCTCTCTATTTATCTATCTATTTTGCAGGATTATTCAGAAAGAGCGTGACCTGACAATTGCGCGATAGACATATGCGTGCCGACAAAATAGCGCCGATTAAAACGCAACGTCGAAATCAGGTGCCCATAAATTCGCGACATCAAAATCGCACCGACAAAAGCGCGATGACAAGCACAATAAAATTGAAAAATTTTTAGAGTTAGGGTTAGGGTTATAACGTTGATGACACGATTTGTTGATGATGCAATTTTGTCGGCACGCATTTGTCGGCACGCTTTTGTCGAAAATCAATTAGCTATTTTGACGGCGCTCATTTGTCCATCGCGGTTTTGTCAGCGTGCATATGTCTATCGTGCATTTGTCGGTGAACCCAGAAAGAGATAGCCCCTTCCCTAGTACTGACTTTATTATCACCATATAATACCTTGCATATAGAAGCATCAAATAAAGAGCTACTGTCTCCTGCCAAGCTATATTGTAACTTAGTTATGAAGAATGAAGCAGGATATTTAAAAGCCAGAGACTATGGAATATAGCCTTAGTCGAGAATGTAACTAAGCAGGAATATTTTTTCTTCAATACAATCTAGTTTTCTGGTATATATTAAGAGAATATCCAACCCTTAGTTTTTTGCATAATCATGAGCATGTTGTAGCAAAGAGTAACTTCTTGTACAGTTACATATCATTAGTTGTGTTATTTTACACAATTACTGTTTGTTTGTATGTGTTTGTATAGCTGTGTCTTTAACAAAATAAAATTTAAAAAGATAAATTGCAAACACCTCAGTTATTCTATTCAAAACTATTGCAGGATGGTTTCATTAAAAGTTTGGCTAACATTATTTTTAAAGCTCAGTTGTTTCAGGAAGCATCAGTAGCATTTGTATTCTACTTTCCAGCAAAAATATTATTCTTTTTAATGATCATGGGTTGAACCCATGCAAGGCATACTCAGACACCCCCCCATCAACTGAAATTGAGCTGTTTATCCCCCCATTGATCTCTGTAGATCTTCTCCATGTATGACAAAAGTTCAGCTGCCTGTTCTGTCTGCTGCACTTTTAACCTGCCCACATTACTATAACCTCCATCTTGTGGTCAACCTATTGCTAAGGCAAGATGAAGCTAATTCAAGGTGCTTTTGAAGAATGGAAGCATCTTCCTAGCAGCTGCAAAGACTTTTCACATGGACAATGGCAATTGGAGGATGGCCCTCCAGAGGTCAGTGAACTGCTGGGTTACAGATGGACCAGCCTCTCCCATCAAACTACTGGGCTCTGTGCCTGCACATCCATTTATATTTGGCTGCCAAAGAGACTAGACACTTCCCTTGCAGCTTTCTCCCCCCCACCTTAAGTTCAAACACAGCAATATCAATATAATGTAAAATCAAATGCAGTTCTTCTGGGAGATTGATATTCCCATTGACAAATAGAAATACTGTAGTCCTAAAAATCCTACTGTAATCCTAAAAAGCAGAAACATCTGAAACTGACAAATGAAATTAATTTAACATCAAGCACCAGGCCAAGGCAAGATAGGATGAGATATTACAAATCATCTGGAGGTTTGGTGTCACTTAAAAAGGGTCAGATCAAGGTTCAAAAATAAACCAACAATTCAAGGAGGTTTTTAGATTTAACCCCAACCCCCAGTAGACCCCAGGTAAAGAGAAGGAACTGTTCTAGCAACAGCACCTTCTCATTTGAGATTGGCCAGAGATGAGCAACACTATGGGTCTTTTTGCTGAGGCACGGTAAAAAGTAGACTGTGTGGGCAATCGTTTAAAATTAGTAACCCAAGCCTAAAATTAAGCTAGTCCTTATAACAGCTCCTGGGTGACTAGCACTCTTCAAGAAACACGTGAACTGTGTGAAATAGTTTTAACAAATATCTTTTGTCACAAGATTTAGGGCTATCTTGGGAAGGTATCAAGTCGATCCTTTTAAAGGTCTCATCAATTCACAGATGAATCAGGAACATATCATGTAATCGCATTCCATGCCAAGAAACCAGATTAATGAAGGAAAAGCCTGGCTCCAGGGCAAGAACTCCGGGAACCCATTCCGCAAAACAGAACCCTGGAGGCCCTAGAAAAGAAAAGAAAAGCCCTGAACCTGCCAATATACAACCATCTTCTCTTCCTCCTTTTTTATTTTTATTTTTATTCAATCCTGTCCGGCGCACGCCCTCCAGTTTGCATCAGGCAAATGCAGCTATCGGATCACACACCAAGCGCCAGAGAAAGACATCAGCATCCCTCCTACTAGGAGTCGTGCACATCCGTGGTGGTTAAACATGCCCTTCCCCCCCCCCCCACGGCATCGGCGGGCCGAGGCAAAGCAAGAACCCGTCACGCGCCAGTCTCCTCCACCCACCCACCCCAAGTTGCCCAAACAAAACCGAACAATGGGGGGGTGGATGCAGCCCCTTCTGAGCAGAAGCGGGGCAGCGCGGAATCCCACCGCCCTCACTGCTGTTTATTTGACAGCTCCTCGCAAAGCGAGGGAGAGGACGCGGCGTTGAAGCCGCCGACGCCGTTACCCCTCCCTACCGCCCCTCACCCTCTTTTGCTGGGACTCTTGCTGCAGAGCTTCCACCCCCACTCCCCTCTTCTCCTCGGGGGAGCGGCGTTTGCAACCGAGAGCGCGGGAGGCGACCAGCAGCAGCAGCGAAAGAAGGGAAGGATCCCGTTTTTGCAAGGGCGCCCGCCTTACCTCGCGCCCGCTCGGACTAGAGGAGCCGCACCTTCCTCAGCAAGCCTTGCGCGGCATGCTGGACTGGCTCGTGGCCCTTTTGAGGTCCGAGGAGCTGCGGCAGCAACCTCACCTTCCCGTCGGATGTGGCTCTTCTTCGCACCCGACAGCAGCTTCTTCTGCTACTGCAGCAACCCGGGCTCCTCAACGCGCATACACCCAAGGCAGCTTATGACGCCATAATCCATTCAGGCTCCTCCTCCGCCTCCCGTTCTTCTCCGGCGCTTGCACCGCCCACCGCTTCTCTGCCCTCGCGGGCCGCACTTCAGGCCCGCCCGATCGCTCTCCCTGTCATTTTGGGGTCTGGGCTCGCGCGCCTCAGCTGCGGGGATCCGGATGAGCGCGAGGCGGCAGCCGAGGGAGCGAGAGACCGAGAGCGCGATTTCGTAACTTCTGGTGAGCGCCATCTAGTGGCGGCCTGATCTTTTACGGCATCTCTCAGCATGTAACATTTAAGATCTTGAGGCTCATTTTGAATGAATAGTGCGTAAGCACAGGAAATGCCTGCTCGTATGAATCTGAGCATCATTATCGTCTCGTTTTAGTTGTATATACTGTATTCTTAAAATCAAACTGCCCTAGTTTGATCATGGCAGAAAGATCTTATCACATTCTTTGATAAAGTGACACAATTACAGCACCAGAGAAATGCTGTGGATATCATTTAATTGGACTTCAGTAAGGCACTTGATAGACAACAACCTACTACTTGATAAGATAGAAAAATGTGGATTAGACGGCATCACCACCAGATTAATGCTCCAACAGTGGAAGTTTTAAAGAAGAGATTGAATAACCATTTGTTTGAAATTCTATAGGTTTCCTGCCTGAGCAGAGGGTTGGTCCAGGAAACCTCCAAGGTCCCTTCCAACTCTGTCATTCTATTCTATTCTATTCTGAATGGGCTAAAGCAGTATTTCTCGAACTTGGAAAATTTAAGACATTTGTTCAATACCCAGAATTCCCCAGCTAGTAGACACACTGACCCAACAGAATATTTTGATTTTGCAATTCATTAGTTTCATTGCTAATCTCCGTGGTTCTCTTCATGCTCCTTTGCAGTCAGCAAATAGTTTTTACTAATCAATTTTCAAAAAACATAAAACAAAAGTAAACTCATCCTCTCCAAAACAAAGGGGAAATGTACCGGAGAAGTTTCTCTCTTAACATGCCTAACAATAGGCAATAATTATAGCTTCTGCTGTGATGAGTTTAGGCTCCTTTCACTGAAAAGCTTCAAAATGGTTTTACAAATAAACAAACTTCATTTCAAATTTTATGAGTCATTCTAGTGTTTCCTGTTTCCTTAGAAGACTAAAAATTAGTATACAGTGAAAATAAACATGAAAGAAAAAAATAAAGTTAAAAGACATGTGTTGCTACTTTTGTACATTTTGTTTTGGAAGTAGCTAAATCCAGTCTAACAAACAGGATGGTTCATAATCATCATCTCAGAAATGTCACCCACACACATACACATATAGAGTACACAGTACTTTTCAGAAATTGGAGCTAAGTATACAAATACATAGTACATTAGCTGACCAGGAAATTGTGTATCAATTGTACTGTGAATCAATTATTTAATAGTAAAATTATGGGAAAAAATAGAATTCATAAGCTACTTTGGATAAAAACATTTACAAAAGATATTTCATGATATGCATGAGCACAAAGGAAGCAATTCACCTAGAATCATTAAAATGACTGCATCTTTTTTCAGATTATTTATTAAACTTGTACAATGCTCAACTCTTACTAAGATCCATTCAATATTTCCAAAGCTGTTCCTGATCATCTTTGCACCTACAATCACTTCGAAATGACTCTTTTTCTGAATAATGTCTTTTAAACGCACAAAATTGAAAAAGTCTTCCTTAAAATCAGCTTGGTTCCCTATGGGGTATTTTGAAACAGGAAAATAATTCCTTTTAGTTCATATTAAGAGCAATCAAGATTATGCATTAAATTGAAAATAATATACATGCTATCAGTATGCAATAGGAAGTCACAAGTTGTGGTCATGTGATGTCACGATTGAAGAAGACCTGACTGATTCACTTAGCAAGCAGCAGCAGAACAGATGGTATAAGTCTGGTGTGATGATGAGATGTTTCAGTGTACAACTGTGTTGCTTAGCAATGGAGATGCTGGTCCCAATTGTGGAGACCTATGACTGGTTTTCACACTTATGACCACTGCAGCATCCCTGTAGTCATGTGATCAAAATTCAGGTGCTTGACAACTAGAATGTATTTATAACAGTTACACTTTCCTGAGGTCATGGAATCACCATTTGTAACCTTCCTAGCCCGGTTCCGGCAAGCAGTGTCACTGGGAGAAGCCAAATTCACTTAACAATTGCAATGATTCATTTAACAATTGCAGCACAAAGGTCATAAAATGGGGCACAACTAACTTAACAACTGTCTTGATTAGCAATGGAAATTTTGGCCTCCATTGTTATTGTACCTGTATGGTGAATACTGCATTTTTACTGTAAAGCCTTTTAACCAAAAGCAAACACAGAGAATCTAGTTCCAATATAGTATGTATGTATGTATGCTGCCGGTTTGCACCGGTTTGGGAGAACCGGTAGTGGCGGCAGTGCAAGGCTCCACCTGCCCACCCACCCAGACATCATCACAGACATTCTGCGCATGTGCGCACTCCCTCTATTGAACCAATAGTGAAAATAGTAGGATATCATTACTGGTATGTATACATGTATGTATGTATATATGTATTTATTTATTGGCAAACAGTAGCTGGAATTATAGCATCCTTGCCTTCTGGATAACAAAATAACAGAGTTGGAAGGGACCTTGGAGGTCTTCTAGGCCAACCCCTTGTTCAAGAAATCCTGTTCAAAAAAGTTGTTGTCAGAGACTTCTTAAAAATCTCCAATGTTGGAATACCGACAACTTTTGTAGGCAAGTCCTTCCACAGATTAATTGGTCTCATTGTTAGGAAAAATTTCCTTAGTTTTCGGTTAGTTCTCTCCTTGATTAGTTTTCATCCATTGCTTCTTGTCCTGTCTTCAGGTGCTTTGGAGCAGTGGTCCCCAACCTTTTTATCGCCGCGGACCAGTCAGCCTGTGATAATTTTACCGTGGCCCGCTGAGCGCGCGCAGGGGTGGGGGTGGGGGTGTAAAAAAACTCCCAGCCCGGAGTACCCCTTTAAGTAATCCATATTTCAGTAAACTGATCTACCGTCAGGCTGTTGCTTGTAAACTGGACTAACTATTTCTAGTTAATTTCTAACTATTTGAATGGAAGATTATATGCTTATAGTTTCTATTCTTTTGTTAACACACAACCACATTTTTATTCTTCTACAGACACCATTTTTAATTACCAGGATAGTACACCAATGACAGCACCATGATCAGAAAATGTTAGATGTTGCATTATTTTCAATATGTATTTGTAAATATATGCCAAATAGATTGCAATCGCTTTCTGGACTTCCTTTAAATTTGCAGGTAAATGCTGCAATAGATATATAGCTCCCATCAGATTGATGATCACCCAAAAATGTTATTCATTGAATTCACTGTGAATCCTTTCTTAGTAAGTGCATTCAAGACAGCCTACTACTAGCTGGTAGCCTCTCTGTCCATTCACCAAATTATCTGGGACAGGGGTGTCAGAGTGACATCGAAAATGTCAAGGTAATAGCCATGACTATGAAATTAAAAGCCTATTTATTCTTTTATTTGCATCACATAAAAACCAAGATGGTTCCCATCTTGAATTTTTCTAAATACATCCTACATACAACCATGATGCAGGAGTTTTCATTCAGCAAGAAAAAGGAACCGGTGACTTGAGCCAAGTCAACATCTGGAAATCTTATCCCAGTCATATCCAACCTAGCTTATTTTTTGAGATCACCTCAAGGCGAGCTGGAGCGGAACGCGCTGCGCCACGAGTTGGAGAGCTTGGAGAGGCTGAGCGCGCAACTTGGAGAGCTGCGTCTCCGCCGCCTGGAGCCCGAGCTGGCCCGGCGGCGGCAGCAGCTGGAGGGGCTGTGGGCCGACTGCGCCGCTCTGGAGGCGCTGCTGGAGCAGCTCCTGGCCGAGCACGAAGGGCTGCAGGAAGCGCGCAAGCAGCGGCCAGCCGTGCTGCTGTCTGCCCCGCGCGTCCTCCGGGCCGGGCGCTCCGAGAAGCGGCAGCTGGCCTCCGACTACGTGCTGGTGGTGAGCTGGAGCTGCGCGCAGAGCCTGGAGCGATACGAGGCCGAGTTGCGGGCGATGCAGGAGCTGGAAGGGGGCCGCCTGGGCCAAGAGGACCTGCGCAAGCTGCGCGCGCAGAACCAGGAGAGCCGCCGGCGCCTCGAGGAGCTGTGGCACCGCTGCCGGGAGCTTTGCGCGCTGGGCGAGCGGCTGGAAGAGGAGCGGCTGGCGCAGCAGGAGAGCCACGGCGCCCAGCTGCAGGGATCATGGCCCCCGGCCGCTGCGCGGCCCGGTGCCGGGTACTCCGCGGCCCGGCACCGGTCCGCGGACCGGGGGTTGGGGACCACTGCTTTGGAGAATAGGTTGACTCTCTCTTCATAATGGCAACCCCTTAGATATTGGAACACTGCTATCATGTCACCTGTAGTCCTTTTTTCATTGAACTAAACATACCCTATTCCTGCAATTGTTTTTCCTTTGTTTTAGTCTCCAGCCCCTAATCATCTTCGTTGCTCTTCTCTGGACTTTTTGTAATATCTTAACATCTTTTTTACATTGTGGTGACCAAAACTGGATGCAATATTCCAAGTGTGGTCTTACTAAGGCATTATTACAGCAGGGAGGCAAGGAATGCTGTGGGTCCCATCCCCAAGGGAGATACACCTCGTGGGACCCAGAAGAAGGACCTTCTCCATTGTGGTTTCCTCTCTCTGGAACATCATTCCCCCAGAGATTAGAACGGCCCCCACTCTAATACTCTTCCAGAAGGCGCTGAAGACTTGGTTCTGCCAGCAGGCCTAGGGAACCCGCAGTGGGATTGAGCCCATTAAATGGGTCATGTGATCTGCTGTCACTGGGGATGTGGGTGTGACTTTATTATATTAATTTATCTGATTCTTTTATTAGTTTTATTGTTTTTTTAATAAGGTTTTAAATTATGTAAGCCGCCTTGAATCATCATGGGCGAATAGGTGGCAATATAAATTTAATAATAATTATTATAAAGTGCTACTAACACTTCACATGATTTTGATCTTGGCATGTCAAACATTCAGAAAATACCTAATGGATTCTGCTGGTATGTTCCTCCCCCCATTCCCCAGAGAAAATGAAAGGAGAAACTATTATTTACATATTCATTTATTTTTTAAAAAAATACATTCTAATTATGTGTGGTGCTATATATTATATAAAGAAACATCAAATGATTATAAAAATAAAATACGAACAAAACAAACTCATTTTCTGAGTCTGGAGGCACAAGAGCATGGCCCTGTCACATGAGTTCCAGAGGGTCCAAAGTTGTGTGAGAGTACATCCTAGTCTTGCATGGTCCCCCGTCTCTGAAAATCTCATGAGAACAGGGCGTGCTTTTGAGAATAATTCTTGGGTGTGATGAACTCAAGAGTGATACCCAAAATTTTATTGGAGAAGCACAGGCACTTCTTGGAAAACACAAGATACCATAGTAGTTGTGAGCAATGTGTTGTCAATTTCTACCACAGAAACCACATATAAAAAGTGATTAGAGGTTTAAATATCAATAGCAAAATAATGGAGCGCAGGAAGAATATTCCTGTAGAATATTCATTCTAATAAGCAGCAGTATGTTTTGGAGAAAAAGTAAAACCAGCTAGCCTTTTCCAGTCTGCTGTCCTTAAGATGTGTTGGCACCATAGCTTTAAACAGTTCCAGCTGAAGACCACAAATTTTAACCATTTTCAAATGAGTTTTAGAGCTTGTTTTCTAAAATTGCACTGTTTGTAGAAAATGAGTTCCACCTCATTTGCAGTAAATACATTTATCTACTTCAGTGCGTACCAGCTTACATTATACTATATGACTCCACACTTGTGTATCTTTTCTAGAAGTAGAACAATAATTTCTTATGAGAATAAGCTGTCTAATTAATTTGGCATTGTTGTGGAACACTTGCTAAAAGACTAAAAAATATAAGTACAATCATATTACATATTGAAACATTAATATTATAAAATGAATCAAACTATACAATAATTCAGTTCCAAGAAAAATAATACCCAACATTAAAGAGATCAATTGAAATTAAAGATTTTATTTACAATATGATAGCCACAAAACTGCCAGACTTGAATTTTAATTCAGTACCTCTAATATTCACAATACCAATCATTTCATGATATCACATCCAGGAATAGCTTCAAAGGAAACCCAGAGAATTCTGGTCTTTCAATCTGCCAAAATATCCCCAAGATTGCTTCTTAAAATGCAGCTTCAATATCCTTTTATTCCTCTGAATCTTGTTCTGTTATCCAACTGTAAAGAAGAAAAATAAATATAAGTAAAAACTACTAACTTTTTATTATATAAAACTTCCTATAACTAGTTGTTTTATTTTAGGAAGCTTATAAGAAAATATGGCAATATTTAGTCCAGATTGTATTTTATGGAAGGAAATTTCCTGGGAGGAATTCTAAATGGATAAAATTTTTACTAGTCAAAATAATTTAGATTAAAAGTAAATTCAACATATTTAAAAATGCCAGCAAAAGGAATATGTTCAGCAGTTATACAATAAGCACTTAAAAGTTTTGGAAAGTCATGCTTGTAATTGTCTTCATATCCATGCATAATTCACTGGATCTTATATGGTATTTTTTTTCCAGAATTTTATGTTACAGAATTAAAACAATAAGTTCTTAGTGAGTGTTGGGATTCATATGGAGAAACAATATTAAATCTATGTTTTCCAGGTTGGCAGGATGTAAAAGATAAATATCTTGAATCAGTCTTGTAAGCTCAAAAATAAATAAATTCACTTTTTTTTAGAACACATTTGATATATTCTTGCCTTTGCTTTATCTGGATTTCTAAAATTACTGTTGATTAAGAATGTCATAGCCTGTATATTGATTAATAAGCAAACATAATCCTTATGTTATCTGCAGCTGTTTTTATGGTCTTATGGTGTTTTGAAATTTTGGCTGTTTCATCTTGTTTATTTTGTTTTAATTGTTAGTTGTTCAAAATCATGTATATGAGTTTGATAACAAAATAAACCTATTGAATAAATAAAAATGTATGCTGAAAAACTAAGAAAGGTTGCCTGTACTGATGGTTTTATATTCCATAAAAAGTCTGGGGTGGAGATCTTTTCTACCCACTCAGCCATCTCCAACGTAATAGGCTCCATGCTAAGCAACAGAGCCAAGTTTTCAGGCTCTTCTGGAAGGCCAGATGTGTGGGAGGCAGACCTCACTTCCAACAAGAGAATATTCCAGAGGCTCTTCTCCTGGACCCCACTAACTGAAATTCTTTGGCAGATGGAATCTGAAATAGGCCCTTTCTGCTGGAACCAGTGGAGTGGACTAGCTTTATTGGAGTGATATGGTTCCTCAGATATCCTGGCTCCATGCATAAAGAGCTTCAAAGGTGATGACCAATACCTTGAATTGAACCCAGAAGCAAATAAATTTATTAACAAGCAATAGAGGTTTCTCTTTTTTTTCTTCTAAGTAGTGAGTGAAATCACAGTAGTGTGTGACTCCACTCACATACCCAGGGATGGGCTGAGCTTCTAATGACTTCCACTGAGTTACAGAGAATAAAATTAGCAGCTTGCAATTCAGAACATAGGAAAATTGAACAAATAATCGCCTTAATCTGACGAAATATACATATTTTGACTGTTATCTACAAGTACATTTCACTTTGCAGAGAGGAGGTAGTGATTTATGTAAATCAAAAAAGCAAGCTCAGCAGCAGCCCTTCACAGTTTTGCATTTTTCTCAAGGGGTTCCTCTTACAAACTTACCAATGATCTTCTGCATTCAAACATGGAAATTAGCAAACCTCTACAATGTCCTTCCTTCAAGCATTCTTTGACGCTCTTCCCTTCCTGATAGAAAAGATATCCAGATAAAAGATTCAATATATTCATTTAGTTGTTAGAAAAACATTATATTATACATAATCTTTCACAACACTTTTTCCAATATAAGCAAAAGCGAAGAAGACCAAAAAGTAAAACTTGCTAAAAAAAATTAAAAAAATCATTGCATAAAGAACGTAACTGTCTTCATATACCCTTCCTCAAGATGATTGTAGAAGGCCCAGAGAAGAAGTTTCACAAGAATAGATCTAAAATTGTGAAGGACTGTCCCAATAGTTTCTAGGTTTGATATTAATAAAAGCTGGTTGGATTTATATTTCAAAAACCATTCTCAAGGCTAGGCTTTTTCATATGGGCACTCTGTATTGGATTCATACTGAATCTAACAGTATATAATTTGCTGTATGATAAAATATTAAAATTCTTTGCTCCCATTCATCAATAGGCAACACCTTGTCATAATGTGCTGTCAAGCCCTTATTTTACTACATGCCAGATCTATTTAATGCTCTTTTAAATTTTCTTTTAACAAGAAAACTTATATAAACATTGGCATGATGCAAAGTAAGGTCCCACTTTTAGAGTCATATTTATTTCCAGGAATACCTTTGACTTATTGAGAACATGAAAATACTTGGGGCTGGGGATTGTTCTCTAGTAAATCAATGTTTTGTGATTGGCCAATCACTGAAGCAGCTATTTGTTTTTTTTTATTTGTATTCATAACATATTGTACCATTCTAAAAGTGACCTTGGTCCAGGAAGACTGTTTACCTATGCTTATCTCATTTTTTTTTAATTGAGATGACAGAAAAGACATTATTTAGTAGACAGTCTTCTTTCCATGTTCTCTCATGGTTTTATAAGGTACATTCTTATCAAACAAAATTACTACATACTTTTTTACTGTAAACCCTCATAAAGTGTATGCACCTTTTAAAAACAAAAGCTCTCTAGCTGAAATAACTTGTATACATATCAGAAATGCTGTTCAAAATTTACTGAGTTTAATATTTCTCTTCTTTATATATGCAGCCTAACAGTCTTCTCAGAAGGGATTGCACATTAAGTAGGAAGGAGACCTCTTCAGGAAGAGCAGTGTAAGGAAATAAGTACATCATATTATTAGCTGTAAGATGGAAAGGAAAAGCAATGTATGTATGTCTAACACACATGAAAAGAGCTGTTTCTATTAATGTTAAAACTCTTTCACGCAAAATGTTTCTCTTCTCCTGGCTTCTCCTCCTCCTCTTCTTCATATTTTACATAAATATCTTAAAATATTTATTTAAAACATTTATATAACCACCCATCTTCTAATCAACTCTGGATGGCTCCCAATCACAAGTTAAAGCAACATATAAAACCTTATTGAAACTATAAAACTAAACACATGAAACAATTTAAAATAAACTGCAACAAATAATTAGGAATTAATACTTGAAAACTACTTTTTTCCTTATAAGATATAATCAAATGTAATTTTTGCAAAGTTCAAGTTTTTTTTTAAGTAGAACATGCACTGCGCTAGGGTATAAGTGTTGTCATGGAAAGGGGCTGATTCAAATCCAAATTTAGACTAGAGTAGACTAGAATTGGCGACTACCCGGAGGAGGGCCTTCTCTGTGGCTGCTCCGACCCTCTGGAACGAACTCCCCGTGGTACCCTCACCACCCTCCAGGCCTTCCGCATAGCCCTTAAAACCTGGCTGTTCCGACAGGTCTGGGGCTAAAGACTCGCTGCCCCACTTCAAATGGTATGATTGTTGTGCTTTTAATTATGTATGGTTTTTATGTTTTTTGTAACTCTGTTTGTTTTTCCCCTCCCTTTTTGCGTTGTGAGCCGCCCTGAGTCCCTTTCAGGGAAAAGGGCGGCATACAAATAAATTAAAATGAAATGAAAAATGAAAATTCTTTATTGGCCAAGTATGATTGTTTCTCATTGTTTTCTCATTGTTGCGTATAATGCATAACAATGATGGCAGCAAATCTGGATTACTAGGAGCCAAACTCCTTCGTCTCTGCCATGAAAGCACTTGCCCTCTTGATCAAAAAGTCTACTTTTTAATGTAGAAGCCAATACTTTCATTTGGTGGGATAGACGGCCCTCTAAGGAAGCCTTTCACAGTCAAGTCACCCATCCAGGCTGGCTCACTTCTTTTGCAAAAGAATGAAATGTAAATGCCTATAGGAGATTCTCAGTCATCCAGATGGTGGTTGTCCCAAGGGTGCTTTTTAAAAATGTTTTATTGATTTTATTTATATTCAATCCAATGTTCATCAAACAGTGTTTGCTCTGGATACAGTAACGTTTCATCAATCATAATATTCATTTTTGTTATAACCATTCACCACCATAATAGTCGCAGTACAATAACATCGTGATATAATCACAATGATACTTAACATCCTCTGCTTTAGCCATTCTCCTCTTTAAGATTTCCTCTTTTAATATCTCTTCCCTTTCTAATTTCAGTCTTTCTTATCTGACAGTCATAAGATCAAGTTTGTCCCATTTCAAAAAAGAACAGAAAGTATAAGGGGGGAAAAACACGAAGTAAAATAAGAAGGCGAGGGGTGGGGAGAAAGGGAGGCCGCTCAAAATAACGCCAGGAAAAGGCTGCTTTTTCAGAAGGCAGATGGACTCTCAAGAGGCAGGGCTAACGACCAGATGACTTGCAAGGAGTATAAATCTGTCCATTTTCCACCATTCGGTCAGAACGGAAGAAGCCGCTTAGATGCGAAGCGAAACGTCTTCATAGAAAGCAACGAACGTCCAGTTGCCTTTTGGAAAAAACACCTTCGGGATGCCCAGAGCGCCTTTCTCTACCCCGCCGCCCCATTTCCTCGGTTGCCCAAGCGACGCCTCGAGCTCCCTTTTCCCGCAGTCTCCCAGCTACCTTGATGACGCAGGGACACTCCAGCAGGCAGGACTTCAGGTCCTCGCGGACCCCGGAGCACGCCCGCTTGTCCTCCTCTTTCCCTTCGTAGTATTTCGGCATGGCGGCGAGGCGTTTCTGGCTTTCGGCGTCCGTCACCCGCGGAGTCACTCGCAACTCCGCAACTTCCTCAGCCGCAAGAACTACTCTTCCCGAGAGCCACCACGTTCGCTCACCTTTCACCTGTTCCTGGAGTTACGAAAAATACAGAAAATGAGCCCTGCTTACGTGGGGAAGGCTTCGTTTTCAATTGGAGTCTATGCTTACGTGCCTCTCCCGCGGGCGAGAAAACGATCGGTAGACTTCAGTGGGAGAAGTCAGTATTTAGATGCAGGCGTTGTTTGATAGGACTTTATTTATAGGTTTGGACGGGATCTTATTATAAGGTGGTTCGATTTTTGTTTGATACGCATCAACGTATTAGCAGGCTTCATGCGAAACTCTTAAGCTAAAATGTAGTGTGGTAAATCAGAAATCGTTTGTTACTTATAGTGAGCACAGTCAATTGTGGTCTGTTGTGTAATCTATGATTGGCTTAGTCTGTCGCATAACTATGTCTTACCCTTTTTGGTATGAAAAATAGCTCTGTGATTGAAAATCTGGTATCACCCTTACGTTGCATAAGTCTGTGCGGTAAACTCCAAATGACTACCTTTGAACGGCAAAAAAAAAGAGACACATAAATAGATGACAAGCAAAGCGATGGGGAGTTGGGTAACTCTGCCTCCGCAATCTAATACCGGTTTGGTTTTTGATGTTCGGAATTCTTTCCCACAGTATTGCGTTATATGCTTTCATTATAAAAAATGTATGATTAATTTTTCTGCCCGTGGCCCAATATTGTTTACTTCAAATGGGAATAATGAGATCGAACTAAATGTACGTTTTAAATAAAAAATACAATGGTGAGTCGGTTTAACATTGGAGAATCAGCATAAAAAAACATAGTATCTCTTTATAGCAGGGATCCCCAAACTTGGCAACTTTAAGACTTGTGGATTTCAACCAGCATAGCTGGCTGGAGAATTCTGGGAGTTGAAGTCCACAAGTCTTAAAGTTGGTAAGTCTAACGACCTCTGCTTTATTGTATTGAGACAAATGAAAAAGAAACTTGCAACGTAACTCACGATAACATTTTCCTGTTCAATGACAGGCCCTTCTACCCTTTTTTAAAGTCCGTGTACGTCATCATCCGGCGCTGAAAGACTACCTACTCCGGGACTCCGTGGCCGTGTCAGCCTGTGCCTCTTGCGTACGCATGCGCTTTGGCAGGGGGCTGGAAATTACGGAAGAGTCAGCAACTTAGAGTCTGAGTGGTGGTGGGGTGGGCGGCAGTCGAGTAGAATTTGCGGGGTGGGGGTGTCTTCCTCTTAGTTCCCCCCTCCCCGGCGCAGCGACCGGACGAGAAGAGGCGGGGTGGGCAGTCACCGCTGGCGAAAGGCGAAAGTGGTTTGAAACGTTGCGGGGGTTCTAGAACGGTGGGACCCGAACGGAGCCACGCCCCCCTTTCCCTCCCTTCTCCGCCTGCAAGTTTTTAGTCCGCCTTTTCTACCGCCTGGCTCGTTCCTGCCTTGAAAGGTACCTGCGGCTTTTCCCCCACCTCCTCCCTTCCCGCTGCTCTCCCAGCCGGCCTGTGGCTAACTAGAAACCCATGACTTTCAAATAATTCCCATCTGTCTAAACCAGGGGTGAAATTCAGCAGGTTCTGACAGGCTCTGGAGAACCGGTAGCGGAAATTTTGAGTAGTTCAGAGACCCGGCAAATACCACCTCTGGCTGGTCCCAGAATGGGGAGGGAATGGGGATTTTGCAATATCCTTCTCCCCCAGGAGTGGGGAGGGAAATGGGGATTTTGCGGTATCCTTCCCCTGTCACGCCCACCAAGCCACGCCCACAGAACTGGTAGTAAAAAAATGTGAATTTCACCACTGGTCTAAACTGAAGTTTCCGAATCAAAACAGACAGATACCCTCCTATCACATCATCCTCTCCTCCAGGGATATTCCCAATTTTGTCTAGGAGTGTTTTGTTTCCTACTTCCTCTGTCCCCTTCAATTTGTCCAGCACCATCGCAGACAAAATGTTCCTTTAAGAACTCTTTGTTTTGTTTTGTTTTGTTGTCGTTGCAGATATACATTTGCCTGTTTAGCTTTTCTGACTCTCATGGCTTTCCTTTCAAGGATTAATATTCTCTTTATTTCTTCAACAGACTGGCCCCTCTTTATCTGTTCTTGAAGCCAAAGCCGCTTATATCTTTTCTTTAGGAATATATATTTTTGGGCTTCTATTTTCAGAATGCCTCTATCTCTTCCTATAGGGCAGTGATGGTGAACCTTTTTGGCACCGAGTACCCAAACCGGAACATGCGTGCACATGGGTGTCCATCTGCGCACACCAGAGCACCAGAAACCTGAAGATCAGCTGGCTGTCACATGCATGCCTGTTTTTTGGCCATTTTTCGGGCCCCTTTCAGGCTGTTTTCCAGGTCAATTTTAGGCTGGTTTTGGCCCAGAAAACGGCCCAGAAACAACCTGTGTTTTTTGGCTGTTTCATCACCCGCAAAGACCAGCTGGCCAGTGTGCGTATATATGCCAGAAACCAGGAGAGCAGCTGGCAATGGTGCACATGCCCACAGAGAGGGCTTTGCGTGCCACGCCTGCCACGCCTGCCACAGGTTTGCATCACAGCTATAGGGTATTGGCTTCTCTTTTTATAAGTTAAGTGTAACATTTCTGATTTATGCATTGGTTTTACGCTCGGACTGTATCCTGGAGAACAAATATTAGTGGCTTACCTGCTCTTTAACTTTTTGATTTTAATCTGTATGTTTTGTAGTCTGTTCCACAGGCTGTTGCTGGCATTGTTCTGGTTGTTGACTTAAGTTGTTAATTTAGATTAGCTAAATGTTTCATCTATCCTATGCCCATATAATTTCCTTGACAAGAATGCTAATGTATTTGGCTGGTACTTTCTTCGAGGCTTGATTTTGGGATTTCTTCTTCTAGGAACTTCTTTTATTGCCTAATTTCTTTCTTGTTTACTTTTACCTTCCTTCTTCCCCTTCAAACTTCAGCAGCAAAGACACAGCCTGCTCTACTTTACTGCACACTTAATCTTTCCTTAGAAAAACAACCTTGCAAACATGTACAGATAGTCCTCAACTTACAACAGTTTGTTTAGTGACCATTCATAGTTAAAACAGCACTGAAAAAAAGGACCTATAACTGTTTTTCACATGATTATTGTAGCATCCCACTGTCACATGATCAAAATGTAGATGCTTGGCAACTGACTCAAATTTATGACAGTTGCAGTGTCCCAGGGTCAACTTTTGTGACTTCTGCAAGAAAAGTTAGTGGAGAAACAAGACAAACTTAATAGCCATAGTACTAACAACCACAGTGATTGGCTTAACAAATGTGGCAAGAAAAGTAGTAAAATGGAGAAAACTCAACAAATGTCTCGCTATGCGACATAAATTTTTGGCCTCAATTGTGTGTTGTAAGTTGAGGACTACCTATATTTTTTGCAACTGGCTTTTCATTCCCTTTACAGTACTGATTTACTTTCATTTCTGTTCTTCCGCAGTTATGCCTGCTGAATGGTTTTCTTGTCCCTAAATCTTCTCTAGCCATTTGAGATTTACTACATTGGATCAAAAGGTACAAAAGCTCAGTTGTTGCCTGTTTTTGTCAAAGATAATTTAAGAACTTTCTCTCTTTGCTGTCATTTTCTACACTCTCCTAGTATACTTCATACATGCAGCACAGTCTCCCCTACTACATGGGAAAGGAAAATAATTCAAGATATATTGTTTTCCATTTGTGCAAATCTATGATATTATGAATTAATAAAGCTTTGGATCATTTAGAGGTGTTTCACAAAGTCAGTATGTATTTTGCCCTAATTTAGCCTGTGCGGGAAGATAATGGTCCGAACTATACCAACCACATAACTCTCTTGTACAAGAGGCAGAGGTGGGTTCTTCCCTGTTCAGCTCGGATAGGGCGAACCGGTAGTAGTGGTGGTGGGAGGCTCCGCCCACCCACCTGGATACTTTTGTGCATGCGCGGGAGCGCATCCAAACCAATAATAAAAAAAATTGGCAACCCACCACTGACAAGAGGGGAAGAGGAATTTGCAGAAGCCTGAGGCTCATGCATGTAGCTGTGGCTTGTTATGGTACTTGAATGAATCTTTGGCTAGTGGGGAATGATGATGAGAGAAAAATCACTGCCAGTGATTTATTGTTGCTTTCTCTTGTCAATATTTTGGAATGGCAAATTCTACCACATTTGCTGTATATATCTTGAAATTCTCCCAGATTTCTTGGAAGCAGTTTTTTTTTTAGCAAGCATTATCCCTACGAAAAATCTTACAAGGACAAGATAAAACTCTTTCATACCCATTTATGTATTGAGTCCTTTGTACTGAATCACATCATTGACAGAGCCAGAGAATCATATAAAACGATGACCTTAGCTAAAGTATTAATATTAACCTCTCTGCTTATTCAAGAATAGTGATGCCAAATAGATGAAGTGGAACATTTTCCCATTAGTTTGTGACGTTTTCATTTGGAATCTTTTGAGAAATAATTTTTGCAAGTATGTTAACACTTTGAGTATACTTAACAGATAGTGTGAGGATTGGCTTTCTACTACTACTATGTTTAATAACAGGATCTAATACATGCATATAAAATAGAGCACAGATTTACTGCCTAGAAGTGAGAGGAGTGATTTATAATTTCAACATGCAAACTGGTGCCTGCTTTGAAGCTTTAGCTCAGATATACTTCTTTCTAAAAATTGTGGCTATTTTCCCCCTCTTTAGCAAGATGTTACCTACTACATCAATTAATCCTCGAGATCAGGGCAATGGATCTTTAAATACTCGACCATCAGCAAGACACACGGCTGGGGCAAAGCGCTATAAATATTTGAGGAGACTCCTTCATTTTCGTCATATGGACTTTGAGTTTGCTGTCTGGCAGATGTTGTATCTGTTCACTTCACCACAGAAGGTGTACAGAAATTTTCAGTATAGGAAACAAACAAAAGACCAGTGGGCTAGAGATGACCCTGCTTTCCTTGTGTTGCTGAGTATCTGGCTGTGTGGTAAGTAGCTGAGAACTACTTGAAATTGGTGTTTCTAGCTTGGTGCCCTGAAATATTGGTAGTAATAAGTCCTCAGTAACAATAACAAATTTGGTCTAGTATAATGCTTAAGGCATCAGACTAGAAGCCAGGAGATTGTGAGTTTTAGGCATGAAGGCTGGTTGGCTGATTTTGGGTCAGTCACTCTCTTGCCTGCCCAACTTGCCTCACAGAGTTCTTGTGGGGAAAATAGGAGGAAAGAGTATTGTGTATGCTTGCAGCCTTGAGTTATTTATAAAAACTGTAAAGGTGTGATATAAATACAATATTGGTGTTTTACATAGTGCTCAACCAGAGTAAACTATTACAGAATTGAGAGCAAGAAGTACCATGCCTGTACATTCCCAAAGACACTGAACACCTGCTGGTAGAGTCAGACTTATAGTATTTATGAAGGAACTCAGAATTTTATTTGAACTCTAGGAACACCAATGTCCAGTGATTCTCTGTTGCTAAGCAGGCTAATGCGGAGCTATTTACCTCTAGTCTTAAAAAAACCACCATTATCTATAACTTATTTTGCCAACTTTGAAACATCTAAATAGAAAATACTACCAAGCCACTTTACGTATATATGTCTTAGTTTTCAGACTAGCAGTTTTGACAACAAGGGGATTTGAAAAATTTACTTGGAAAAATGAAACTATATAAGTAACTAACTTTATTGGAGATAGAGGCATATTACTGAATGAGTCTTCTCTAAGCAGTATAAATTTGGAGAGCACAGGACTATTCAAAGTTAGAACATCTTGTATGAATTAATCATATATGTTGCTGCTGTTCATCTTCCTCCTCCAGTATCCACTATAGGATTTGGCTTTGTGTTAGGCTTGGGATTTCTTGAAATGATAAAGCTGCTGCTGTGGGTCGTGTTTATAGACTGTGTAGGAGTTGGCCTTCTGATTGCAACTTTAATGTGGTACGTATCTTTAAAATAATCTTTAAATGCAGATTTCTGAATTTAAAAATTGCAAGTTCCAAAGAGAATTTAAAATTATTAGTGTACTCCAATTTGGTTAAAAAGAAAGACTGGAACATTTTGAACAACGGAGCATAAATGATGCTCACATATTGGATTTACTTTCTGGAGAGCGTCATACAAATTAAAATTACTTCTGAGTTCACTTGTTACCATATTACCGTTACTTGACATTTATGTATGCAGTAGAGTTTATGGAAACCACCTGGAATAGAAAATGATGTTTAGGATTCTCCAGCACATACTGTATTAGAAAAAGTGGAAAATCCCCCCCCCCCCCCCCGGTCTCTTATCTTGATTTGAGGAGGGTGGAAAAATAAAGTTCCTTACTGAAGTATATATTTGTATTTTTAATATTCTGCTAAGGGATCAAAACTGTTCTTTTGTTTTTATAATATTCCTTAAAAATAATTTGTAAAATTTATTTTAGATTTCTAGATCAAAAATACATTTGGATTTGAAAGTACTACAAAACATGAAGAGTCAATGTTATCCAGAAGGAAAGAGTGTTATTTCATGCTATATTGAAATAATAAAACATTGCACATTTTAACACATAGGTTTTGAATTTCCCCTCCAAAGGTTTATCTCCAATAAATTTTTGCTAAAGCATCCGAACAGGGACTATGATGTAGAATGGGGATATGCCTTTGATGTTCATTTGAATGCTTTCTACCCGCTTCTTGTTATCCTGCATTTTATCCAGTTGTTTTTCATTCATTGTAAGTATTTTTTTTTAATTGAAGCATTTTTATTGCCTTGCTTTCTTCTATGTCATATACTGAGGCTGAGTTATTTCTTGCAGATGTAATTTTATCAGCATCGTCTATTGGCTATTTTGTTGGAAATACTTTCTGGCTGGTTGCAATTGGTTATTACATCTATGTGACATTTCTGGGATACAGTGGTAAGTAATGGTAACTAATTTCAGCAAGAAATTAGCATGGCAGATGAGAAGGAAGTTTTATTGGCACTAAACAAACGTGCCTAAATGTTATATCATTATCTGTCAAACAGCCACTTTTGCGGGTCAGTTGCTAAGTGCCCGACATGCAGTTATGTAACGGCCAGAGAGGAAGTGATCTTCAGAAGTGGTTTATAAGTACCCTCTTGGGGGGAGAGGAGGTGTTGGCAATTATAACTTTGAATGGTCATTAAGCAACCAGTCATAAGTCAAGGACTATCTGGAATCGCAGAGAAACTCAGTTCAAAATCTTTACTTCTTCTCCTTACATAAAACCTCCATAGTTGTCTTGCCATACCCTCCCTTGGGGTATAGTAAATTACTTACGTGAGTCCCTTGAGTGCAAACTGCCATTTCAGTGGTTTGTTTTTGTTTCAGAAAGCTTCCAATTTCCAAGAATTAGCAATTGTTCTAGGGTTGTGTTTTTTAGTGAAAGTGTATTAGCTTTCTCGCACACAAGAGGGAGTCCTTCCTGCTCTTTCTTATCCTTGAGACAGAGATGCAGTCTTGGTTTCTACTGAAGCTCTGCTCCCTTTCAGCACTGCCATTCCTGAAGAACACGGTGATCCTTCTGTATCCATTTGCGCTTCTCATCTTGCTGTACGTGGTCTCTTTAGCCATTGGGTGGAACTTTACTAAAGCACTTTGCGTTTTCTACACATACAGAGTGAAATAAACTGGTCTCTAATAAATAACACCTTGTACAAAGGTCAAACCTGGTGAAATGAAGATACTCTTGTACATTCCTGTAAATAACTTACTCCTCACTGTAGATCAGTGTATACAAAATGTTTGGTTTTTTAAAAAACAAAAGCACTGACAGCCTTCTGAAAATAAGCCTTCTATATCCCTCCTTTGTGGACGAATTGTATATCTCTGTAATAAAGATTCTTTTTAAAATTAAATTGCTTTTAAGTAGATTTCTTAATACATTTTTTACAATTAATTTAAGTCCTTCAATAAGATATTACAAAATTCAAGATTGGACAAGTTTCAGTAATAGGGACTGATTTTATTTTACTTACAAATTCCTAGTGTGTTTTAAAGACAATATTTAAATGTTTGCCATCTTGCCACCCATATAAAAAGGTGGTTAAAAACATAGTAATAATGTTTCATGTGAATCTATTGGCCTCAAAGAAGCTGTGCTTCTACTACTACCCATTCCAAGTAAGATTATAGAAAACATGGTTGGTTAGCATTAGGTAGTAGCTATCACTTATGATGGGAAACACTACCCAACCCACTTTGTGGTCATGTACTCTGGAAAATAGTCTTAGCCATTCTTGTGTTAGTCTGGCAGCTTCTAACATACACATATACATAATTCTAGGGCACCAGGAAAAACATAACACCTTGTGCCTGTAGATTTTTCAGGATATATAAAAAGCCTGTTAAATTGTATAGAAAGTGTACAGATTTTTAAAATTACATTACTTTACTCTTGAACTTGCTAAAATGTCCACACTTTTTGCTATTCATGTATTACAAAATTGCAGTCATGCCACAGAAAATGTGCTTTCAAGTTTAGTTTTATGATATAGGAACAAAATTGCTATAGATAACTACAGCTTTTCAGCAGTACTTAATCCAATGTGAATTATTCAAGATGCCTATTATACATTCAGTCTTTCCAATCCCACTATCCCACAGATTAATAAAGTAAACTTTAATGATTAATATGTAGAGTAATACTCTACTCATATTAATGTGTAAACTCTACTAAGTAGTAAAGTGGTATGTGACAACACTCTTAGAAAGACATGAGGAAGAATATGGTATATAAATCATAGTTTGCAGGTGGGGGAAATAAAATGAGAGGAGTAGAAACCTGAATAAAATAAATATTTATTTATCAAATTTCCATAGCTACCTGTCTCAAAAAGCAACTCTTGGCAGGAGAAAAATATATAGGGCTATTACTGCATATAATCTCACAAGAAGATTCTGCAAGAAAAGAACTATGTCATGATTTACTTTCCCATCTTCTTTCCCTAATCATTATCCCCTCAGATTTTTTTTAAAAAAAATATTCTATGATAGCCATTTTATGTCAGCTGGAATTTTGCTGTATGTCTATCTAAAAACTATTGCATACAAAAAAATATTTTTGTTTAGTTTTATGTACATGTGTTTCCAGTTGTATTTATCTAATACAAATACTTCCAGCCCTTCTGCAAAACTTTCCATTTTTTTTCTAGTTAAAACTCCAGAAGGCAGTTTTTAAAAATATTTATTTCAAATAGTACATGGGCAGCTCGTGGCACATAGCGCATTGATGAAAGGCACAATTAACATGACCCAGTTAGATTTTCAAATGTAGCAGCAAGATTAACAATATCAAAATCTAGCTCTAAAAAAGTTTTACAAGTAATGAAAATGCTTAACCATATCATCAAGAATGCCAAGAAATCTGGCTGTAGGATGACAAATCACATTTCACAAGCACAAGAACAGAAGCACAACTAGAAAGCTGACGAGTCAAAAAAGGAGTAGGGCAACTCTAAATGTTTTTAACCAGTAAATTGGTTTCTACTGACAATCAAAATAGCATCTTCAAAACACCATAATTCAAGTAATATACAAGCTGTTCCTTTCTCCAGGAGGAGGAAGTAGACTGAATTTGAGACCTAATAGGCAAAAAGAGACATGAAGTAACATTTGTACTTTCGCAGGAAGAATTTCAAAAGCTGCTTTAGGGGGGAAAAAACATTCAAAAGCTCTTTTTAAAAACGGATGTTTTAAGCACCAGAAATATCCAGACACCTATTTATATTTAAAAATAACTATGCTTAATTATCAACTGCTAAGATTTAATATTTCAGTAAAATAAAGAATGCCAACAACTTGAACATTTAGTTCAGCTGCATTTATATTAAGAAAATATGGATGTCAGTAGAAAATATAAGAAAAGATAATTATATCAGGGGTTTGGGGTGATGCTTTAGGATGATTGATATATTTAGAAAGCTGAGAATATATGAAAACCCAAGCACAATGAAATCTGGGAAGAGCACTGGCCTACTCAAAATGGCTACTATGAGGGAGGGGGGGAACTATAGCGAAGTATTGTTTCACCAAAATGCTACCTTCCAGGCACTCTTCCAAACAAAATTCTGGGCAGTTACCAAACATTTTATTGGAAAACTTAGGAACTATTTTTTTAACTAAAAATAAGCCTACTGTCATATATTAGATTCTCATTTTAGAAATTTGGAATTTTTTAAAAAAATCTGGTTGAGCAGATGTTATAGGATGTATTCCGCAAATTATTATCTACTCCAAACTATCAGGAAATACTTTTTTGTTAAGTCACCAACTGAGAATTTTCTACTGAACCTTTTTTCTAACAACCTAGTGACATGTAGGTAATTCTTGACTTACAACCGTTTAGCAACTGTTTGAAGTTACAATGGCAGTGAAAAAAGTGCCTTTTAATTGGTCCTCACACTTACAACCGTTGCAGCATCCACACATTCACCAATCAAAGTCTGGCTGCTTGGCAACTGGCATGTATTTAGGATGGTTGCAAGATCCTGGGGTCATGTGATCACCATTTGCAACCTTCCCACCCAGCTTCTGACAAGCAAAGTCAATGGAGGAAGCCAGATTCACTTTACAACTGCAGTGATTTGCTTAAAGTGGCAAAAAAAAAAGCTATAAAATTGGGCAGGGCCCACTTTACCACTGCCTTTTTTAGCCATGGAAATTATGGTCCCAATTGTGATTTTACACTGAGGACTATCTGTAATATATTATAGTTACACTCATGTCCTGATGAAATAGCCACGTAGTTATTGGAAAGCAATAAGCTTTTTGCATATTCCATTCAGTGATATTATTCTAAGCACCAACGCAATGCATACTCTTTTTTGTTTGCATCTGACCTTTAAATCAGTATTATACTGATAATTGCTGATTGCCTGGACAAGTCTTTGCAGTTTTCTTAGCAAGATTTCAGAACTGGATTGCTATTGCCTCCTTCCTGTGCTGAGAGAGGGGAGCATTAGAGCATTAATTGACCTAGAAGTTTATTGGTCCATTTAGATATCCTTATACAACTGGCAAATTGCTTTAGGGGATGGGCATTACTACCTGATTTATCCTCAGCCTGTTGGCTCTTTAAAGCTGGCAGTATAAAGAATTGACATTCATTTTTCTCATTTCCAGTTGGCAATACAGGAACACTTTGCTAGTGTATCTCCTTATCTGTGCAATTCTTTATTACATGGAATGGTTTATACCTAAGTCAGTTGTCTATTGAGAGGTTTAAAGTTAAGGATTAAAACATTACAACTGTAATACTGCAAAGTAGAATACTACTGAATACAGGAAATATTGCATCTGACTAAGTATGCCTAAAGTTGCATTGGAGAACATCACTTTTGATTTCTAGGTTACTGTTAAGTCAATTGGCTACTGATTTTGGAGAGAGAAACTTTCCTCAAAGACCATACATTCAATGGGAGGAAATGATCTATTGGTCTTTAGAAGAGAACAGCAAATTACATTTAGATCTAAGATTCAGACTAATTTTTAAATTAAATACAAAAGGTTAATAAACCTACACAAACTGCAATGGAATAAACTGCTGGGGATAGAAAATCTTACATTTATGAAGCAGAGACTCATATCATGGATCTGCTATATTAGCTTGAGCTAGGACAAGTGATTATATAGCTTTACAACTTATTCGTGGCAAACTTAAAATACGAAAATGAATATTTTCATACATATTATTTCATTTTCCATATAAAGAAAAGGTACATATTTTGAACAGTTTCTCACCAATTCTCTATGTTTTTCCTACCCAACCTTATTTTTGTGTAGGAAAATGGTATTCTTGATTATCATTATTAAGTTTATCATAAATACCCCATACCCAACCCACCCACCTCAACATGGCATGTCAATATTAAATACACATTCAATAAGTGTTCAGAATTACAGGCAGCTTACAGGTTATTTAAAAATAATTTTAACATTTAAGATTTATAGAACATTTAGGAGCCAGAGTTTTTCATTAATTTAATATATGTCTGTAAAATAGGCCATTATTACTATTCCTTCCATTTTGGAATCAGTACACGCCATCCCTTAATTTTATAGAAGTAGTAATATTCAAATTCATAACTTAGCTAGTATGTCATACAAGCACTTCTGTATGCATACATCCCCAACCAACAAATAATTTCAGCAAAACTATTTCATTATTATATAAGGTCCCATCTAATTAAAATCAAAGCAATCTCAAGTCTTGAATAATTTGAAACAATTCAAGTATTTTTTCATACTGGGATCTTTTTTTTTCTTTAGAAGCAGTTGGACTTCATAGACTCATATAGAAAACAGATATCCAATCCCTTCAATACATTACAAATCATTTCTATATTTGATAGAAGGCAAGAGAGACACTGATTTTTGGCAAAAACTTACATCCGAGACACAGAAATATCTAAGAATTAACTCACAATACAAGCTATCACTATTGAAGATTTACCTATGTGAGTCACAGGTAATTTTAAAAAAGCTTTGCTTTTCATAACTTGGCTGGAGTTAGATAAGATTTTTTTTTTGTTATTATTACTATACTATTGCATGTTTTCTGTGCTACGGAGCACAAAGTGCTTGAATTGCCTCTCTTCAAGGCTACTGACCAAGCAAACATCTTTTTTCTTTGAAATACAAAAGACAACAAGCATTTAGATCACGGAAGTCTTGCTTCAGTCAATTGGAGTGCAATGCTTTTAAGCAGAAGCTGGATCTTAAGAAATAGAAATCATTTCCACATTTAAGAACTGACAAAGTTACAATTATAAAAGCTCAGCTGAGGTTACTGTGTATCTATTCCATTATTCCTAACAGAATGCTAAATTAAATCATTCAAAAGCACTGAGCAGAGTTCATTGAAAAGGGAATGCAAAACAAAACAAAAGTTGATTTCAGAAGGCATTGCTATCCAAAGGAGCAACTTGGCTGATTGCATTGAAGAAAACTTTACAAAGATTAAAAAAGAACAACCTGTTATCAAAGTACCCCTTTAATGGGGAATGATTCAAACTTTAAATTGCTGCAGACTTCATTCACTCTATTGAAATATAAAATTCCTTAATTCCAGGGCTATGAAAATCATAGGTAATGTTCTTCAAAGTCCTCACATTCCATGTTTGTATCTTTGAACACCATATGTGATTCTGTGAACCTCTCATGAAGATGTTCTTCTGTGGAAACACTTCTTTTTTCGGTGGAATTTGTGCAGGAGAATCTGGTCTGGTACAAAAGTGCTTCATTGGCAAATTCAGTTTAACTCTTTTAAACATGGCAATATATTACAAAATATGATCATTAACCAAGTAAAATGTACAGTTAACTCAAGAAGTAAGATAATACATTAAAAAAAAACTTAATCAAGTTATTATTGGCATAAAAATATGTACTTTTCAAATTATTTAATAAATTAAATACCCTAAAATTTTTGAATATATATCCCTGATAATCTATAAAAGAGGGTTTTCAATAACAAAATAAATGGACTTTCGAAAAGTACCCTCTTCATAAAATGCATTTTAACACCTTTTTCTCATTTCCAAGGAATGTAACAATATGTACACCTTTTATGTTCTTAACCCATTGCCATTGGATAGACCAAGGAGAATTTATGTGCTCCCTAGCCAACCAAAGTCATGTTCAAATTATTAATCTAGATAAAGAATGCCAGGTGAATATCAGTTTCTACGTTGTAATAAATCCTTCTTGCTGAGTCTTTATTCTCAATTACAGTAGAATTCACGGGAGGTAGTGTTTCAGTGAGAAATTTGAGTTGAATTAAGGTGCATACTCAATATCTTTCTTCTGCAGTTTGGACGATTTTGCAAAAGTGTTCAAAATCTGTCTTCTTCTTCAATATTGATCAGTTGGGGAGTTTTTTAATATGAATCTGTAATGCAGAATTGAAAAATGTCTGATAGATCCCAATAAACAGCCAAACACTTAGGCAAACATAGTTCATATCCTTTTCAGTGTAACATAATCAAGTTTCCACAACATTTAACAAATGCTTGGGAGCATAACAAAAATCACCTTTTTGGAATGTGCTTCTGCATGTGTTTTGATACAAGAATGTTAATCGGAGATGGGGTGAACTACTAGATCAAGGCTGTCAATCTGTGGCCTGTGGGCTGGGTGTGTCACACGCTGGCCACACCCACGCCCGGTTTAGCAAATAGCAAAAAAGTCCTGTTATGTCACGTGATGACACCGTGATGACACCGTGATGACACGAGTTTGGCACCCCTGTGCTAGATCAAAATTTACAATATCTGTTAGCAGAAGACATGATGAAAGTGGTTGTTGGAAGCTATTGTTCAGTATATCTCTATGGCCATTACTACTGAAAGATAAAGGAGAAAGAGAAATTGCCTCTTTTTTATAGGTATAGTTCTTTGTTATATTACTATTAGCCATGATTTCTCAGTTAATCTAAAGCAGTTTTTCCCAACATGACATTTCAGATGTATAGAACTTATATAACAGACCCCCTGATTTGGCAAGTCTGATGTAAGTCATTAAGACCCCTGCAAACTGACACACTTGACATGCTTGGTTACTGTAGAAGGTTTTCTGAACTGTCTATTACAACAGACTAGCTCAAAGATCCCATGAGCAGAATATATTGATAGAAAGCTCTTTGGCACTTGGTAACAGAAGAGATAAATTTCCTTTCCCTGCTATTTTTAGAAATCAGATCTCAGGAACTGGGAACCTTCTGAATAGCATGGGTAGTATTGTAGCTAGGAAAATTGGAAAAAAGGGACAAAGGGCCTTTCAACAAATAGGACATATTTGGATCTTATTCAGTTCATACCATTGGAATATCTAGTCTTTCACAGGAAGTCAAGAATATACAAGTGCTGTAAAATGCAAAAAAGTCAAACTATTCTGAATTTTGCATCCAGTATTAGCATTAACATTCCTCTTCACTTCACAGCGATTACACTTTTATAATGGGGAAAGATTCAAAATATTCCTGAAAATTCAAGATTTCATGCTATTTAATTTAAGAAATTTAAGAATTTAAATGTTTGAAGGTAAATGCTCTAGTTATTAAGCACTCTTTGTTTCACTCTTACCTCATTTATAATTGCCCAGACGGATGAATTTTGTATGATGAACAGCCGGACAGCTGTAATTGGATTTAGATTGGGACTGACTATTCCTTCTGCTTTGCCATTTTCAAATTTGCCTTCAAAAGCAAAATAATCATTCTAAATAAGTATAGACTCAGCAAATACAAGTCACTTTACACGTAATCCTATTAATTTGGCACAAATAAATTACAAAACCTGGATTTTTATGGATAATATGAAAAAGTCAAAAAAATTATCTGCCAATGTAGCACGATTGGTTTTATTCTACTTATTTGTTCCATCAAATGAAAATAGTAGTATGATCACTTCATTTAGCGGAAATATGAACAATTTCAAAGAAGGCCTTCAGAGACATGAAGAGTGCAAATAGCATGACTCAAATTCTTTAACGCTGCTGCTATGTATTTTCATAAAGTCAGATGGCTGCTTTAAGGAGACACTATATATGCACCCCTACATTTTGAATCACTACTCTACCGTAACAACATCTAAGTGATGCAGACTTCAGAATGCATAATTAGATGGTTGCATCTTTCCCTAGATTTCACAGTCCCCGTGTGTCACAGTACACCTTCTTATTTTGTGGTAATGCCAATACCATATTGCTGCTCAGATACCTTAGATAACATTGGTTATGAAATTATGTCCCCTGAACTTGATTAGTATGCTGCTAAATCAATAGTAATGCAAAATGAGCACTAACTTGAGTTACTTAGATTTTGTATTCAAATGCCTGTAAAACAGAACTGTAGTATTATTACCTATTCTGAAATAACCATCTTCTAACCGTTTCTCTTTGGTTTCTTTGCTTAATACCAGCTCTTTATTCTGAAAAATGAGATACAAAATATTATCATCAAACTGATAAAGGATTTAATTAATTGTGTAACAAATATTAATATGCTAATGAATAACAAATTCACAATTCTTCCCCTCATCACCACTTCATAATACCCTGGAAGCCAACAAGATTGGAGTGGGCCCTCCCAGAAGAGGCCATGGTTGGTTGATATCAGGAAGTAAAACAATATTCTTAAAAGATAATGATATACTGCATCCTTTTATTTACATATATATATATACAACGTATTTTAACATAATATGCATGATGTGATTTTGCCCTTTCTCTCACCCATCTCTGGAATTTTTAGTAATGGCATCTATATACTGATTAGTTTATATGCCTCTTTGAAAGTTGCTGTAGTTCAATACTAAAGATATTTACTAATAAATAAGCTCCAAGACAACACAGAATAGGAAAGCTGAAATAAAATCATAAGCACAATCTTAGTCACATGATTTTCCAACTTAGGGACTGAGTTCTGGTCCCAACTGTGGTTGCTAAATATTTGCATTGTTGTTACACTCATAGAAAGGAAGAAGAAATAGACTTTATTATCATACCCTAAGAGGTAATACTTCCACAGTTGTATTGACCAATATATCTCCTGGGTGTTCTGGATTGCCACTATGAAACAGGAATCTATATCATGGAAATCAATAAAGCAAAACAAATTGGAAAAACAATCAAAAATCACCTATACAATTCTATCTATTGAAAGAGTTTGCTTTCAGATAATATGCAAATAATTACTATCAAGGACGAAGCAGAAAACATAATGTTCAAAACTGATCTTGCAAACAATTCATTATGGATAGTTTCAAATAGGTGAACAAGATAACTAGCAGAATTTCATTTATAACAACACAAGCGCAGAAAACTTTTTGCTCTATCTCTTGAGAATCTAATTTAAGGCCATTTTGGCATTCATGAGATTTCATATGAAGAATGTTTTTCTAACTCAAACTCAGTTTAGATGACATCAGAATAACAAAATTGTTATCTGACAATCTTCAGAATAGGAGCATACTTAGCAGAATTGTGCAAAATGTTACAATCATTTGATGTTTTAAATCTAAGTAGCTGTTTTAAATTGAAAATGGACAGGAAGTGTTGCACTGCTGTTAAAATCTTAGCATTTGAGTTCAAAATGACCCTGTTTTCTTTCACTCATGTACACAAATTTAGTAGCCAAATGCACTTCATGTTGTTTGAACTACAGGAGCTATATCAGAAATTTCTCAAGAGTACCAGATGTTCTATCATTGTATTTTATCTACAATAAGAAACAAAACTGAATATAGCATCTACATTAATAATATAATGGAAGATTATTTAAAAGACTGGAAATTAGTATATAATTCAGATATGGCATCTTGCAAAATATCAAATTTATGCTATTCTAATTTAGCAGCAAAATTAAGACTGAGCAAACACTGTTATATGATTATAATGTTCAGTTCAAACAAGATAGCCTTATCTAAGTTTGTTATTATTGAATAACAATAGTAAGCAAAAGATAGCAAGAATCGTGAGATAAGTTTCTCAGAATAAGATGATGGACAAAAATAACAATAGGTATTGAATTGTAAGCTGCCCTGAGTAGTTGACAGAAATGGGCAGCTATAGAAATTAAACTAACAAGATGTCACAATTTGCTAATCCTTCATTCATATTACTGTATTTAATATTTGTTTAAAGCAAACACTTTATTATTCCAACCAAGCTACTGTGGGAGAATAAAGCAGGAATTGAGATGGTCCTCCCATGAAACAGTATATGACATTTTTTCATACTGGCAGCAAAACACAAAATGTCAATCAAATAATTTCCAAACAACATAAAATTTATGACAGTTATGTTTCATATGATATTTGCAGAATTATAGATTCTTGTTCCTCATCAAACTGAACATGACATTTTGTAAGCATAACAATAAAGAAGTCATGTGAATGCATATATAATATTAACTCAGTGTGGGATTCTACATATTGGTTGAGAGAGATGAAAAATTCCCAGAATGAAGCAGATCTCTCTTCAGTGCAAATCCTTCCATTCAGGGAAGATGCCTCACTGATTTCAGGGATTCCTGCTTCTTCTTACCTTCCTACAGCCTAAAGATAGTCCTTGACTTACAACCACAACTGAACCCCAAGTGAGTTTTGCCCTATTTTGAACCCTTCTTCTACAGTTGTTAAGTGAATCACTGAAGTTGCTAACTTGGTAACACAATTGTGAAGTGAACCTGGTTTCCCCATTGACTTGGCTTGTCAGAAGGTACCAAAAAGTGACCACATGACTTAGGAACACTGCAACCATCATAAATAGGAGTCAGTTGCCAAGCGTCTAAATTTTGATCACATGTCTATGGGGATGTTACAACTGTTGTAAGCGTGAAAAACGGTCATAAGTCAATTTTTTTAGTGCCATTGTAACTTTGAATGGTCACTAAATGAACTGTTGTAAGTTGAAGACTACTTGTAATCTATTTTATTTAGCAGATTTTTCAACCCCTTTCTATCGGTTTCTTATTTTTTTAATTCTCTCCCACCGAAAAGAATCTCTGAAGGAAATTATTCATTCTGGGTACTTCAGGAAACTACAGGTAGTCCTTGAGTTACAACTATTCATTTAGTGACCATTCAAACTTACAATGGCATTGAAAAAAAGTGACTTATATAAGCAGTTTTCATACTTATGACAACTGCAGCTTCCCCATGGTCATGTGATCAAAATTTGAGCACTTGATAACTATTGATTGATGACAGTTGAATTGTCCCAGGGTCAAATGATCGCTATCTTCCCAGCTGGTTTCCAGCAAGCAAACTCAATGGGGAATGGGAATGGGAATGGGAATGGGAATAGAATAGAATGGAATGGAATGGAACAGAACAGAACAGAACAGAACAGAACAGAACAGAACAGAACAGAACAGAGTAGAATAACAAGAGTAGGGAGGGACCTTGGAGGTCTTCTATTCCAACCCGCTGCTTAGGCAGGAAATCCTATACCATATTTCAGACAAATAGCTATCCAATCTCTTCTTAAAAACTTCCAGTATTGGAGCACCCACAACTTCTGTAGGCAAGTCCTGCCACAGATTAATTGGTCTCAATGTCAGTAAATTTTTCCTTAGTTCTAGTTGCTTCTCTCCTTAGTTTCCACCCATTGCTTCTTGTCCTGCCCTCAGGTGCTTTGGAGAATAGCTTGATTCCCTCTTCTTTGTGGCAGCCCCTGCTTAATGACTACATGACTGACTTACCAACTGCAATGATTCGCTTAACAACTGTGGCAAAAAGGCCATAACAGAATAATAGGATGAAGCCTAGCTCATGTAACTGCCTTGCTTAGCAAAGGAAATTTGGGTCAGTGGTGGTCAAGGAATATTTGTGATGTCTTCACTGTTTAATTTACTATCAGGAGACATTAACCTCTTCTGCTCAGGAGATGTTTCATATTAAAATGAAAACAAAATGGTTACCTTTCTAGATTAGCTGGCTTGTCAAATTTAAACAAGATATAATCTCCAGCAACTGGTGTAATAGCCCAAAAAAAGTCTTCGCCCATGTAGGCTTTTTCAAGAGCATGCCCTTGATAGACTTTTAACGTCGTAGAAACCTCTGCTGGTGGATTCACATGAATTTTATGCAATAATGGTTTCAAGAAGTCTTTATCCTAGAAAAAAAATAACAAGATAAAGTGTTAAGTGTGGAACAACAACAACAACAAAGTACACATGTATAGGGCAATAAATCTATTTCCTGTGTTTTTATAGGTTATTAAATTTTTCTTGATAAAAATCATTTGTGACAATTTTCCATGACACATTTCACTTAGACAAAATTATAGTGAAAAGCTCCCCTAAGCACTACATCTGGAAATACGTATTTTGTCCCATAACTTATAGGAAAGTGTCGGGGAGGGCACGGTGACATGACAGCATCTTCCTACAGCAGGTGGTGTCCAACTCACAACCTGCGGGCCAGATGCGTCACATGCTGACCACACCCATGCCCAATTTGGCAAAGGGGGAGAAGTCCCAATATGTCACGAGATGCCTTCGTGATGCCGCGAGTTTGACACCCCTGTGCTGTAGTCTCTCCTAACTCCTGTTTATAATTTCCCCATTTTAGAGCTTTGTTTAACTTATTTTTGTTTTTAAACTGTTTTCCTTTTCAATCTATGGAATATTACAGTTAGCAATATTTTATTTATTGCATGAGAAACAACCTCCTACATCTGCAGTTAATCCTAGAACTTACAAACAATTGGTTATGAATTTAGTTTGAATTTCCGACGGCACTGAAAAAAGTGACTGAAAACAAATTCTTGCACTCATCATACCACCCTGATGGACACATGATCACAATGTAGGCGCTTGGCAACAGGGATGCATTTACAATAGCTGCACGCCCCAGGGTTAGGTGATTGCCGTTTGCCATCTTTCCAGCTGGTTTCCAAACAGCAAAGTTAATAGGGGAAGCGGGATTAATTTAATGATGGCATGATTCACTTAATAACTGCAGGGATTCATTAACAACCATGGCAAAAAGAGTTATAAAATCAGGTGTGACTCACAAAGTAACCTCATTGCTTAGGAATGGAAATTCCGGTCCCAGTTGCAGTTGTAAGTCAAGGATTATCGTGAAAGCAATCAAGAGATGGCAAGAAAATAAGCAAAAGAAGGAAGTGACACAGAATAAATCTAGGACTGTCAGCTCCTTCAAAGCCACCAAAGCAGCGTAACCAAAAGCAAGAAACCATAGACAGGGGAAGACAGGCGATACAAGACAGTTGTCACATAACCTCACCGGATGCAATTGCTTCTGCACCAAAAGGAAGGCGAAGTGAGGCTTGACTATATTCATTTCTACCAAATTGAAAATATGCTGCGCTGAGTTGAATTCACTTAGGAATATTGCAACATCAACCTTGGTAAATTTTAAACACTGCTTATTTCCAATGATAAATGTACCATATATTTACTCCCCTCAAAAGTTCAGGCTGAATGTAAAGAAACTTGGCAATGCTTAAAAAATTACTAATTCAAGCTGATGATAATTTATCCACAAGTAGATTTCAGAGTTGCCTTAAACCATGAGGTGGGCAGCATATAAATTTAATAACAATAATAATAATTGTAGAAGGAGATTTTAATACAAGATTTGACCACAATGATTAGACCCTTTAGCGCTGTGGTGGCACAGTGGTTAGAATGCAGTACTGCAGGCTAATTCTACTGACTGCCAACTGCCAGCAGCCTTCCAAGGTCAGTAAAATGAAGGCTCAGATTTTGGGGGGGCAATATGCTGACTCTGTAAACTGCTTAGAGAGGGCTGTAAAGCATTGTGAAGCAATATATAAGTCTAAGTGCTATTGCTATTGCTGTTCAAACCTCATAAATATCCTCCAGTATATTTGCCTCCACTGTTGGAGAGCCACCAATCCAAAGGTCCAAAATCTAACTTCACAGGTTTTTGTCTTGCAAAATGCTTTAGCAACCTCAGTTTACATATCCTAAACGGTACTGACCCAAGGGACAGGACAGGGCAGCTTACATATTGGTCTGTCCTCAATTTGAGCACAATAGATGGTACAGCCTTTGCTTGAGGACTTGTGAATTTTCTAAGAGACCCTACAACAGTTGGTGTTTCTGACTGTGATCATCTACCAAGGACACTGTCTCTTCATTTAGATATTATAGAACTGACAGATGTCCCCTGTCTTTTGGTCCCATTGCATATTGTGCAATGCTCAGGTCAACATATAAGATGGTCAACTAGAGTGTGTATGGCCATTAGAAGAGCTTCTGAACTCTTCTCACCTAAAAAGGGTAATTTTGAAATATCATCTCCTCATCATGACCCCATATGCAAGCACTATGAGTCTCAGATTCAGATTTCCAAACAGATTCTAATTAACACCTATTCTAACAGAATTATAAACTGATCAGTATAAATCAAATCACTGACTTGACCAAGACTGCCAGAAAGAGGAGGGGGAAGGAAGGAAGGAAGGAAGGAAGGAAGGAAGGAAGGACTAACTTGTGGTAATTTTTAGGGATTACTAGATGCAATCATGTGATCATGATCTGGATGTCTGGCAACCTATTAGCACTTACAGTCGATTGCCAAGTGCCTGCAAGCACAATAACCACACAAACATACATCCAATTCTTCCCAAGTGGCTTGCTACAAACAGAGTTAATAGACAATGAAGATGTAAAGTCATGTTCAGGTCAATGGTGGGTTGCAGGCGGTATACCCCAGTACAGGCGTACCGGAGCCTGCCCGGAGCACCAGATACCATTGCGGTCTGGTGCTCTGGAGGGCCCACCCGCCCACCCACCCGCCCAAGCTCCTTACATGTCTTTTAAGTCTTTGGTGCTTCCGCGCACGAGCATGACGAATACAGCGCCTGCGTGACGCTCCACTGAGCAACTGGAGTGTTGCGGAGGCTCGCAGAGGCGCTAAGATGCATGCGCGTGCTGCACATATGTGCACATACGCTGCACGCATTCATGTGGATGCCACCAGCCCCGTTCCAACCGTACTAGTTGGAACGGAATCTGGAACTCACCACTGGGTCAGGTGATGTCTCACTTAATGACTCAATTATACTTAGTGGCAATTGTATTTAAATTCAGTATATAGTTTATATATATATATATATATATATATATATATATATATATATATATATATATATATATATATATATATATATATATATATATATATATAGTTCTTAATTAAAATTAATGAACAAGTTTCCAAAAATTGGTATATGTATATGTTGCTTTCTATCAGTACTTACTGTGAGTTTTTGAATCTTTCCTTCTAGGGAAGAGTGTAGACCCACATGCTGAAAAAGTGAAGGCCTGAACCGTATTCTGAGATTGGATTTCTGGCGATCACAATGTTTCTTTAACAAAACGGTGGAAATATTTTTAGCATAAGACACATTATGATTATACATGGCTTAAAAACTGGCTGTCTGGGCCATTTATTGCATTCTTACCTTATTTTTATTTAGCATATTAAAATAACATATTCACACCACTACAAAAATTCAGTCATCAGAACTTTAGTAAAGTTAGTTTATAGGAAGTAATGAATAGGTAATCATTCATCTCTCACAGCTGCTAGAATTTCTACATGCCAGTTCAGAGAAAAATACATTTTCCAACTGCAGCTTTTACTTCTGCAACCTGCAATGGCACTCTGATTTGAAATGCACTTAATTAAAATAAAAAATAAAAATGTCATGCCTAATAATATAATGTATCAGGCACCATTCTTATTGTCATGATTTGATCTGAAAACTATAATTGAACAAATCAATTCGTATTTCTGATTTTAGTATAAACTACTTTTGCCTATTATTGTCTTCTCCTTTCAATAATATTCTCATTTTGATATGAAATGTGGAAGCAGATTATATATATAAACACTCCTGGTTTCCAAGGCCTCACCACACTGCCTATGTTTGACAGCTGAGCATATCTATTTTGGGTTGAAAAGCAATACCAAAAAAAAGGACAATGGCAAATTGTACTATGGCTAAGAAAAAATGGTATGAATTTAATGGAAGTCCCTAGCAGTTGAGTTCAACATAAGGGCAATTGTATGTATTCCTTATCTGTGCACACCCCCACAACTCTTTTGCTCTTTGCAGTGGAAAAGTTCTGTGGGATTTATAAGTAACCCTTTTCCCATTGAAGGGGACTTTTGCTTCACCTCTTCTTCCAGCTTCTGAGTCTGAATTGCTCCCTGGATCACTGAAAAACAATTCTGACTTCATTTTTTGCAGAAATAGAATTGGGAAGACTTCTGCTTCATGCCCCTAACCCTTTGCTTCTGCTGCTGACAGGATAGACCTTCAAGGGAAGCAGTGCACCTCTAAGGCAAAGAGAAAGCTGGGCAGAGAAGAGTTGTCTGTCCTTCCCTGCTCCTCACTTCAACAGCATCAGTAGCAGCTAACCACAGCTCCACATAAGGTCAATTTGATCTATCAGCCTTGTTCAAGACACAACAAGAGGAGCACTATGAGGAAGTGGTTTTCCAAACATGTCCTCCTGCACACAAGGTCGATTTGATCTATCAGCCTTGTTCAAGACACAACAAGAGGAGCACTATGAGGAAGTGGTTTTCCAAACATGTCCTCCTGTACATGAAAGAAAGATAAAATAAGAGTACTTTGTCCAAAGGGTAGGGAAGAGTCTACGCCATTTTTAAGAGAATCGCATGCAAAGCCTGGTTATTATTGCAACTTTAAGAATTGTGCCAATCTCTGAATAAGAACAAATGACTAGTTTTTCTGTTACATCAGGGATAGAGAAGGATGGCCCCTTTATGAGTTGTAGACTTCAAGGAACTCTGGGAGTTGAAGTCCACAAGTCATAAAAGGACCATTGTTCCCTACTCCTGAGTTACATAGATCCTGCCCTAGGCAAAGTAACGTGCTCTACATGGGGCAGCCCTTGAAGAGCATTCGGAGACTTCAGCTTGTCCAGAATGCAGCCGTGCGAGTGATCGTGGGTGCACCTCGGTTCACCTACGTAACACCTATCCTCCGTGAGCTGCACTGGCTGCCTATTGGTCTTCAGATACGCTTCAAGGCGCTAGTCGTCACTTATAAAGCCCTTCATGGTATTGGACCTGGGTACTTGAGAGACCGCCTGCTGCCAATTACCTCCAATAGACCGATTAGATCCCACAGATTAGGCCTCCTCCGAATTCCATCCGCCGGCCAATGCCGGCTGGCGACCACCCGGAGGAGAGCCTTCTCTGTGGCTGCTCCGACCCTCTGGAATGAGCTCCCCGTGGGGATTCGAACCCTCACCATCCTCCACGCCTTCTGCAAAGCCCTTAAAACCTGGCTGTTCCGACAGGCCTGGGGCTAAAGAGTTTTTGCCCCCCCCCTCGAATGGTATGGTTGTTGTGTGCTTTTAAATTGTGTATTGTTTTGTTTGTCTTTTTATCCCTTATTTGTATCCCCTTCCCTGACTTGGATTGTGAGCCGCCCTGAGTCCCCTCCGGGGAAAAGGGCGGCATATACCGTAAGTGCAATAAATTCAATTCAATTCAATTCAATTCAAGTATTCTATTGATTAGGAATTCTCAACACAGGATAAACACTTCAACTGTTGCAACTTTCAATCCATAGGCGAGGAAACATGGTGGTGGGAAGGAGTCTACATTTGGAAAAAGGGAATGGAATACCTTCACACAAATGTATGTTTATCCCTAAGTAGATTCAGGTAGATTCCTCCCCTCTCCTCCCCCAGCAATCTGTTTGGCTTACTAGACGGCAGGCCAAATTTCAGGCAGGATATTCTCTGCTGTCCACCTGCAGAAGGCATGCCATCTGCTGGGGCGCAGTTGGAGAAGTTGAAATATTTTTAGAATATAATCCAGTCTTTATAGTACTTGGCCTCTGCAGTGTGTGTATAGTAGGGCTGTGCAAAGGGGTGTTTTGCAAAATATGCAAGTATGCTAGCATAAGTAAAGCATTCTCTCTTTGCCTTCGCTCTTCTGCAAAGTTTGTTGTGATTGCTTCAAAACGTTCATAGCTGTGACTACAGATACTTGCACACAGAGCTGCCTTGTTTTTCTGGCAGTTTCAGAGAATTGCTGTCCATGTGTGCAACATGCACACAGTCAAAGTCAGTTTTTGAAACTGCCTTGCCAAATTTCCTATAAAATGTACTTCTTTAACATTTCAAGACGGTTATATTAGTTATATTAATCATGCTTTTCAAAATGCTCCATCCAAAAGCTTTGCACAGCTTCAAGTGATTTTTTTCTGGTAATGTCCCGACCATTAATCGTATCTTCTTAATCATTTCATAATACACTAAACATTGCTTAGCTACAAGAAACTGTAATTTAGAAAAGAGCTATAAAAACTATATCTAGGTTTCTTAACATATTTTCTTACAATCAAGTCATATAGGTAGACTTTTCAGAAATATTAAATTCTCAAACAAACTTACTGCATCTTTCTCCGGATTGCACGCTTTCACCCAAAGAATGTGATCCAAGAGCCAGTCAATTGGTTTCTCTTTATAAAACATAAGTATGAACTCTACAATGAGTGTAATATCTGGAGACTGAAACATTTTACCTGTAAATAATATATCAACAATAATTTAGCACAGTTATAAATGCAGTGTTCCATTAAAGAGAATGAATCCAAAACTCTGATGTTTAGAATCTGAACCAGCAAATTACTGCAAGTTGTTCTTTTTATATAATGTAGCACTATCAGATAAAATAAATTTGCACTAGAATAATTTAGGATAATAGGTTCACATGGAATTGCTACCTAGAAGAACTCACTTTCAAACACAAAACTAAAACTAACATATATTAAATTTCATTTCTCTGTGCCTTCTCATTTATAAACAATTAATGCTCTAAACTATCCCTTTAGAGATAAAAATTCTTAAAAACTGGTGTCCATCACGTATATTTTCTTCTTTCATGCTACAATTTTCTTCCCGAAATAAACATTATTATGTTATGTCTTTCACTCTAATTAAGGCATTCTCTGTCTGTGAAAGGGTTTTTGGGCAAAGGTGGTATTCCTCAATTAACAAGAACCGTTGCATTCATTTCAGCAGATGTCAAAGCAAAGGCATCAACATCAATCACCTATTTTGTCAAATGCCAGATGCAGCATCCTACCACTTTGACACAAGTTCTGAAAAACACTCACACAAAAGGGAAAGTTTGCATCACGTTGGTGCAACACTGCTTTTGTCATTACTTCTTTTCCCTCTCTACTAAATGGGAGATTAGTCATTTGTTTCCATTAGTCAATTTAAAGGAGGTTGTAAGTTGCACATAGTATACCAAATGCTAGAAATTATAATGCCATACAAGTGAAGACTTAGGGAAGTCATACTCTTTTTTTTAAAGAAACCCAGTGTCTTCAAAAACTTGTATCAGACTAATATTAACATACAAGTAGAATCTCTCTTCAAATATGGATTCAGAAGCAAATATTGAACTTCTGGCCTTGACAGAGGCAGAAATAAGACATTAAGAAAGCTTTTAAAACATTGCTTTTTATTTGTCTTAATCTATAAATGAAGTTTAGATGACTGAATTTCATTTAAGGCTTATACTTCAATTTTAAAAATTTTATTTAAGAACTGCAAACATATAACATTATTCTCTTTTCCACCACATGCGTTTTGTTACATGTTAAATGCTATATACACGTAAGCTAGTACAGGAAATTTTACAACTGTAAAGTTGTTTTTGTATGTGGAAGGGGGGTTGTTAAACTATTTTCCCAGATTTTACAGCACTTTTCTATCCTTTCCCTTTTTAAAAATTGTAATGGATTTTTTTTCTTACCTATGAATCCCAGCTGAGAGAATTCTAGAATCATCCAGTCTTCTGATGACAACTGAAGTGCAAAATTTTTTATTGTGCTGAAATAATTCTGCTTGACAACGATGTCATCCTCAAGCTAAGGGAACCAAGCATAAGCAAGTAAGCAAGCAAGCAAAATAGAAGAAATGAAATGAGAAATAAAGTTGCATGGGGGCGGCACTAAACTAAGCGGATTTCACATTCAAACATACATGTAAATCCAGCCATCATTGGGCCTTTTCCTATTGATGACTTGAAATGTTCTCTGCCCATCCCTGAATCAACAGAAACCTGTCCTGATAAGAAATTTGCTATCCGGATTGCTACTCCTTATTCTGTCTCTGTAGCTTCTGTTTCAAACCAGTGTAATCATCTGAATTTCTCCCAAGCAGAAATTCTAATTTCTGTATATGAGAAATGGGGAACCCTGGGGAATTCAGGGAGTTGGTCCCCACATCTTACTAGGGTTAAGAAATAATGCTTTAGACACTAAGATGTGTTTTAAAAATATTCAGGTATGTTAATGTGTGTGTGTGTGTGTGTGTGTGTGTGTGTATGTGTGTATGTATGTATGTATGTATGTATGTATGTATGTATGTATGTATGTATTTAGAGTCACAACCCCTGGTATGCCCAAACATGGGAGGAAGTTTACTGCTTCCATTCTCTGTCTATCAGCTCGTCACAAGAGACCATCCAGACAGAGACCCAATATTTTTATTTATTTATTTATTTATCAGCACAAATACAACACACATACACACACACACAAACACACACACATACATACATACATACATACATACGAATTTCTCCCAAGGAGAAATTCAGACAAGCAGACAAGAATTGCCCTTGGAGAGTATTATAATAAGGGGGAAATACGTCTTTAACACCAATTCTGTTATGACTGTGTCCCTAATAGGCTGTGGGCGTGATGAAGGAAATATGTGACCCATCAGAGGAAAGAGCCTAAAGGTAATCCTTGACTTACAACAGTTTATTTAGTAACCATTTGAATTTACAATGGTGGCTTGGTAGGCATGGCATGGCATGGCTTGGTGGATGTGGCAGGGGAAGGATACTGTAAAATCTCCATTCCCACCTCACTCTAGGGGAAAGTTACTGCAAAATCCCCATTCCCTCCCGATTAGCTGGGACTCAGGAGGCAGAGAATAGATGGGGGCAGGGGCAGTCAGCGGTGGTATTTACTGGTTCTCTGAACTAATCAAAATTTCCACTACCGGTTCTTCAGAACTGGTCAGAACCTGCTAAATACCACCTCTACTGCCCATCCCAAATCCATGATTCTGGGCAGTTAACGGCAATTAAAAACACCATATAACAAACACAACATACAACAATATTGGCAGTCCAACATTGGATTGCCATCTGTCAGAAATGGTGTAGGGTCTCTTGCTTGGGAGGGGGGTTGGGCTAAATGATCTTCCAACTCTGTTATTCTGATATATGCATAATTGTCAACCGGGGTAAACAACCAAAACACTAACAAACAAATCAACCCAACCACGTTGCAGGCTTTGCCACATATCTGGTTCCCCGGCTCATTGTTACAAAAGCCTTAGCAAGCCTTACATTAAAAAATAAATTGGCAGCCTTGTCATAATTTAGGCTGCAATGCCATAGAGATTTTGAAAGAAAATGAATCAAGTCCTGCTACACTAAATGAGACTTAATTTTAAGGAGGTACGCAAAGGTTGATACTCTTAATCCATGTATTTAATCAGAAAGAAAAACAGAGCAGGATGTGCCAAGTATCTGTCTTGGCACCTCTACTGTAATAACACATCTGTGGTTATTACTCAGTCTTGGGGTGGCATCTTATAAAAAGGGTTGGCCTGTCTCTCTCTTCATGGTAAACAAATATATCTCCTTCCTTTCCAGGGCCCATTCTGAAACATTCTCAAAATCTGTTTTAGAAAGTTGAACAAAATTTGGGAAAAATGGAATGTGGGCTAGTGCAACAAGATAGGAGCTCAAATCATCCTTGTGAAGAGACTTCTGGTCACACAAGAAGGGATTTGTCACTGGCAGTCAATGATTAAAAAGATCACAATGTAATTTTAACTTCAAACTGTTATTACATCATTACTTCAAATTAGTATACTTCCAAATTAAAGAGAGCAAGAAACCCTTATAGATCTCTAGAGTAGGCATCTATAGCCATTTTGAAAACTTTTTTTTGTTTTCACATTAAATATGCACCAATTTACTCCCTGCCCCACCTCCCCAATTATAAAAACAAAATACAGGAAAAAGAAAGAATTAAAAAAATGTTCTTAGTCTTTGGGAATACTGAAGTGTGTTTTTGTGTGTGTGTGTGTGAGAGAGAGAGAGAGAGGGAGGGAGGGAGAGGGAGAGAGAGAGAGAGAGAGAAAGCGCTGAGAACACAATTAATCATTATCATTTAATATATTTCATAAAAGATGCCAGTTGTGCTGATAGAAGAAATATATCAAAAAACCTAATGACTGTTTATCTAATAAATGATAATTTTATTTTTTTATTAAATTTAAATTTTGTTTCTGAATTAATTTTGTGTCGATGCAGTTTCCCATACTTGAGAATCTGTTATCAGTCTAAGGATATTATGCTTTCATTTTTCAATATTTCAGAATGACCATTATTAACAATTAAAACTGATTTTTTTTTAAAGTAGCACTTTTTAAAATGTAGAAAACATACCAATACCATTGCATGGTTCACTTTAAAAGATTGTTGCGATGCTTACCATTCCATCAAAAACCTTTAACCCAAAGTTTGGTTAACTGGGTATAGTAACAAAATAATAAATATAAGTTTATCTCCAGCACAATTTGGAATAGATTGTGGTAGATTCATATAATTTTAATGCATTATGATGCTATTTAGGAATTTCTTCTATACAATTTCTTGATAACTTGATGAAATTGTTTTAAAAGAATTTTCACATAAGGCATTCCACTGAGATTCATGAAATTCAATGGCCAAATATTGTTTCAACAGCACAGCCTTTAAAGTTTTTAAAGGGGGTATCTCTAGCTAAAATATGGGGTTGGGAAGGGTTAAGGTTACCACAGGTTTTTAGCAAGTGGAACTGCAAGTTAATCAATATCAGCCTTTGTAATTAACTTCACAAAGAAACTATGACCAAGATAGACTTCTGTGTCTTAAACCCAAAAACATCTGTTCCCTACAGCAAAATATTTTCCAGTGATGGTCAGATAAATAGGTCAAACTCTCAGACAAATAAAATTTGTAATCTATCTCAAAATAAAAAAAACCAACCATGTGCATGTCACCCTCCAATTTTCTAAAAGCCAAAACAACAAGCTACTAATGATAAAGGCAACACCCTGAATTATCCCTGGCAACAATTCTCACAGAAGATACTGAAGTAGTGCCAAACACACACATGCAATTCCTCTCCAAAAATGCATCTATTGTTGGATGCACCATTCTATTCTACAAAACTGTTTCTTCTATGTTACAGAATAAGGGCTGGATCACTTCATGTTCTATATACACAAAAGGTTTAAAGATGGAATAACCAAAGACCATTTCCTTTGGGACTCTCCATGATCATTAGCCACAGTATGGTTCCAGTGGCCCTGGAAGGCTTGTGCCTTTTGATATTTAGGCAGACATATAAATCTAAATTGTTGCCTATCATTTGTGTCCTCCTGTCTCTATTCTTTTGCCAACCTTTTGTCCCTTTCTGCCAATTTTTCAGTATTTGCTGAGGTTTAATAAAGATTATTCTTGTTAGCTGAACTGAGTGATGTGTGTACTTGCTCTCATCTCAATAAAAGAGATTGCCTGGGAGTCTGATCGGTGAAAACTAAGCTGGAAATGATGCATAGAAATTTCTACATCCAAATACTCAACAACATGAACAACTTCTCCACCCAACCGTAAACATGATGTAGAATCCTATTCAGAAGCCAATCATTATTTTAAGATTTTTTTTAAAAACTTCCTTCCTTCTTTTTAAATTGAGTCAGAACATAGGAAAGGAAAGTGTTGATTCCCAGAAAGTTGTTCTGTTCCACTCCTCAGATGTTTTTAAGCCTAGGTGAACTCAAGGGTATTCTGGACAAAAAAAAGGAAAAAAACCTATGGAGAATCTTGCTTTCTCATTTATATACTAAATACTAAAAGCTGTGATGGAGTAGTCTTCCCTTTCTCCATGCAATTCTGTGCTTTACATACAGATTACACCCACTCCTCATTTAACAACCATGTTCCGTTCCAACAACTGGATCATTAAGCAAACGAGAGAGAAAGAGAGAAGCTATGAAGATCACTGATTAATACCATGTCAGCTTGTACAGCTACACCAGTGTCACTCTTACTCAGGTATTCCACTCATGTACACTCATGTGTACAAATTTTTGAATAAAAATGAGCACATTGGTCAAAAAACAAATATGTTTATTACTGTTGTATTTGCAAATGGTTACTAACCAAGGTTACTAAACAAGGGGTGTTTACATGGCTGGGCCAGCTTTACAGTTATGCAACACTTTGGATTCAAAACAAATCAGAGCATACAAAAAGAGGTGCTCGTTGCACTTCAGCTATACCAACCTGTGTCTTTTTCCAGGGAAAAATTACTTTTGATTAATTACTAATTAATTAAATGCTTTGAGGCTAAAATCTAAACATATGTAACTCTCTTTCCTATGGCCTTATTACACACGGATCACACCCATACAAAAAATAATGTATTATAAATAATTGGTATTATGATAAATAAATATTAGGTCTAAAGGGTCATTTGATAAATAGTTGTGTTATGGAATACTAACTATCCAATGTTCACTATTACACATTTTAAAAATATTTTGAATATTCATTTTTACATTCAAAATATAAAAACAATTTACCTGAATATAGTATACACCTTTTTTCTGTGCATACATCATAAGAAAACAGTAATCCAGATTTTGCTTTGTCCTCCATCTAAAATTAAATATTTAATGTTATTGGCTTTGCATGTGAGCAGGCAGACAAAACATAAGCTTGAAAACCTTATGCTTGAAACATAAACATGCCTTTTAGTTATTATTTTAATAATGAATGAACACAAGTAATCTCTCTGTCTCCCTCCCACACCCCCATTGATTCCCAAATATCACCACCCGCCACTTCACTGGAACTTCTGAAGAGGCCCATCACAGGAAGTCTATCAGTGGGTGAAAGCTCCTTTTGAATGTCCTTTCCTAATGCAGTTTCCTACATTCTTTTGTTCTTGAAAATCTGCTCTGCTGCATTGGAGGACTCTCCACACTATTCTTCTGTGACAAGTTGTTCCCTACCAATGGTGGGTTGCAGGCGGTACACCCCGGTACGGGTGTATCGGAGCCTGCCCGGAGCATTGAGTACCATTCCAGTACGGTGCTCTGGAGGGCCCACCCGCCCGCCCATGTTCCTTACTGTGTTTTAAAGCTGTTGGTGCTTCCGTGCATGAGCAGCTGGAGCATCATGGAGGCTTGCGGAAGCGTTGTTTCCAGCTACAACACATGCGCACACCGCACGAATGTGCATGTGCGCATGCATGTGGGTGACACCGGGACCATTCCAATCATACCGGTTGGAATGGAATATGGAACCCACCACTGTTCCCTATCCTCCTTTTTCTAGCATAGGAGTCTGTTGGTTTTCAGTTTCCTTTGTCAGTGGATGGGCAAGTTTGGATGATGTCATTCAAAAATCTTGCAGATACTGTTCAAGATTTTCCTGTGTCATATTTACTTTGGGTTTGATGTGTATCTAATATCACGAAAAAATACTCCCATGTCCTAACTGGGAGCACCTTGTCCCAGGTACTAGCAGACATTACCAAAGAAACATGTACTTCTAGTGCTAGGATTGCAGAAATAATAGCCATTGTAGAATATTTTTCTAGCCATTATTTAAACCAAACTATATTTCCACTTTATCTGCTTTGTCACCAAATACCACAGTAGCAGCTCAAAAAAGTTCCGAATCCAATGACAAACACAGTCCCAAGCTAACATTTGCAGATCAAAAGAAGGTTACAACAGCAAAACTGACATTATCATGCGAAAGCTAAAAGATAAGATTTAGATTGGAAAAACCTTTTCCCCAAGACTCATGTCTGAAGTATGTTTAAAAATGAATATTCCTGAAGAATACTGTAATAGTAAGAATAATGTAAGCTGTCTTTCCTCAACTGCTGTATATGGACAGTTTCACATTCTATAACCAACATGGCCAATGGCCGAGGACTGTGAAAACTATAGTTCCTGCATATCTAAATTAGGAAAGACTACTGGATACAAAACATGCAGCCCAGTGGTGGGTTCTGGATTCTGTTCCAATCGGTACAGTTGGAATGGCCCCAGCATCACCCACATGGACCCACGTGGACACGCACAGCACGCCGCACACGTGCGGTGTGTCATACCTGCCTGTGATGCTTCTGCAAGCCTCTGAAACGCTCCAGCTCCTTGGCGGAGCATTGCGCATGTGTGTATGCATAAGCACCAAAAGTTTAAAGCACAGGTAAGGAGTGCGGGCAGGCAGGCAGGCCCTCCGGAGCACCGTACCAGAACGGTACCCGGTGCTCTGGGCAGGATCCGGTATGCCCTTACCGGAGTGTACTCCCTGCAACCCACCATTGATGCAGCCTGATTCTGAGCCTAGTTTATCCTGTATTCTCAAATGCAATATCTAAGTTAACAGTATCCTAGACTATCTCTGTTAAGATCTACTGTGATGACCAAAGTAGTTTCACACGTGCAAGAAAAAAAGCCCTTACCTGACTCTTTCTTTTGAGTCTCCAAATGTCTCTTTTAGATTTTTCATGTCAGGATAGTAAAACGCAGGAGGAGCTATTATTTCCACTAAACCAGAATGAATTTCTGTAGAAAATCTGGGGTCAGAAAAGTCAGCATTGTTATTTTATATTCAAGGAAACTGTACTTCAGACACCTGTGATCAATTTGGACTTGGGTTCAATTTTTTATTCAGCTGTGAAACAAAATGTAGGGTAGTGAGGAAGTTAATAAATTTGAAGCCCACTGTTGATTTCAACCTACATGTAAAACTATAGTTTTGTCACCTTGGGCCACACTAGACTGAAAAGGCTTGTATGTTCACCAAGCCTTTGATAGTTTCTGAGCTTGAAAATTCTACATAAAGTCAATGCAGCATATTGTCTCAAACCACTCAGAATTATCAATGGAATAGTTTACAAAGGTAAATATGTATTTTACAGAACCAACCAATATTAATTTCTTAAGCACCTAGACGGTCTTTTTTATATTTTACCACTACCATAAAAAACTTTAATGTAGTATATGCAATGTTTATTTCATGTGGATGTATCCATTTCAGGATGTTATATTGTAACACTATGCTGTTTTAGAAGAAAAATTATCTCAATGTTCAATGTAGCTATTTAATTGTAATGTATTTTGAATTGATGTAATGCATTGCAAAAATGTATTTAGAAATGTCTAAATACTTTTGGATTCTAAGCTGTGTACTACAAAATGGATAATCCAAAATGTTTGTATAAATAAAAACTTACTCTTTTTCAAGGTTTGCCACAACACCGTTTACGTAGTCAAGTTCTGTCTAGAAAAGAAAAAAGAAAAGAAAACATCTTTTTAGATAGTATGGATAATTGGTTTGACAACTGCATAGTTTGTACACCCATTTTTGCTCTTCAATAGGCTAACATGACATTAATGTCCCAAATGTATTCATTCATTAACAAATGCCATACAAAAGGATTGTTTTCTTGTCACAGATAATAGTCAGCGGAACATTCAGTTCAATTCAACAGTAGCATGCTGAATTTAGCATGTTTACTTTTAATTAAGCAATTCCAGTGTTAGAGCCATGAGGTCAAACAGCACCTGAATGGTAATATAATACCTATGCTTTGCCTCCATTGTGAATGACACAATTATTTAAACAGTTTTTGTGGCAAAATCTAAAGCAGGATAGTTGGAAAAAGATTTTTTCCTCTGATCCATGTTTGATTGAGAAAAGCAGCAGTTTAAATATAGGTATTCACAAATACACAATAGGGACATATATTTTGGGCACTGTACCTGAACCTGAACAAAGAAAAGCATTGAAAAAAGAGCAGGATCTCTCCACATGTACAATCTCTGCTCCTTCAAGTTCTGAATTGTCCTTCCCTATGATATCTGCTTTCTTTGATTATGAGATGGGTTCTCTCTGGCTCTGTTCTGCAACTGAAGCAAAATGGAGTGGGGAATGGGAACTGCAATGGTGGAATGATCTGTGTTGTTATTGCCCAATTGTGCCTCCCAACTTTTACACACAAGCAAAGCATCCACTGCATTCTAACTATGTTAAGAATCAAGGTGGCCCAATTAAAATCCTTCTAGTTAGCTTTGTAACTTCTCTAAAAAATCAGCACAGCATGATTTCTATGATTTCTTACATAAATAGCATATTATTGCCTCTCCAATTCCAGTGTCTGGGTTCAGGATAACTATTCCTTTCTATACAATCATGTACACCCCAGAAGTTATACACTGCAATCAAGAATCATGGCTGGAACCTCTATGAAAAATACCATTTCTCAATCTTGGCAACTTTATGATGCATGAACTTCAACTCCCAGAATTCCACAGACGGCAAAGTTGTCTGTGGAATTCTGAGAGTTGAAGTCCATGTATCTTTAAGTAGCTGTATTAATAGTAATAATGCCATTAACGTATCTTTTCAGCATCTCAGCTAGCTTAGATTTTAAAAAGAAATAGAAGATAGCTCTCCCTTCTCACAAGATTGGTTTATATGAATGGAGCATATACTGAAAATATAAATAGGGGAACTGATGTTTGTTTAATTCTAGTTCATGCCTTTTATGAAAACCCTACACCACTTCAGACAAATGGTTATCTAATATCTTCTTTAAAACTTCCAGTGTTGGAGCATTCACAACTTCTGGAGGCAAGTTGTTCCACTGATTAATTGTTCTAACTGTCAGGAAATTTCTCCTTAGTTCTAGCTTGCTTCTTCCCCTGATTAGTTTTCACCCATTGCTTCTTGTCCTGCCCTCAGGTGCTTTGAAGAATAGCTTGATTCCATCTTCTTTGTGGCAGCCCGAGATATTGGAACACTGCTATCATGTCATTTTTTTCATTAAACTAGACATACCCAGTTCCTGCAGCGGTTCTTCATATGTATTAGCCTCCAGTCCCCTAATCATCTTTGCTGCTCTTCTCTATACTCTAGTCTCCACATCTTTTTTACATCGTGGCGACCAAAACTGGATACAGTATTCCAAGTATAGCCTTACCAAGGCACTATAAAGTGGTATTAACATTTCATGTGATCTTAATTCTATCCCTCTGTTTATGCAGCCTAGAACTGTGTTGGCTTTTTTGGCAGCTGCTGCACATTGCTAGCCCATATTTAAATAGTTGTCCACTAGGACTCCAAGATCCCTTTTACAGTTACTACTATTGAGCGAGGTATCACATATATTGTTCCTGGCATTTTGCTTTTCTTGCCTAAATGTAGATCCTTGCTTTTTTTCACCATTGATTTTTTTATATTAGATAGCACCCAATGTTCAAGTCTGTCAAGAACCTTCTGTATCTTAAGCCTATCTTCCAGAGTGTTTGCTATTCTTGCTAGCTTGGTGTCACCTGCAAATTTGATGAATTCCCCATCTATCCCTTCATAGGGTTTCCTGCCTAAATAGGGTGTTGGATTAGAAGTCCTCCAAGGACTCTTCCAACTCTGTCATTCTGTTTTCTGTGTTTCTTTTCTATTGCATGGAGTGGCGCAATGAAGACTTGTACTCTATGATGAAAACAGGAAATGGATGATATAGGATACCTTTTCAGAACCATCTTTTGAACCTCAGGGCAATTTCAAGGAGAACTATTTTACAATTGTATATCCTACTTGTTCTCAATGTTACATGGGCAGCAGACGTAAAAATGGTAGAAAAATCAACTTTGGATTGATTTGAAAGAGTTCAGAGACACAAAAATAATGAAAAATTATGTCAGGTGGATTTGATCTTAGTTATTTGTATCCTATAAACCTTTTAACTACTCCACATACAAAAACTGGCTTAATTAAAAGAGAGTTTTGAAAAGCAATAATCCAATGTATTTGGTTTAAGGCAATGTTTCTCAAACTTAATGACTTCTGAAGTCCATATTTCTTAAAGTATGGACTTGAATTCTCAGCATTCCCCAGCCTGTGTTGAGAAACATTGTTCTAAACCATTCATAAACAGCAAATGTCTTAATCCACAACTCATTTAATATAATTTTAGTTTCTTGGATCAGCCAGAAAAGTTCAAAACCTCTAGCAACAGCTCCATAAATTTCCATAAAAGGCATGAACTAAATCCAGAAAAAAGCAGACAAAGATGAATTTTCCTGCCCCTTCTCTCCCAGCCAAAACCCAAACCCCACAGGATTGCTGGTCTCTTAATCTTACACATGTAGAACTCTAACCTTTTTAATATGTAGTTCAAAAGCAGACTGCACAAGCTACATAATTCCTGAATTCAGTGCTGCTCCAGGCTCAATGCCATAATAGCTTCCAATGTTAAATGAACAAATAACAGCTCAGCCTTGTTTCTGCTGAACTGACTGCCTTTAGCAAACAAACTTTTCCCTTAACAGTAAAACATTCAACAGGACTCATTTTGTGCAATTCAAGTCCTTTCACAAAGAAGCACATATATATTTTAATGAAATTTGCTTTAGCAATTTCCCTTATGACAGTTATGACTCTCTACCTTGCCAATTCATTCCACACCAAAAAGCAATACATTCGTGCAGTTTGTTTAGAATTCACCTGGTGGCCATTAAAAGCCTTACTGTATACTTCAACAACAGAATCAGATGTGAGGTTGTTTTTAATTTTTGAATGAATTCCAACAAATCTTATGCCTCAAAGAGCTGCACCTAATGAAGATTTGATACTAATGGCCCATTATCTCAATTCTTTCAAGTACATTTCCTCTGCAATATGCAGCTGCAACGAAAACATTAGTTTTGTTTGGACACCATGCAAAAAGAGACAGTTCTTAGGATATGATCGGGTACTCTTATCTGTGAAACAAGGCCCTTTGAAGTGGATTACTTTACTTTCTCTAGTCTAAACTGATGAGTTCGATGATTCGGTTGTATCCATTGTACATAAAATGGAAATGAGGTTTTTCTATCTGGTTCAGATAATCCAAGATCTATAGGTAAAATCTTAATCTGTCTTCTATCAAGACCCCTACCCAACTCCACATTACATCTAAGAGATAAACCTTAGAACAGAGTTGAAAAAATATCTTTTAATTTTGAATTTTTAAAAAAAAGTTTAATATTTACAGGAAGCCATAAAGTAAAGCTTTGAGGTGAGGTATCACCAATATGCTGATGATACACAGCTTTACATCTCCACTTGGTGCTATGATGCCTATGAGATTCTCTCTCAGTGTCTGGAAGTAATGGGAATCTGGATGGGACTCAATAGGCTTCAGATACACAGGCAATGCCAAGTGGCTTTGTGTTTTTGGAACTTTTGGTTTGGGGAACCTTTCATCTTTGTTTCTCGGTGGGTGGCACAGTGCAGAGAGACCTTATGCACAATCTGGAGGTCCTCCTGGATTCACAGCTTCTGGTCAAAGAAGTGGGTTATCTATGTTAAGTAGACACTGGTAGTTACTTTTAAAGTTTTTCATGGCTTAAGTCTGGATTACTTATGGGACCATTCCTCACCAATTGTTTCTACCTATCCCTCCAAGTCTGGCAGGGGTGGTCAGCTGGTAGAGCCCAGGAAGAGCTCCATTTGTGTTGTGGCAATCATCCGGTGGACACCATTCCACCTAAGATTAGGTTACACCCTGACCTTGCTGGCCTTTAACAGGTCCCTAAAAATGGGTCTTGTACTGGGACGTGGGACCTCCGAAGTGTGATAGAGCCCATCTCTTGGTTTTGTTGACAGTTGTTTTATGATACCCATCTGCTACAGTATGCGTTTAATTTTAATTATGTGTTTTGTTTTTTATCTCTTTCATTGTAAGCCTCTGAGAGTAATGTATGAGAAATAGACCGCTATATAAATTAAATAAACAATATTTGAATTACCTCTCCTATGAATACAATCATAACACAATCCAATTTTTCTTCAGGTGACAGCTTATCAATCAGCGAGTGAAGAGTTTCAGTAAGGTAAGATTTTACTTTTCTCTTGACAGTTGGAATACCCATTACTATAGAAACTAAAAAACAAATAGATAAATCAGTTTCCTAGAACAAAAAAGAAATGCGTTTTTTTCAGTTTTTGAATATACTTTTGATTGCCTTTTAGGTTATTCTGCTTTGTTTTCTGTACTCTTAATATGTAGCCCCAAGCATTTCCAATAAGTATTCTGAAAACAGGTTGCATAAAAGAGCACTTTAAAATGATACTTTCATGAAGAAGAAGCAGTTAATACCTCAATGCTTTAGTCTCTCCTTGGCCAGAGAAAATAATATTCTTCAGGAGCTTGAAGCTGGAATTTTATTGCTAGGTCCTCAAATTTTGAATCTGAGCATCCCAAAAAAGCATTTTGGAGAGCTATAATCTTTGCAGGCATCTTCTTTGCTACTTCTACAATGCCCCATCTGACTTCCTCAGAAATTTAAATTAGAAAAACAATTAAAACAGGTGGCATGGCAAAAAATATAGTCAGAAGAACATGAGGTAACAGTGAGGCGCATCCTTCATGTTTATGTGACAGCATGAAGCTTCCTCATAAATTTACAGTTTTTTTGAAGCTAGTCTCGTCCTCCATGACAACTATTTTGTAAGTGTACTTAGTGTTCTCATAATATTTCAAATATGTGCAATGCCCTGCAAAGGTAGAGACAGTGGTGCAGATGCCTGTTTTGAGTTGTAAACCTTTATACATATGTGGCCCAGAACTCCATCAAAAATTCTCACTGTTTTGTCAATTTTAATGTGCTAAAAGGAGGGAAAAATTAAATTAAACCAAGATCTCAATGTTCATTTTCTGTATCTCCTTCAAGACCAAGTGCAATTCTGACACTAGAAAAGGTTGGTCACTTCTGTTTTACGCAATCCATTATCAGTTAAACAATTAAAAATCATTAGTATCACAATCTCATTTATTCTTCACATCATCTAAGTAAAAGTTATCCTTCCTCCCACAATTCATAATTCAAGGAGAGCAGCATGCTTTGAAACAACAGTTAGAGACAGATTGTCAGGAAGAAAATCTATCAATTTGGTCCCTATCAGTCAATAATGACTTGATGGCAGATAATCAAGCTTTCACACTTATTGGTGCATGCTGAAATTTATAATGATTGGCCAGCTTAGTACCAATGCTACATGTGAAATTCTTTGCAGGGTAAATGTAGAAAATTATACAGAATGTGTAAGGTATTAGGCAGAAGTTGGTGGCCTGAAATTACCAAGGATGTTGATTTTTCTTTCTATGCTTTTCTTCCTAGAAAGTGCATTTAAATGTTTAAATGCAAGTGCAAGCCCTAATCTAAAATCTATAAAATATAAGATTCCATAAAATAAAACTATATTTTAATATAAAACATTTAGATCCAAATTTCACTGGATGCAACAATGATTTTTGTAATGCCCAGTCTACTAAAGAAAGATTTTTAAATTAACCTTCTATCCAGCAAGCACATGAGAAACATAGATATCCTTAGCCTATCTTTAAAGCAGTCTGCATGCCTACACATAGATTGCTATAAATCTTAATGTGTCACCTAGTGTTTTTCATGCCTAATATGCATTAGAACAAAGAAAACTTGTTGCCTCAAAAGAGTGTAAAGCCTGCAAAATGCAAATTCTCGTTAAAGCTAATTGCTGTATAAAAACAAGGCATCTAAAATTAGATAAGAAAAACAGCACATCCAGGGTACAAAATTGGTAGTTATAAGCATAACAACCCAATATCATACTGACAAAATAAGGTTGTGCAGAATGGGCACAACTCACAACTTCCCTTTCTGAAACAATGCCACCTAGGACCTAGGAAGTGGGCCTTTTCTATTCCTGCCCCTGCCCTTTGGAATGAGTTCCCCCTGATGTTCAAATTGCCACACCTGTGAACACCTGGCTTTTTATCTATGTATGGCCCAAGGCAGTGGTGGGATTCAGCCAATTTGCACCCATTCGGAAAACCAGTTGTTAACTTTCTAAGCAGTTCAGAGAACGGGTTGTTGGAAGAAATCTCATTTTGGTTTTTTTTTCCATTTTACAGGGCTAATCCTGCAAAGAAGGCAGGCAGGAAGGAAACATTCTGGTGTTGTCTCTAACCTAATCTTTATTGCCCTGCTTACAGAAACTGTCTCTCCGGTTAACCCTTATTACATTGTAACATTAAGGCGAAGCACCCATCGAATGTTCATGCCCACCCAGTCACATGACCACAAAGCCACACCTACCCAGCTGGTCATTGGGGCAGAGAAAGGACGTTGGTCTTACCTGAACGTCTATTTTCTGATGGGAGGAGGGAATGGTCACACGTGGGTTTTATCACAGCCTGATTGGTCCAAGACTGAGAGGAAATCTATAAATACCGGTGCCTGTCCATTGCTAGCCCAGATTCTCGAACATGAATGGTACAACTGAAAAACAAGAAACAACAACACAACAACCCCGGGAAACACCCCCCGGGCCCTCCCCTTGGCCCCAACAGACAGAACTCAGGGCGGGTTGTGACCATTCCCTCCTCCCATCAGAAAATAGACGTTCAGGTAAGACCAACGTCCTTTTTCCAGAGTGGGAGGAGGGAATGGTCACATGTGGGACATACCCAAGCTAAAGTCCCAGGGAGGGAGAACAGAAACTCTAGGGCCCAAGGGGAGCCTCAGCCGCCACCCCCTGTAGTACCCTACGACCGAAAGACGCGTCCGCAGACGCAAAAGCATCCAGACGATAATGCCGGATGAACGAGGTTGGAGTGGCCCAGGTAGCCGCCCGGCAGATGTCTTCAAACGGGGCCCTCGTGGCCCACGCTGCCGAGGTCGCCGCGCTCCTGGTAGAGTGCGCCGTGATGCCCGACGGAACCGGCCGCCCTGAGGCCACATAGGCCTCTGAGATGGCCTGACGCAGCCAACAGCCGATGGTAGCCGAGGACACCCTCGAACCCAGAGCTCCAGGTAGGAAGGAGACGAACAAGGCCTCCGACTTGCGGAAATCCTTGCTCCGCCGGAGGTAGATCCGCAAGGCACGGCGGACATCCAGACGATGCCAAAGACGCTCCCTGTCAGTGGACGGACTCGGGCAGAAGTCGGGCAGGACGATCTCCTGAGCCCTGTGAAAGGGGGTATTTACTTTGGGGATGAATGCCGGGTCAAGGCGAAGGACCACTCTGTCCTGGTGAAAATGACAGAGGTCGTCCTTACAAGACAGGGCGCCCAGCTCGGATATACGCCGGGCGGAAGTGATGGCCACCAGGAAGACCACCTTCAGTGATAAGAAGCGCAAGTGCACCGAGCGGAGAGGTTCAAACGGAACTCCCGTTAAGGCCTTGAGGACAAGCGGAAGATCCCACGTGGGGAATCTATGAACGGGGGGAGGCCTGAGATTTGCCGCCCCCTTGAGGAACAGCTTGACCAGAGGAGACTGGGAAAGAGAAGAAGACCCCGCCCCCCCCCAAGACCGAGGACAGAGCCGCCACTTGGCGTCGCAAGGTGTTTTGCGAGAGCCCGTCCTCCAGGCCCTTCTGAAGGAAATCCAAGACGTTGGGAATGGTGGCTCTGTCGGGAGAGATGCCCTTGGGGGAGCACCAGCGGATGAACGCTGCCCAGGTGGAGTTATAAATGCGGGTCGTCAAGGGACGACGGGCCGCCTCGATGGTGCGAATGACCCCGGAAGACAGATGAGCCCCCCTTAGAAGCTGCCGTTCAAGAGCCAAACGGTCAGCTGAAGCCACTGAGGCTCTGGGTGAATCAGGGCCCCCTGCCGTAAGACCACCTCCCCTTGCGGGATCCTCCACGGGGAAGTCACCGACAGCTGAACCAGGTCCGCAAACCAGGGCCTCCTGGGCCAAAACGGGGCCACCAGAATGACCAAGGCCCTTTCCGTCACCACCTTCCTGACGGTCCCCGGGATGAGTGGAATGGGGGGAAAGGCATAGAGAAGGCCCGGGGGCCACCGGCTCCTGAGGGCATCCGTGCCCTCCGCCGAGCTGGATTGGAAATGGGAGAAGAAACGCGGGAGTTGTGTGTTCTTGGGAGACGCAAACAGGTCCACCCGGGGGGACCCGAACCGACGACAGATCTCCCGGAACAGCGACGGGTGGAGTTGCCACTCGCCGTTGTCCAGAGTTGCTCGACTGAGCCAGTCCGCCTGGACGTTGGAGAGTCCCGAGATGTGCTCCGCCATCAGCGACTGCAGGTGTTTCTCCGCCCATGACCCCAATCGCAGAGCCTCCAGCCAGAGGGCTCTCAAGTGGGTCCCGCCCTGACGATTGATGTGCGCCTTGGTGGCCACATTGTCTGTCAGGAGAAGAACATGACTCCCTTCCACCAAGGAGCGAAAGTGACTCAGTGCCAGACGCGCGGCCTTCAGTTCCAGCCAATTGATGTTGTGACGGAGGTCCGAGGCCGTCCATCTGCCCTGAGCCATCCGAGAGCCCACCAGGGCCCCCCACCCGAACAGACTCGCGACCGTGGTGACGGTCACCCTGCTCGGCTCCCAGAACAAACACCCCTGCCGGATGGCCGGGGAGAGCCACCACGCCAGGGATGCACGGACTCCCGCCGAGATGCGGAGAGTCTGAAGGGAATTGCTCATTCGTCCCCTCTGATAGGGGATAAGCTCCCATTGAAGGAGCCGAAGATGGAGCCTGGCCCACGGGACAATCCCTATGCAAGAGACCATCTCGCCCAATAACTGCGACAGAGAGAGGATGGAAACGGAGCTCTTTGTGCGAACGCTCTCCGCCAGCTGACGAAGGCTTACCTGCCTCTCCTGAGACAGACGCACCTCCCCCAACTTGGAATCTATGACTGTCCCCAGATGCAGAATGCGAGTGGAAGGAGTGAGATGGCTCTTTTCGAAGTTTACCGAGAACCCCAGGGCCTGGAGGCTCCGAATGGTAAGCCGAAGATCTGAAACGGCCTGAGACAGGGAGCCCGCCTGAAGCAAGACATCGTCTAAATAACATTGGAGGCGGACCGGGACTGATCTCAGATGGGCCGCCAGAGCAGCCAGGACCTTTGTGAAGGTCCGTGGGGCCGAGGCCAGGCCGAAGGGAAGAGCCCTGTACTGGTAATGGTGGGACCCGTGGGAGAACCTCAAGAACCGGCGATGAGCGGGCAGGATGGGAATGTGAAGATAGGCCTCCGTGAGATCCACGGAGGCCAGGAAATCACCTTTTCTGATGCCCTGAAGGATGGACTTGAGTGATGACATTTTGAACCGCCTGTAGACCAGAAACCTGTTCAGGCGCTTGAGGTCTAGAATTGCTCTCCAACCCCCCGTGCTCTTCGGGACCACGAAGAGATTTGAGTAGTGGCCCAGGCCCCGTTCCCCTGCGGGAACCGCCTCCACCGCTTGGATTTCGAGGAGGTGGGCGATCGCCTGACTCATCAGGCGGCGGCGCTCTCGACTCCGGGATGGAGGGAACGACCGAAAGAGATTTGGAGGAGTGGAGAGAAATTCTAACCTGAGCCCGTAACGAACCGTGGCTCGGACCCAGGCATCCGACGTGATGTCGTCCCACCGGTCCGCATAAAGAGCGAGGCAGCCGCCGATGGGATGACTCGGGTTCGAGTCACTTCCCCCTGCGGAAGGGACGGCCGCCTCCCCCACGAAAGGGCCGCCGAGCCTGGCCCTGGAATTGGCTCCTGTCCTGGAAGGGCTGCCCCAAGAACTGCCTGTCAGAAGAGAAAGAAGAGAAGCGCTGGTTATAGCCGAAGCTAGGGGCCCTATACCATTGCCTACGGAAAGGACGTGACTTGTTCTCGGCCTTCTTAGCCGTGGAGGGGAGGACCTTCTTTTTGTCCTTATCCTCCACTAGGATGCGAGTAAGGGCCTCCCTGAAAGGATCGGGCCCCTTGAAGGGGGCAGCCGCCAAATCCCATTTCGCTTTGTTGTCCATTTGCCAATGGTGTAACCACAGGAGCCTACGGGAGGTGACCGAGGTGGCCAGGGCGCTAGAAGCAAACTTGACCGTATCCAAGGTCGCGTCAGCTGAGAACTGACACGCTGCCAGAATCTTGACCAGATCCTGATGGATCCGGTCCTCCTGTATGGGAATGCGTTCCTGCAGCTTCTTGAGCCACATGACCGTGGCACGATTAAAGTATGAAGCTGAGGCCGCCGCCTTAATGGCCCACGCTGTGGCGTTGAAGTTCTTCCGCAAAGTAAGCTCTGCGCGCTTATCCTCCGGCTTCATCTTATCTGCCGCATCGCCCGACACCACCGGGGAGGAGGACACCAATGCGGCCACAGGGGTGTCAATCGTCGGGAGCTGAATGGCCTGAGCAAAGGTTTGCTCCACGTTATAATGCCGACGGTCGGTACTACCTGGAGAAGAGAAATTGGAAGGTTTAGCCCACTGGTCGGTCAGAACCTCAAGGAACAAGGGAGGGGCAGGGATCTCTTCCTTGTTGGTGGCCGTGGCAGAGAACATGACCATGTCGGGATCCCTTGGGGGGGGGCACAGAGGGATCCCCAGTTCCGACCTTGGTGGTGTGTCTCGCCTTATCCAAGAGAACTTTAAACAATGCGGGCATAAATAGGACCTTGGAAGAAGGCTCCTCCGAAACAGTGGTATTCTCATCATCTGAGAATCCCATCTCCTGGGGTAACTCCCCCCCACCCAGGAAGGAAGTCTCACTGATCATGGAAGGGGAGGAAGCCCGACACTGAGCCCTGTTCAGCCCCCCATGCCTAGAGTAAAGGGAGCCTTTGTCCCGCTGGGCAATGCCCCGAGTGATGGCTGCAGAAATAAGCCTTTTAATCCCTTCAGGGAGATTATCCAGATCCTCCACATCCCCATAAGTAGAAGCCGGGCCCTGAGGGGCCAACCTTTGGGGGGAACAGGGGCCTCTGGACATGCCCTCCAGAGGATCATCTATGGGGGATGGAGAACGCCCCCTCCTGGAGAAGGCCCGCGACCTACCAGGGGAGCTGCCTGAAGAAGCCGGGCTAAAACCCCTAAGGGGTGACCTCTCTGAAATGGGCCTAAGAGGGGACCTGGATCTGTCCCTAGATAAAGGCTTGGAGGACTGGGCCTGCCTTTCTGCCCTGGCAAAGGTCTTTTCCAGTGCCCTATGGCGAGCTGCCTCATCCCTAGAGACAGAACTGGAGGGGTGCCTTGAAGAAAGGGGTCTCTGAGGGGGAGCCCCCCTCCCCACCTCCTGATCCAAGGCCTCCTCACTCCCAGTTGGGCCCGCCCCCTGCCCCTGGGGAATCTCCGCTCCCTCTTCCATGCCCCACTCACGTGCCCGACGAAAAGGAGCAGGAATCGGCCTCCAAAGTCCCACCTGAGACCAGGGCCTGAAGCCTGTGGGGAGACCTAGGCTCAAGGCCGCTCACTAGGCCACACTAGGCCCGTTGATAAAGGCAAGGCCTCACGCACGTGGCAGCCTCCAAAATGGCCGCCGGAACTCCGTGCGCGGGAGAAAAGGGCTGGAAATAATCACCAGCAGCCCAGCCAGGCTTTTCTAGCCAGCGTTACTTTAAAATTAGCAGGGAGAGTCACACGGCACACACACACGCTCTCCTCACCCCTGCTCTTTTGTCCCCAGGCAACACAAACAAAGGACCCTGCAACGAGGCCCCCTACGGAGCAATCAGCTATAAGGCGGGCCGCTCGCTCCCTCGAGGCTCCGAAGCCACTTGTAACTTTCCTGCTGCAAAAACGGCCGCTTCTAAGCAGCTTAAAGGAGCCGCACCCCCATTACCCGGGGACAGGCTAAGGCTCCTGGCCTGCGGGGGGGAGACTAGTGCCCCACTGGGCCCTCCACCAGCTGCCCGAGGCAGAGATCTGTCCCTTGGGGCCACAGCAGATCAATTTAGAATTTAAAAGGATTTAAAGTGCCCAATTAGCCAAATAGGAATCAGATTGCATAGAACTCACCCAAAAGGAGAAAATAAGTAGAATCCTAAGAAACTACTCTACAGAACTTGGACCAGACTGAGAGAGAATCTGGGCTAGCAATGGACAGGCACCGGTATTTATAGATTTCCTCTCAGTCTTGGACCAATCAGGCTGTGATAAAACCCACGTGTGACCATTCCCTCCTCCCACTCTGGAAAACTGGTTGTTAAATTATCTGAATCCCACCACTGGGCCAAGGTGGGTGATTAAGCTTATCTGTGATGCTTGTATATGTTTTCATGGCCATATCAATTGTGTGTTGATTATATTTTTGGTTTTTGGGGGTATGGGGTTTTTTGGTTGATTTTTGTGTTTATTTCTACTGTTGATGATGTTTTCACAACACCCAGAATCCTGATTTGTTGGGAGGTATGGCCTTATAAATCTTTTCAATACTGGTAGTCTTAATTAGTGACTATCATTGGGACAAGCAACTAAGTGGTTAAACAAACTTGTTACTAAGCTAAATTGCTACTATGTTTATGATCTTATTTCAGCCAGGTCACTAAAGAAGGACTACATGTAAATATATAAACATTATACATGGGGAAATTCTGCCTTGCAAACTTCTAAAATTCTAATCAAGCAGCCATAATTTTTCTCAGGCACATTATTTGTTTAGTATTATACATTCTGTACAGAAAATATACATTTACTATGATGTGTAAAGTCTAATGTAATGTGCACGTTTTTCTACAATATGTTCAATGGCTATTCTAATTACTCTGGAGTCATTTGTACACATTATTTAAGCAAAGACAAAACAATAACTGAAGAAGACGACGAACAGAGTAAATATGACATTTTATTAAAGCTATTGACTTGAAATAGTTATGAAAAGTCAAAAGGACAAACTAATCCAATCCAATTCTGCACAGCATCCATATTGGCTAAATTATGATCTCAAAATTTCAGTTATTTTTTTTAATTAAGGTAAATACATGCTGTTTCAAATCCATTGTTTTTCTTATAACAGCATCAAAACAGTAGGATCTGTATAAAAGAATAAGTAAGAAAGTTGAAACCAAACTTTAAAAAATTCAATTTGAAATCTAAGAGATAATACAACAAAGAAAATAAAATTTCATTTTCTGCTTCTTAGAAGTCATATTGACTCTAGCTACAACAGTTTTAAGTATATGTTTAAGCACCTCGACCTATCACTCGTATTGATTTTACTAGTTTACCTCCTGTTCGTCCAAGGCCAACATGTACAGAGGGTCGAAGGCTTCCTTCATTTTTCAACAAATGAGGCAAGTGGTAATATATATTTGGCACTTGAAGAGATCTTCTGCTTGTCAATTCATTTATCAACTTTAATGTTTCATCTGAAAGCAAACACAAGGGTTACATTTGCATAAGAGTCATGGGTATATTCACTTCTGACATTCTGAAAAAGTTGCATCTTTTCCTCGATTCTGGTAATACCAACAAGGCCCAGGAAAATATGCACTTGAGTTAGGGAGGTTGCAACAAGATCTTCATATGCTCTTCAAACCACTTTAATGTCAATGAATATTCAAGTGAATATCTTTCTGGGGCTATCTAAATATTTATTCAAGTGAATATCTTTCTGGGACTATGCATCCAGGCAAGCCCAGGAAAAGGGGCATTTTTTAAAAGAAGCAGCTGACAGGTGGCAGCAAGCACACCACTTCCTTTTCAGAACACGGTTTCCTTTTAACATCCAATTAACTAAAACAGTGCATCGTAGGGCAACAATTTTTAATCAAAGTACTTCAAATTCTCTAACTCAAAGAATTCATAGAACAGGACCCCTTATTCCCATGTAATTGAAATTTCAAATATTTTCGCACACCTGGGTTTCTTTTTTGCCAAATTATGCTACTAGAGTGCCCCTGTGGTCAGCCACTGTCACCAGATTTTGATTTCTGACACTCCCTGCCAGCTTCCCACAAGCAAAGTCAATAGGGAAGCTGGCAGGAAGCTGGAAGTTGCTCTCACACTGTTTTTTTTTTTCTGTCCGTTCCCCACCCCAAATCATTCTATTTATCTCCTTAGTAAACACTGACAAATGAGTATAGTCTCTTAATAAAATTTACACTATGACTTAATGCAATGGACCAAATATAAGATATAGACTAGAGCACCAAATAATAATAATAATAATTAGATAGTCCAATGGTGCAAAAGAAATGGAAGCAACCTCTCATACATCATATTATTCAACCACTTTAAGAACAGAAGCAACATTTCCATTTAAGGTGGCAGATGTTTGGAATTCATCTGTCAAATCTGTCAAAGCAGCCAGATTTTTTAAAGTTTGCCTTTGATCCTTCTCTACCCTTTGAGGGATTCTATTGTCTTCCTTCTCTGCTTCTATTCCATCTCCTGGCTCCTCGGTTGCAAAACCAAATCAACCAAACAAGCCAACCACTGGATAGTTGCAAGGGTTAGAGTTTTTTATATCACTTTGCTATCATAGACTGGTCTCTGGGTTTCTGCCTCTCAAGATTTTTGGTTGGAAAGGGAAAAACAAATGGCTGAGACCTGAGTTAAGCCTATAAGCAATACTACCTTCTTTAAATGTATCTCTGTTGCTCTGATCATCAAATAAATAAGTCACATATCTCCCTTGTTTCCATATAGATGGAGAAGAAAGCAAAGAGCACAGTAAAAAGCAGGCATATATGTGTTTATGACTGGGAGAAGAGTTTGAATAGGTTTAATGAATACATGCCTAACATTAATCTTTACTAAATCTCATGACAGAATCAACAGTCTCAAAAGAAAGGCAATAGTAATAAAGAGAAGTAATAAATAAAATTAATATTTCTGATTCAATTGAATAGCAAGCCCAATAATCTGCAAATTCATCAATTTGTACCTGAAACGCTGCTCAATGCATCCTTACTTCCATTTGTTTCTGCTACTGCCTGTCTGAACTGCTCCAAGATGGTATTTAATTCAGAAGAACGTTGCAGGGTTCTGTGCTCAGCTATGCGAAGGCGTTCCTTCAAAGCATGAAACTCTCTTTGATAAGCAATGAGTTTTTCTAGGAATAGAAAAGTTCAAGTGACTTTCTGTCAAAAATAAAATAACACTTCCCAACACAGATCAAAGTCCAACTTTGGCTGTTTCTGCACAATTGATTGCCATTCATTGTTACAGAATGAACTGTCACAATGCTTATTCTACAGAGTTTTTTTTTAATTGAATTCCATTAATAAAAAGAAAGGTCACAAGGTTCTAAAACGTAATATAAAATTTTGAAACAAGTTTGACGCTTGAGTTTAAATCTATATATATAAAAGTGAAATGCCACTCATGCATCATACTAAATCTCCAAAACCATAAAACCTACAAACTACAAATTTGCCATGTATATTCCTCTTGGCTTCTAGGTGCTCGTTAAGAAATGATTTTTCAAAATAACCATCAAAGCATTAGTATTTCCTATATTATTATTAACGCGCTCTCATGCTAAAGAGTTCTACTCCCAACCTGAAAAGAAATTTGTTCCAAATCCAAAACACAAGCAGAGGAAAAAATATTCAGTTTCAGTTTTACTTTCACTGCAGGAAGCAGCTTTACTACAGGACAATTGAGCTAAGCCACACCCAGGCTCCTTCCTGTCTCCTTCTTGCTCACACAGCAAATACTGTTTGAGTTTCCAAACACCCCTCAACTCTCCCACACACTGACGGGACACTAGCCAGATGAATACCAATGGATGCTGGTAGGCAAAGACAGATTTTTTTCCCTTATTTTCTTCCTCAGTTCAGACCAGGGCTGGGTTTCAACCGGTTCGCACCGGTCCCTGCGATCCGGTTGGTCGCCGAACCCGGAAGTAAGTAACTTCCGGGAACGGCGAAGCCCCCCCCCGCGCCCGCGCGCGCCCGCACACCCGCGCCCGCTCCTTACCCGGTTTTTTTGAATTTCGCGCTTTCCACGCATGCGCAGAACGCCTGCGCGATCCTCCAGGAGCAGCTGGAGCATCACGCAGACGCTAATACGCATGCGTGCGCCGCGTGCGTGCACACACACGCCGCGTGCGTGCGTGAGGACGCCACATGCGTGCGTGCGTGAGGACGCCGCGTGCGTGCACGCGCGCGCCGCGTACGTGCGTGAGGACGCCGCCGGCCTCGTTCCAACCGATCCGGTTGGAACGGGGCGAGAAACCCACCCCTGGTTCAGACATATCTGTTGCTTCTACTGTAACAGTCAAAGGGAAAAGAGGAAAAAAAAACAAAGAAAAAGATTTACAGATGCAATTAGGACAACACAAGTAAGGGAAGCTGCACACAAGTATCGTCAAACTCATCCCTAAGTCAGTAAGGCTGTAAAAAAGTATACATCTAATAACCTCTATGTTAATCAGTCACAAATGAGATCAATGCCTTGGACTAATAAGTATTTTTCTGGTTTTAAATATGAACCTCAGCTTGATTACTCCAGGGACAAGGTTGTTGATCTCAGACTCCTGTTACACTGTGCCTGGTGCTGTGCTCTAAAGTGGCAGGTTGAGAGTCCTAGGATGTGACTTCCTGGGCGGTGCTTACTGATGGAAGCAGCTTAACATAGCTGCTCCCGAGTTCCTGGTCGTGTTATCTGTTTAGACGATCGTCTATCAGACGTCTGACAGGTATCTTACTCTTCAGGCAAGAAGGGAAGAAGATTAGTTCTGCTGTGCAAGTGCCTTTTGATCTTTGCAGCTTCTGTGTCTGCGGAGAGAGGGGGGCCAGCCAAAGGCAGAACTGTATCCGTGCTGGGAATCTCCAGCTGCCTTGCAGCATGAAGTAAGCATTCTCCCACTCAGAACAAAGCTTGAACTATTTGATTTTAACATGAGCTGAACTTGTATGCGAGAACTTTAATTGTTTATTCAAATCCTAGCTTCATTTTTACAAGATCTTCTTCCGTTAATCTAGCTATTTAAAGAGGCATTTAAAATGGTGACGAGCCTGCTGAATTCTTCCGTAACAATGATTATTTTCTTAATCTCCTTGTTAAGTTCTACGGAGCTTTAAAACTTCAAAGGAAGGGAGTGATTTATCACTTTGCCTCACAGCCGGCCAGCAGAGTTTTACTAATTAGTTTCACTTTTACAAGACTTTCTTTCTTCCGTTAACTCTGCTAATATAGAGACACTTAAAATGGCGATGAGTATGCTGAACTGTTTCGCTACAATGTTTATCTTCTGAAACCTTTTGCAAAGTCCTACGGAGCCTCATAAATTTCAAAATAAAGGGGAGTTTTAGTATCTCTTTCCATAGCTGTACAGTGGGCCAGTAGAGTTTTACTTATTGCTTGAAGATAAAACTTGGAATGGCCTCAAAACCAAATCCTAATTTGAAACCCCCTCCCTCAGCCCCCAGAAGCACATCGCCAATACCTAGCACAAAGTCGCAGCCTCCGCTCTCCATGCCCCCTACTGGAGATTTGCTAACGAAAGAATTTTTCTTGAGGGAATTAAATGAGGCTCTCAACACTCAGACAATTAAAGTGGAAGACAAACTTAAAGATTTTAAAGAGGAGATAAAAGAGGAGATAAAAGAACTTAAAGAGGAGTTGTATGATAAAATTGATGCCAGGGTTGCTAAAATTAGAGATGATATTCTGGGGCTTGTAACTGTACTGACAGAACATGTTTCCGGAATTGAAGATAGTCTAGAGGATCTTAATGAAGCTAATATCAACTTGACATCGAAAACAGAGGTGGTACAACAAACAGTTGAAAATGCTGAAAAAGAAATTATTATGATACAGTACAGGCAAATGGAACTGGCATTAAGAATAAGGGGGTTGTGTGAAGAAAAACAGGAAAACCTAAAACAGAAGCTTTTGATAGTCTGGTGGGAAGACCGGGGGCTAAGTTTGACTGGCAAATCGATAAAGTTTATTGCGTTAACTCTTGGGTCGCAAAGCAGAAGCAGCTCCCTCGAGACATTGTTATATATTTCACTACAAGAGAGCTCAGAAACACAATATTACAAGAGTCTTATAACACCAAGCTCCAAATTGGGGGTCAATACCTGACTGTTTTGAAAGAGATACCACCTCAAATGCTAAGAGCCAGGAGAGATTATGCTTTTTTAGTTGCAGAACTTAGAAACCATCAGATACAGTACAGATGGGATGCACCATTCGGCATTATACTTACATTTGATAGGCGAGAGTCCCAGGATGTGTTGCAGTGGCGATAAAGTCCACCTCCCTCCCCTTCAGCCTACACTGAATGCTTACACAGCCTTCTCACCCACCAGCATCCAATGGCAAAACACTTTCTTTCTGCTGTCCGGAAGTACAATGGATGCTTCCAAATGACATCTTTTGGAGCCAGAGCCGTGAAAGAGGGAAATTTTATGCCAATATTCAAAGTGCAGGGGCAGATCTACCACAGGACAGGGCCTCAGCAGCAGCCTTCATTTCTCCAGATATACTTTGTTGATGATGATGACAGTGAGAGGGACATCCATTGTGGAATCTAACCAGGCGTTAATCCACAACTGGTTAGCCAACTGCATAAGTTGTTGCGTGAACACAACAAGTATATTCTGGAACTTAAGGCTGCTGTTGATTCTGTTCCTAAGGGCCACAAGAATTTCCAAGTGGTAGTTAAGGCCAATAGGAAGCCTTCTGGAGAGCACCGAGGTTGTTTCAATGCCTTCACAACTACAGAAGTGGTTGTTCTGAGTGTCGGCTACGATTTTTAGAAGACAGATGTCATTCTCCACAGCAGAGACAACAGGTTGTTACAAATCAGTGAGACGCACCATACCTATGACGCTCTCCAGTACCCTCTGATTTTCTGCCAAGGAGAAGATGACTATTACAGCAATATACCTCAGTATGACCCAAACAACAAGGTTCCTCTCAAGAAGACCGTGTCTACTGCTGCCTTTTACAGCTACAGGATAATGCAGTGTGATGGCAAAGAATGCTACCTACTGCTTTTCCAGTTCCGTAGCAAAGCACGGATATCCAACTGGCTAGTCTTATCAATAAAAGGCATACAATTATATTTTACCAAAAGAAATTTTATCAATTATTATCTTGCTTAAAATATTGAATATATATTTTACTAATTGGAAAGTCATCCACCTTTTTATTTAATAGATAGCATAATTTTTTTCTGTAATATATTTTGGGAAATTACTATTAAGACAATAAAATGGGCTTTAAAGGCATAGATGACATAATAATTGTGCTAATATTAATATTTATGTAAGCATTTGCTACGCAACCTATCTTCATTTCATCAGTTTAGCTGTTGTTATTTTTCCTATGCAAAGACAATTTAGAATTCAAAATCTCCTAAACATTTTTCAGTGTCTTTTAAGTGTGGCCACGATTACCATTTTTGGAAAATCCAATGCTGGATAAGCTTTCCAGAGTTCCTCCAAATGAACAAAGGAGGGGATGAATATAAAAATTGTCACGATCCAATCTAGGTGTCATTACAGATAGTAATCGACTTACAACTACAATAGAACCCAAAATTTCTGTTGCTAAGTGAGACATTTGTTAAGTGAGTTTTGTCCCATTTTCAACTTTTATGTTGTTAACAGTTGTTAAGGGAATCAATGCAGTTGATAAACTGGTAATCTGGTTATTAAGTGAACCTGGCTTCCACATTGACTTTGCTTGTAAAAGTCGCAAAAAGTGGCCACATGACCTTGGGACACAGCAAAGGTCATAAATATGAACTAGCTGCCAAGTATCTGAATTTTGATTGATTATGCGTGATTATGGGATTCAAAGGTCATAACTGTGAAAAATGGTCATAAGTCATTTTTTCAGTGCCATTGTAACTTTGAACGGTCACTAAATGAATTATTGTAAACTGTAAACACCTTGTTTAATAGTGCTAAATTGCTCAGCAAGGAGAAACAAGAGTTAAACATCCATAGAACAGGACAAAGCAATAATTACTGCTGGTCAGGAACTTTATAGTTTTATTATTAACAGACATTTTTTTCTCTTCCACTTCAAACAAGTTGGAAGTTAAGTGACTCAACAGAAGAGCTCGTAGAAGGCTCTGAAATAATGAGAACACAAAGGGTGAAGCACCAATTTCAGAGGCTCTAAAAAACATAAATAATATTTCCCTTTTCAACACAAATCATTTTAATGGACACAGACTCATAACTAATAAAAACATCCCATAAGTAATTAAAATATAATACTCTAATGGAAAGGAACAGGATAGTGATTTGCAAATAGACAACATCCAGCTCTTTTAACAATTACCTCTGATCTTTTAAAAAGAAAAAGACAAACACAGCTTGCTTAAGGACATCCAGGAAGAAAAACCAAATGTTTCTTCTTCAGTCATCCTCAGTATGAATATCTCCTGAATCCCATGACTTATTCAAAAACATAATTAGTACAATTATACAGTTCAGTTAGAGTATTTTACTTCTGCATGTTTATTACTTCCGTTTTTTTTCATTGCAAACTCTGTTTCACCATAAGCTGCTTTTAACAGAGCAAGATTTAATTTACTTGTTTTTCAAGACTGGCACAAAGTTTATCACATAGGGGTTTTAAATAGAATGATCCAAAGCACCTTCTTATTTTCCTAGAGCTGAACCAAACTGGATTTCATTCAACTCTTTTTGAACACTGAAGTCTATTCATAGAACCGAGTTTCTATTTCTCGGGGCTAAGAGCTATCATACTTTCACTCCAATATCATGAAAGTTGAAGAGGACAATCACATATGCTTGCTTGGCAGAAAAGCATGATAGATATACGATACATGTAACGGATGTCTAATTATTGCTTCAATCAAGAGCATGCAACAAAATACATAAATGTGAGACAGTTCTTATGAAAAAATTATATAGAGTAAAGCTAATTGTATAATAAACCCAAACATTTTTTTGCAGAATCCTTAGTTTGTAAATTAGAACTGCATAAGACGTTATTTATCTACTATTGTATCAGTTTTCATACTTCTCTGTTCATGTATTACACACTTCTCTGTTCATATATTAAATCAATACAAAAAGAATACCAGACATTGCTATTCAAACTACAGACAATACAGGTAAACTTTGGTTAATTAACCAGTCACTTTACAGGGAACCTCAAATTAGTTACTTGAAACCTATCCTTGAACTTATGACTGCTGCCCCACCCCCACCCCACAGTTACATGATTGCATTTAGGGCACCAAAATAATAATAAAATTGAGTCAGGACATAATGACTGCAATAACTTATGACCAAACATTGTGATTGTTAAATGAGGACTATCACTTACTTAATTGAGACTATAGGTAGACCATATACCTTGGGATTTCCCCCCCCCCCCCATGAACATTCTGTATTTTGCTTCTTTTACACATACTGCATGTATTTTGGAGGAACATTAAAACAAATAGGATCTTTGAGAAAAGCAGTAGATAATAGTGAAGAGGTTGGCCTGGTCAAAAACCTGTGAATTGCTTTAGGACTTCAGGAACTATAAGAACAGTTATTGTGCTTGTGCATTGTCTGTACAGGAATTGCTTTGAAGGTAGACAGTTATTTTTATACACATTATTTTTCAAAGTATTTATATTAATGGTATAAGTTTGATAATAACTGTACACTATTTAGTTCCCAATTGCACAATGTTGCCACAAGGGAATCAGTTAACCACTCTTCTTGTTCTTTACTTCCTTTTATAGCTTCTTGCTCTTCTGACAGCCTCAACCATTGACTACCAAATTAACTGCTCACTTACATATTTTTATTGTACATGCAAAATATTATACTATCTAAATATAGTAGGTTTTCATTCTGAAACCACTCCAGTCTGCTTTCACAGACTGTCAGTTGCATGCCAGGCAGACAGAAGACGTTTGCAATCAACATGAAAATTGAGCATGCAGCAAGAGATAGGCTCCCTTCAACTCCTCCTCTTTCTTAGAGAAAGAAGATTTTGGTCATTTTAAAAGAAGTTAGCTGAGGTTAACTTACAGTACTGAGTCTACATAAAAGTGAAAAGTAACAGCTGCTTTTGTAAACCTCTGATTTAAGAGTATATGGACAATATACAACAATCTGAAAAATCCAGGGAAAACAACCAGAAACATTGGTGGCAGCGATGGTTTACTTAGCAATAATGTGACAGATTGCTTTTTATTTTGAAATGTATATACCATTAAATGTTATTGTCTCTGGAATCCATTGACCATATGTAAAATCAGTCTTTTTCTGCAACGTGGATCCTTTTTGCACCTGACTGCCTCTTCATAGGAGCATGCCATCTTATCTGGTGGTTCACTGAGAACAATGATGGCGAACATTTTTTTGCTTGGGTGCCAAAAGGGCGTGGGTGTGCGCAATAGCACATGCGTGGGTGCCTATATCCACAACCCCCCGAGCTCCCCCCTCCACGCATGCATGCAGATCTCAATGAAGCCTCCAGGCTTCCAGTAGGCCCTTTAGGCCGTTTTTCGCTTTCCCCGGGCTTCAGCAAAGTTGCTGTAGCATGTGGGTGGTGAAAAATGGGCCCAACAGGCTATTGGAAGTTCCTGAAGCCTGGGGAGGGCGAAAGTTGCCTCCCCCTGCCCCCAGAAGGCAAAAAATCAGTTGGGCAGTGCGCACTGGAGCACTGGAGCTGACATAGGGCAATGCCTTGCGTGCCCTCAGATATGGCTCCATGTGCCACCTGTGGCATGCGTGCCATAGGTTCGCCATCAGGACTTAAGAGTGTTATCTTTGTGTATATTTTACTAGAGTTTCGTTTAGGATGAAGTTCAAGCAGCTCTGTAATTTTATGTTTTTCACCACTGATAGTTTTGCTTGCACCTACTTGCAGTTAAAAAGGAATTGTTATATTCTTTAATTTTTTTTTCTCTTCAAAATGTAACATCAGGTTCTATTTCTCTCTTTTGAGCTCCACGGAGATTTTCCTAGCCTTGGGTTTCAACACTATAAATCTAAATAAATTATTTCCTCTTCCCGCTCCCATGTCAGTAAGATGGACAGGATGTAGAGGCCCTATTTGTCTCACCGAACATAGTAAGTATGGCAACAGGTACTGTAAGGCATCCTCCTGGAAGATAGGTAGTAGCAGTAGAACTATCAAGTCATTACACCAAGGTAGGATACAGAGTGTTTAAATTTTGAGTGTTTGTAAGACTTCTGGGAGAGAAGATACTTGAAACCACCAACACTTCACCCCATAGGCTTAGTCTTTTTGCTGTAATTTCATTTCACTAATGCAAAAAAGGCTGAGCGCCAAAGAATTGAGGCCTTTGAACTATGGTGCTGCAGGAGACTCCTGCGAGTCCCTTGGAATGCAAGGTGAACAAACTGGTCAGTCTTAGAGACCAACCCTGATTGTTCTTTAGAAGGCCAGATCCTGAAGATGAAACTCAAATACTTTGACCACCTAATGAGAAAAAGGACTCACTGGAGAAGAGCCTAATGCTGGGAAAGATTGAGGGCAAAAGAAGAAAGGGACAACAGAAAGTGAGATGGCTGGATGGAGTCACCAAAGCAGTAGGCATGAGCTTAAATGGACTCCGGAGTGGAGGGGGTTAGAGGACAGGAAGGCCTGGAGGAATGTTGTCCCTGGTATCGCAATGGGTCAGATATGACTTTGCAACTAACAACAATGAAAAAAAAATCTCCTTCTAGGTTCTTCAATTCTAAAATTAATCAAAACTGAAGCCCAACAAAGATTGTGAACTTGAATGAAGTAAGGATACAGTTATTACACATGTACTAGATTTTAATTAAAGGATAAAATATCAGGAAGCATACATTGGTCATGTAATGGTTAAATAGTTTCATATCCATTTTGTTACTTCTAAAAAAAGTTACTGAAGTGACTCACAAGCAGCAGAGTTTCTTGTTTGGTATCATGTTTTGAAGGGTCAAATAGTTTATTACAAAAACAATTCATTTCCATTTTAACTGCCAAAAGATTTCAATAGTCAAAAATTAATGTCTTCTGTCCTAGACAATCCTTTGAACCTTCTAAGAGATCATGCAACTTGGGGCTTTTCTTTGCTATAAGGAGGAAATGTTTATATTTTGTGGGTTTAGCATTCAGAAAGTGCATTGAAGTTCACACAATATATGACTCTACTGTTATCTCATAGGCATTCTGAACATGTACTTCATAGTTTTTTTCCCCCTCCTAATTTCTCTCCAAACACTAATAAGCTGGTACCTGGGAAATATTTCAAGATCACTAGAACAACATGCAGATAGTCCTTGCTTACTGGCCATCTGCAACTATGATGGTGATCTGTGCATGTTTTGTTTGCCATCATCACTGAGTTGCTTATAAAGATGAATAAAAGTTCCATGTGTATTTTTCCTTTAAAAATGTAAAGACTAGTTATAACTAGTCTAATGACAATACTCTGCTTTTATTACAATCCATTTTGTAGTATCCAATTAAAATGAATTATTTTAAAATACTCAATTTTTATATTTATATCAGATGTTCCCCATAGATATTAAGAACATTTAACATTTAAAGAAGAACACATATGGATTCATGGATTGAAGAGAAGTACATCATAGATATCCAAAGCTACCTTTGTCTCAAGGAATTTTTCAGGAGATGGTAAAAATCGATGTCTATTCCAGAGCATGTCAGGAGTTAAATATATTTCAACTGTTTATTTCATATAAAATTATTTAATTCTGCATGCACTTCTCTTTAGTTTTGTTTCACAATATTTTCTACAATAGACACTTAAACACATGCATTGACTAGCCAAGCATTCTTTGGTTTTATATTTCTAAAAAATGTCAATATAATCCTGGATTCTCTTGTAAGTGCCAGCTTACATTAAAGAAGGGATGTTGTACCAAATTGAGTGCTTGATTTGCTGCTCACTCGTGCCTGACAATGGAAAATGTACCAAGATTTCCTGAGGCTTAAGGTCCATTTTGGCATATATTCATAACTGACAGAGAGAAATGTATTCACAGTAGCAATAGTCCTGTTCCAATGGAACATTTCAGATATATGATAAAGATAAAGTTATTTCAACATTTCAAAGTATTTGGGACAACTAGTGGCTTCATAGGACACCTCAGCCATCTCACTGCTACTAATACTAATGTAGAATGCTATGTGTGTGTGTATATATCAATGAATCATTCATTCATTCCTTGTAAACACATCAGATCACACTGACCTAAAGACTATTTACACTTGTGATTTATACTATCATCCAGCATTGCTGCAGGGATATAAAAGCTAACAACACTGGTGATGTTTCACTCTAGTGATGGCTGCATGATGCTATAAATTACTTATGTGGATAAGCCACTCTCTCAATGTGCCCCCAGCAGATATCACAGACTATTCTATGATTTTGCACTATTGTATGGAAATAACATTAACTTTTATTTTTATTAATTGATTGATTTTATTTTATTTGTGTGCTGTATTCTGGGCCACCCATTTTATCTAGAGGCAACTCCAGGCAGCTGTTAATATTGGCATCAAAATTAGTGAAGAAGTATTGTTCCTATTCTTATGTTTTTTATGACACTGATAAACTATTCCATCCTGCGACTCCATAAACTACATATGTTGCTCTACATTATGCTTAAAACATTACAAAGCTGTCAGTCACTAAAATCCCTCTCCACAGTCAGCTATTGTTAGGGGAACTCTACGTGATTTAGGCACTTTCTGGATGCAAAATTATATTAATTTTTGTTTTAGTTTTCTATGACCATTTTCTTTACGTATTAAAACCTTATCTCATTTTGCTTCCATTTTGCCAGTCTCTCTTCAACCCATAATTCTGGGTTGGGAAATCTACAACTCTCGGATCCACCTTTCTGCAGTTGCACCCATCTGATTCACCAAATAATAGTGTCACAATTGCCAAGCATTATAGTACTCTTTCAAAACATTGTGGGGCAAAACCTACAAAAATACTAGAGAATAAATCCTAAAAAATACGACTAAAAAGGTTCAAAATTACAAACAACACTTTAAAAAAATAAAAATTCAATTCTTCTACCATCACCACCTCACCAACCTTGGCCTCTAAAAATAAAATAAATCCCAAGCTTCTAAAAATATATCCATCTTTGCACTTAGAGACTTGCCCTGTTCAGCCAGGGTGTATTTTGGGGGAAGTTGGAGTTTTAGATGGTGAAAAGGCTACTTTAAACATCAGTAATGTTCCCCACTCCCCCAGTTTATTTGTGTGTGTGTGCACATATATCCCTTTGAGCAGTGGTGGGATTCAAATACTTTAACAACTGGGTCTCTGCCCTAATGAACAGCTGAGTAGACATGGCTGGGTGGGCATGTGACTGGGTGGGCACTGCCAACTCGGCATAACTCACATAGAGAGATGCTTCTCCTCATCTGGCCTCTCATGACAGTGGGGATGCTGCAACGGTCATAAGTGTGAAAAACGGTCATGTCACTTTTTTCAGTGCCATTGTAACTTTGAATGGTCACTAAATGAACTGTTGTAAGTCAAGGATTACCTGCACAAAAATTCAAAAAGCTTATTTGCTTGCAAAAACCTTCCCTAAATACCAATCATTAGATTAGAAATAACTGCAACCCATAATTACAAATCAGACAGGATGCCAGAGCACCTTGAGGAATTAAAAAAGTTAAAATGTAATGATTTCTTCCAACAACCGGTTCTCCGAACTGCTTAGAAAGTTAACAACCGGTTCTAGCAAATGGGTGTGAACTGGTTGAATCCCACTACTGCCTTTGAGTCAACTCCTGACACGTCCTGGCAGTTTTCTTGACAGTTACTTGTTTTGGGAGTAATTTGCCATTGCCTTCTTCCCTAGCTGGTTTTGTGTTTCTCTTGGTTTCTAACTCCTTGTCCTTAACCCCTGCATCAAAGTGACTATCATCTAAATCATTGCTTTTCAACCTTGGCCACTTCAAGGTAGGCGCACTTCAACTTTATTTTTGTTCTATTATTATAGTTTCTATTAATTATTCAAGTGTTTTATTGATTCTAACTCAAACTGCATTAATTCTCTGGAGTGGTACAGCAAGATTAGGAGATGGGATATAAATACACAAACAAGCCAAAGACAATATAAATGGGGAAACAAAGTGCCAATCAAGGTCCTTTTTTTTTCAAGACTAAACTGAGAAGTAGATTGTTCAAACGGTGACGATCAAAAAGTCCCCTAAAGGCTCTTAATCTTTTAGGATGTTGAAAATAGATTTCCATTTCTTCTTTCTCTCAAGGAAATACAATATGGATTTATTTTAAAAAGCTGTGCCTTTTTAGCCAGTTGTTTTATCATTATGGTTGTTCAGTGATTTAATCTATCAACTAAACTACTTTCCCACTTATCAAGAAAATATATTTTATCTTGACAAGCGGAAAAGTAGTTTATATCAAGAGCATATCTCATATTACAACTGAAATACATTGCTCATGAACTACAGACATTTAAAATGCCTGTAAAATTATGGGTGAGGTCTAATGTGAGGCCAACACATAGTGCCAGTTTCCCTCTAAAAGAATATCCATAATCACCCAAAATTAATTAAATTAAAATTTCCAAAAAAAATCCAAACATTGAAAAATTCTAGAGGCAAACCCTTTTAATAAAATTTTAATAGTATTATAATTTTGGCTCATGGAGTCTGATGAGGCTGGAAAAAAAAAAGACTTCCCCATCTGAAATACGTTAACTTCTGTGACAAACCATTAAGCAGGAAAGTGCTTGCTCACATACAGTATCTCAGTTTTCTGGAGATTAACACAATAATCAATAGCACTAATCAATGCAGATGGTTTATTTTTAAAAGCAAATATCTATAATTTTATATAGATATCATGTGCACATATACATATAATCATGTAGTTTGTGGAGGAAAATTATGTGGTCGGTAAGAGTTGACACAACTTGATGGTACATAATCAATCAGTGTACATGCACCATTGTATCTCAGCACAAGAAGCACTTCATTTATTGATCTGATTTCTATAACCGATGGGAGAAAAACCAAAGAACTTCACTTGAGGAAGCTCCTGTGGCCAATTTACCACATCCCAGATCAGGTCAGGAAATAGACTCCATACATTTGACTGGAACCATTATTCATTGATCTAGATTATAATAGCATAATCTTAAAAGATGACTCAATCAATTTGATCTTTGACTAAAATAGAGTTCATGTTTTTCATTTTCTCCCTCTTATACCCTATCAATGAGTGCTGAGACAGCATGAGCTGCTTTCTCATGCTTTTCATCCTTTTGTTTTATAACCATTTCTGCATAGTTTCTCCAAAGTAATCTCCTTGGCTCCAAATTACTTGGGAATTATTCAGTAGAACTGGGGCAGTCCAAAGTAGCAACAAAGAAAAGACATGGAAAGTTTGTTTCTTATTTGTTTATATTTCTTATTTCTAAACTGCCAGTCTCCCTCAGAGATGGCAGAATCTATCCCAAAGCCCCTTTTAAGCTACTATGGTAATAATCATTTTCCAAAATACAACTGCTGCTCACTAGACACACGGCAAGTATGTCCAACAACTCCTACACTTAGAAAGAGTTACATCTCCAGGAGCCCACCCCATTTGCCCAATGAAATGAAGAGTATTGCAATATGACAGCACATATATTACTCCTCCTGGGCATGTACTGTATGTGACATCACAATCCACATGAAAACAGACATTGATTGAGTCAATGCTGCAGACACTATCAGCTTCCCCCTCACTTTCCTGCAGACTGGTTAGAGAGCAAGTATGAAGAAGAAACATCAGGGCTTCCCAAATAGGAATCCAACAAAATCAATAAAAACTCTCGGCTCAAGTTGCTGATTTGTTGGAGTTCAATTTCTTGTCTATGGAGGTGCAGAGGTGTGAATAATTCTTTCTTCATGCATCACCTGCTATAGGTTTGTATGTGTGTGTGTCATGAAACAATGCTTTCTGCTTTCAGGAATTGGGAATCAGATACATCTTCTATCATTCCAATGTTCCCTTAGTATAACTTGCAATCTGATCTAACCAGAGAATCCAATCTAGTCAATTTCATAACCTCAGTTTCACAATACCTGTAGAAAATTGGCAAGTGTGATTTCCTCTTCTTATATAAGTAGTATAAACTTTCCTTGCCACATCCTACACGTAAGTCAGATAACACCATACAATGCAACATTCAGTACTCTACAAAATATGGAGGCTGTGGTCATAGAAGACTTATCATTATATACGTTTTGAAGTATAATGTCATGAGGAGGAAGTTATAGCATGCAATGACTTTGGGACTGTTATAAATATGAGTCAGTTGCCAAGTGTCTGAATTTTGATCACATGACTAGGGGATGCTGCAATGGTCGTAAATTTGAAAAACAGTCATGTTACTTTTTCAGTACCATTGTAACTTCAAACAGTCACTAAATGAATGATTGTAAGTTGAGAATTACCTGTACTATGGCAGAAAGCTGTTGTCACAGCTATTATATGGGATAGTTGTGTTGTTTGTTACCAGTTGCATAACAGAAGCAATCAAACTTAATGAATGAGCTATTTTTCTTGGACAACTCATATTTGTTTACTTGTACTCAAATATACCTTAAAATAAGGATCTGTGGAATATATATATATATATAACATATACTGATTTGTAGCACTAAAAATGTTATGTGGGAAGGCTATTAACTAAAAATAACACACAGGTTGTTTTTCTACGTCAAACAGTTTAGCCTCTTTTGCTCTTTATATATCCATCCAGCCTATCCTCACAAAAGAATACAAAGTTTTCAATGAGTTTCTCAAGGAAAATCGAAGATTTCAAATTAGATAATTAATCTCTTCAAATTACACCTCATCATCTAGGAAAGGTTTTAAAAAGAGAGTGCATTTCACAATAGCAATAGCACTTAGACTTATATACCACTTCACAGTGCTTTACAGCCCTCTCTAAGCAGTTTACAGAGTCAGTATCTTGCCCCCAACAATCTCAGTCCGCATTTTACCCACCTCGGAAGGATGGAAGGATGGGTCAACCTTGAGCCTGGTGAGATTCGATCTGCCAAACAGCCAAACTGCTGGCAGCCGGTGATCAGCAGAAGTAGTCTGCAGTACTACACTCTAACCACCACACCACTGTGGCTCTTATGCTATCCTACTCAAATGGTCAGAGGACCATTTTATAGAGGCTCCACTCTTCATAATCATAGGGGAATAGTTACCTAGCACAATTATTCAAGTATGGGACACTATGTTATTTAGCATCTATGTGAAACTATTGAAAGAAACCACTGGATGGATCTGAATGAGGTATCATCTATGTGTGATGATGTTCAGTTATGTACTATATTTCTGCTGCCAAACTGGTGCTTCAAGAGTGTCGCATGCTGAATGGGAAGAAACAAGCTCAGGCTAAATCCCAGCAAGTCAGAATTGCTGCTCATCCATAAACATTTAGACCTCCCTGAAATATTAGTTATAGCTGTGACTCTGGATGGAGTCACTCTTCTGTGAAGGAGCAAGTCCATAACAGTGTTGTCAATGTAGCCTTTGTGCAGCGTTAGATGATGTGCCAGTTATAACTTACAACGGAATTGTGAATTTTACTGCAATGAATACATTTGGAATCAACTTTGAAGACAACCCAGAAGCTACAACGTCTGGCAGACAGGGGCCACCATTGCAAAGTAACACTTATTTTATAGTCTGGAATAGACTTCTAGGCCCAATTCAAAGTTCTGGTTATAATCCATACAACTCTATAGGATACCACACTGTGCTATCTTATGGGAAGCCTTGTTTAAAAGAAAACAATTCTGTCCATCTTATTACATCATCTAGATAGATGCTTAAGATCGAACCCTGTTATGAGCAAGATGTCAAGGCTCTGACTAACAAACCCAAGCAAATCAGAACTCTTGACACTTGGCTCTTTCTCAAAGGTCTTATTTATTGAGTACATCATATCGGCACAGCTTCAATGGAAAACTAAATCTAAATCTTTCCTGTGGTTTCAGTATAATTAAACTAGGAAATTACCCCATCCCCAAGTGTCACAGGTCACTTTCAACAATTGGGTTAATTGGAAGGCTCTTCAGGCACTCCTTCTCCAACCTTATTTGTTGCCAGTAGAAACGACCTTGGATCTCCAGAGAAAGCTCTTTGTTGTGTCTAATAATGCACTCCAACCTCCTTCCCCCCGCTTCCCTCTCTGTGTGGCAACTGAGGAACAAAAAGATGGCATCGGCTAGGTTCAGTTCGAAGTTGACCCAAGAGGGATATGGGCCATATGGTTTTCTCAGTGGTGGCACATACTCTGTGTAATACATTTTGTAGTTAAAATTGTCACTCAATGTAGTGACCCATGCTATATGAGATTACCACAACAATAATTTTAGCTAGCATAATAAGTGTGTAGTCACTAACTTGTAACTCAGCAGGTTTCAGAAAGGTAATCATTTCAAAAAGTACATCACATTATATTGCATAGCGAATAGAAGAATATAGTTCTTAGAATATTAGACATATTCAACATATTACATCGATAGTATTATATTTTACCTATTATACTATGTGAAATACTTTTTAACATATTGGCTATGTATATTTTTCATTTACCTGAATAAAAGTTTGCTTTGCCAGTAATATATAGAACTTTCCTAAAAGCATGTGTGCTTCACTATAAATTGGCTGGTTGGTCTTTATTGGTATATATCTCATCCCATAACAGTTGATCAGTATACTAGAACAGAAGTCCCTAATCCCCGGGTTGTAGCCCACTACCAGGCCTTGAGCTGTTCGGAACCGGTCTATAGAAGTGGCAGTTGAATGTGCACTTGAGCACATCCTCACTTGTGTGAGTAGCGGGCAAAATACATGTGAACACTCCATTTGTGTGAGTGGCAGGCATGCATGCCCATCACTCACACAGAATTATTCCCTCTATTCCTCCCCTCCCCTGGCCAGTCCACAAAGCAGAGGTGGTATTCAGCAGGTTCTGACCAGTTCTGGAGAACCAGTAGGGGAAATTTTTAGTAGTTCGGAGAACCGGTAAATACCACCTCTGACTGGTCCCGCCTCCATCTATTCTCTGCCTCCCGAGTCCCAGCTGATCGGGAGGGAATGGAGATTTTACAGTATTCTTCCCCTGCCATGCCCACCAAGCCATGCCCACAGAACTGTTAGTAAAAAAATTTAAAACCCACCACTGCTGCAAAGCCAGAAATGTTGGGGAATTTGGTAGTAGAGCACTGATGTCTAAAATGTATATTTCCTTACTTGCATGATGAAAATGAACCATGTATTTTGAAATATAAAGACATACTACCAGTATATCTAATATATTATGTAGTTATTCTGTCAAAAAAACCATTCAGACTAAAACAAATTCTCTCTTCCTTCTGCCTGCTAAAACTTAAGAAAGGTCTGCTAGACATCAAGGACATTTATTTTTAAACAATTCCTATCTGTGGGATTTGTTTTGTCTGCATTGCCTTTAGTCTAATAGATATATGCAAAAATAAAAAGTAGACACCCCCCCAAACCTGTAAATGCATAAAGATTTTAAAAAGTTAAAAAATATTTTTTTTAACTGAGCTCTCTCTTCAATACATTTTTATACATTGGTTCTAGTTAGTTATGCTTTTCAAGACAAAGTGCTCACACAGCCTGGTGTAATATAGCAGTAATGTTATCATGGCTAAGGAGTAAGATTTGGATCAGAAGACTAGGGTGGAAGTTGAAGGGAATTCTATACAGGTAGTCCTCGATTTACAACCATTCATTTAGTGGCCATTTGAAGGTACAACATCACTGAAAAAAAGTGACTTACTTACATAAGTTTTACGAAAAGTTTGAAGTTTATTGGTACTTGTATGCCACTCACTCCCAGGGGACTCTGGGCGGCTTACAGACAACAACTTACATAAGTTTTTCATACTTACAACTGTTGCAGAATCCCCCAGGGTCACATTTTGGTTGTAGTATTTAAAGTCATGTGATCATCTTTTGCGACTGTCTGACAAGCAAAATCAGTGGGGAAACCGGATCCACAACAAAATTCATAACCATATTACTAACTTAACTGTAGTGATTCCCTTAACAACTGTGGAAGAATAGAAATTCACATAACAACTTTCCTGTGTTTAACAATAGAAATGTTGGGCTCAATTGCAGTTGCAAATAGAGAACTATTTGTATAATCCACTGAGATCTCTAACAAAGGAGAAAGGTGCATGCAATTAATAGTAACTGCAAATCTTTATCTTCACCGTGTTTTTTGCCCCATTTAAAACATCTGTTAATTTAAAAGGAAATAAAGAGGAGGCTGCCATACTTATAAACTCTAGTCGCCAATATTTTATTGCCAAGAATATCTATGAAAACCAAGTAGAGTCCTTAGATTTTATTACAGATGCTGAACTCAGTGCCTTCCAAATGTCCTTATAAGCCCCCCCCCCCAAAAAAAAAGAATAAAGGTACAGGTAACATTTGGTTTCAACAGCAATTGGGAACATGCAGTGATGGTCCAAACCTCAAGGGCTGGTCATAAGTACCACTTGTGTAGTGCTATTGTAACAACTTTGGACATTGAAGAAGTGGTCATAACCTGAGGACTATCTGTTGACAGGGGAAATATGGTATTTTCTGAAGCAAGGTGGGTTTATAGGAGGGCAGGTAATATTTGTTATATTTGTCTTTGCGAGTTAAACCATTTTTTTAGGGACCCAGTTTTGTGGAAAGGAAAGCATCTCTCCCAGTTACTCCTGAGAGAGTGATACAATATGTTCCTAATTTGAATGCTCTGATTGAAGAAGTGTGATACATTTCCTCCCTCCCTTTCTCTCTATAATTCAGACACACAGTGTGGGAAGCCTGGCTTAATCTAAAATTTACCGTACAATAAAAATCAGTGAGCCCTACGTCTTTCACAGTTCTATTCACATCCAACGAAGTTTAAGAAAAAGGCTATTCACTTTCAAGCATTTAACATAGTACTTTCAGAAGAAATAGCATTCTTCTACAGTAGGAAACACAGGAAGATGAATGAAAGCTGCAGTCCTATATACATTTGTTTAGAAATAACCTTGAACTCAGTGGGGCTTGCTTGTTACACAAGGTTAGGTGGTAAACCATAATGAAAAAAATTGAAACAAGACTCCTGAAACAATGTCACCAATGGCAACCAGCCTTCCCTTGATATGTCTCCTATGAATTTTCAGCTAACTGAAAAATGGTCAGAGAGATTATTTTTTTCTTCCTTTATACTGCAGTGTAGGGAAAGCAAAGATATTTGACATCCCTTACATTGGTCAAAAGAGATTTCCTACTTTCTGAAAATTGTAACATTAAAGAGAAATAAAGTAAGAGTGATAACCATTAATAAAAAGGCACAGTTTGCAATCTCTTGATTTTTCTGTTTTTGTATCCATCCACCCAGTTTAGATATTTAACATAAAATTTAACTTGTCAAGTATGCAATACGGCTAAATTCTGGAATTGATAAAACTTGGAAGAAACAAAATCATTTCCAAAAAAATTATTACAATGAAAAAGACAATAAGTAATTGCACTATTATTTTCTAGCAAAACCTATCCATTCCCGAATTTCTGGGTTCCCTGTAGATCCATTTTTCGCCCTCCAGGGGCTTCAGGGATGATCCTGAGGTCTCCGGAGGGTGGGGGAGGCTGTTTTCATCCTCCCCAGGCCCCTAGAAAGCCTCTGGAGTCTGGGGAGGGCAAAAAAACATGGCAAAAGCAGGGGGGAGTTTGTTACTCATCACACGCATATACATGCTGGGGGGGTCACAAGCATAGCATTATGGGTGTGGCACGCTGTGCTCCCCCCGCTTTTGGCATGGCAGCCAAAAAAGGTTTGCCATCACGGCCCTAAGCTATGGATTTGCAAGGAGACTATTTCCTTCTAAATTTACATTTTAGATTTCATTTTTTTAGATCCAAGCAAGTACTGTACCTTTACTGTATTTTCTGATGAGCCTGAACTTTAAGTAGCCCTGTTCTCTGAAAAAAAATGTCATTATGGTCCTTCTTTTAATCTAAACATCTAAGAGGAACTTTTCAAATGTATTTATACTGGTTTCCCTTCCCCCCCTCTCTTTTCATAAAAGACATGACTTACCTTTTCCATTCTGCCATGCTGTATACCATGATAAACTGAGGAAAGATGTGATGAAAATCAATGCAGTGGCCACAGTTCCATTTCGGAGCCTCATCTCATTTCAACATCACACTGTTTAGATTTGACCAAGGTTCCACATTCAAATTTTGTGGCTTAAAGACCAGATATTCCAATGAATGTTGCTTAGCCAGTAGTAGATAGTTGCCCAGTCATTCCTAATCATTGTAAAGCTGGCAAAGACATTGTATTATGAAGATTTTGTTGTTGTAGAAAGGAGTTCTTTAATCTGTTCAATCTGTTATGTTCTGTGAACAAACAACAGTAATTTCAGAATGAGGCCGTACATGAGGCATAAATAGTAAATCAAATTCAGTATATTACTTTTAAGAGGCAAAACTCTGAATAATCACCTATTTGGATTCTTGGTCCTGCCAAAAATTTACCCAATTGCTCATATCAGTATATGTTGGCAGGCCCATAATAAATGGCAGTAGTATCTATTAAAGTTATAATCCCCACTATAGTCTTCTCTTCCTTCTCCTGGAGACTGGAGGGCATTGAGTCTCAGTCCCTTTTGCCATAAAGCTCACATTGGCTTTATGTTCAGAGGCAGCATCTGATTGGGCCAGCTTGCTATTAGCATAACAAAAGAGGGGTTTTTTTTGTTAACTGTATGATGCACAGCTACATTTTAACAGGCAAGTCTCCATGGTCACTTGATACAACATCTGATTGGACCAGCTTACTCACAAGATTTTTTTAAAGGTTGGTTTGGTGTTTTTAAATGTGCAAGGAGAATCAACAGAAACACTTTTGGGGGGAATTTCCCCAGAACTTATGTCCCATGATATAATCTTAGCATCACTTGGGTATCCACACGTATAATATTGTCTCTTATCCTCAAGACTGCCTTTCCCCCCATTTCCCTAAGGGTCTGAATTATTTCTAAATGTTAAGTTTTAGATTTTAATATGGCAAAGTAAATAAAACACTTTGAACACTTGCATTTTACTCAGAAAGGGATAGTATCTAAATCTGTGAATTTCATTATTTTGTAAACATTCACACTTTTGCAGTCTAAATCATTGTTGGAATGTTCATGTAAGTATGACTGTGATGCTTTAGCATTTTGCCATATATTCAGAACAAAGCTTGGTATATAACCACACAATGTTGAGACCTTATAATAGATTTCTAATTTCAATTTTAAATAGGGTTATGGGGAAACAGTCATGAAAAATAAAATGAACATGAGAGTCCAGTACAGATAAAGTAACCAACATATTTTCTGCCCAAGTGCATTGAAGTGATAATGGAGTGCTTTAGTAAACACAAATGTACATGCCTTCCTCATGACATGGTTCCCAACCTATTGCTTAAGGCTCCTATGTTACACTATTCTGCACTTTGGGGTGGGGGGAAACATTCCCTACCCCCTATCCCAAGTAAATGATTCATTTGAAGAACGCTTGAAAAACTCAGATGGCTTCTATTCCTTCCTAGAGGACAGTCCTTCTATAGATGAGATACAACCAATTCAAGCTTTCTTTTAACGTTTTCACTAGCTTTGCAAGCTCTCAGTTTCATTTCTATTTTTCATGAAGTCACATTGCCATATCCTGATATGGAAGAAGAGTCTTTATTCAGCCAGTCAAATTTCTCCTACCCACTCATTTCTTTTAGACCTGTTGAAAAGACTGAGAAGGGTCATGAATTATCATTTCCTGGCATCCAGACAGGCTGCTCTGATTACAAATGGTTTATGTTGTACTTATAGCAGACACACAGCAGGTTCAGAAGGCTGAGAGGGGAAGGACGGAAACTCTTAGCTTTCATTTTATTTCTGTGGATGAGAAATCAATTGTGGGAGTAGAAACTGCCCTTGCTATCTTCTTAAGTCATTTTAAAGTCTTTCAAATAGCAAGAGTACAAAGGGAGGACACAGAGTACCACAGGTAGGCCAGTTTTGGAAAAACCACAGTGGCGTCTGCCCATTGGTACACACACACAGACACAAAACACAACACACACAAACACAAACACACACACACACTCACACATATGAAATGACGTTAGTGATGTTACAGGAAGATATCCATAACATATTTCCCTTTTTGTGCTAATATAGAAAACGCCATTTGGAAACATTCCTAAAGGAAAGAAGAATTTCAGAAAACAAAATTAGACTGACTCGGTGCAAAAATAATTAAAGTTAGCTCTTATTGAAGTTAATAGAATAATATTTACATTGCATTTTGCTCCCATTTCATTTAGCTAATTAATCAGGATCCAATCTGCAAATCATCTAGTCCAATTCCCTGTGGAGTATAGCCTACAAAAAATAAACATAAAAATAAGGACCCAGCCAAATGCAAAAAAGGTTACGAAAGGTCTAAGAATAACTTGTAGTCTAATTTTAGAAGCTTGAGGAAAAAGAGATAAACAAACTCCAGATATATTGATATATTCCATGAATAAAACCTATCTATGTAATGAGCAGTTAGCTTATTCAAATATCTGTTTTCTGTTATGAATCTCCTCAGCAATTCTAAGCCAACTGCAATTCATCCATATTGACATTACTTTGTTTAAAGAAGGTGTTTATTATTGTAATTACCAACAGATGTGGTCTAGTCATTCTGTTATGTGATTGTACAGAAGCATAGTAAAATGTATCATTTTTGCCAAACAAAAACAGAATTTGTCAGTAACAGTAACAAAAAAGAAATGCCATATGGTTCCAAGGGGCATATATTAACAACATCACTGTTTATGACACTACAGTAAAAAAAATAACCTCACCAGTTTTAAAAACATGCTATTTCTCACAAACTAGGGATGATTCTTTGCAGTCTTACACTTATCCACCATGAAGGTGAATCAGTGGGCACCATCACATTAATGACATGTATAACCCTAATAAGGCTTAGCACAATTATGTTCTACTAGGAGCTTTTCACTACTGGGAGCTTTCCCCAGAAAATTTTAATTGATTTTATGGTGGTTTTCCCAGATCTGTATTTTTGTTGCTTCATAAAACTATTTCTGCATTAATACAGAAGTTCTAGAAATAATTTAAATGGAAAAAATGGAATTGATAGTTAAAACAACTAGCTTAACTATCATTAGGAGCTAGAATTTTGAAACCAATAAAGCAAAATATTTATAGCTCAGGACTGAGAAAAGAGGTCCTTGCTGCTCTCCTGCCTCATTGACATGCAGCACTGATTATGTTACCTAGTTTTGGTAATGAAACATCTTCAAGAAAAGAAGCAAGCTCAGAGAGAACCAAGGACCCTTCAGAATTTTGAAAGGCATCACCCATCCCACCAACAAATCAAGATGGTTTTCTTCTGGAAATCCTAAGTTCCTCCATGGAGCAGTTCCACTGTGGAGTTGCAGATGGAGAAGAGCATGGGCCAAGTCACTTTCAGTACTTGAACAGCCATTTTTCTACCATCAATTTCTTCAAAATTCTCTAGGCTGTGCCTGCAACCTCTTTCAGTTCTAATTACATTTACAAGTTTGAAAACTGCCTTTTTTAATAAGCAAAGAACTAAAAGGAAACAAAATGAGGAAAAACAAGCCAATTTAGTTCTAACACTGGTAACATCATTTATGCCAGAATGATTCATACTTAAGTTGCTCTGTCCATTTGTTTTTGTACTTCAAAATCCTTAAATAGAAAATAATAAATAATCTGCAAATAATGTGAGTTTGCGTATGTCAAAAACTGACAATAAAATTGAATAAAATACATACCAGTTCCAGGGAAAATAAACTATCAAGATTATTAAACCATTAAATAAATGTCTATGACCAATAGAGACTGCAAATCTAGTACTGATTGTGGCATAACTATTACTTTTATGGTTGGCAAAATAAAGGATGAGCTGTTTTTTTTCCTCCAACTAGATTTTACTCACACTATTCAATTGGGTGATTTATAGTAATTGTATTTTTGTTTTGTTTTTAAATTTCTCTAGTTATTTTATTTGTCCCTTAAATATAATTAAATGTGCACATACAGCAGACATGCAGGGAGTTGTTAAGCAAACACTATTTTTAAAGTATCTGTTTTAAAATGCTTACTGTAATATTTACAGGGAAAGGAATATGTTTTTCCATAGATACATATCTAGCCAGATAGAGAGAGGCATAATATTTTAATTCAATGGTGTTAATAGTGTTGAAAAAAATCTGAAGGAGTCTGGTAGCAACTTTTCTGATTACCAAATTTTATTGAAAAGCATATGCTTTCAAGAACTGCAATTCCATCTATTCAATATGACTTTTAACAAAACTTGTTACTCAAAAAAGGTGCTACCAGAATTCTGATTTTTTTACCACTATAGTTGTCCTCTTACAAGGTCAGTAATGCTGAAGTTTGTCTTTCATGTATTTAAGCTTTTCTCCCTCTTCCTACAAATCCCCCCCACAAAAAAAATAACATATTTTTTGAGAGCAGGCGTCAGAATTTCATTTTATAAATGTGTGCCAGTGTGTTCACAGAAAAAAATGACAATAAAGATTGTCTTATCTTATCCTATTATAAATATCCTATTATAAAGTATATTACTTTCCAAATACCTATAATGCACAAGTGTTTTTATGTAACCAAGATCCAATTATTCAGGATAATTTAGTAACACTCCTATATTCAATAGGGTCCAAATAAAGTTTAGAACTGCCATCTAAAGTAGCATTTTAGTGGAATGGAAAGTGTAGCACAAGAACAATGTAACAGAGGCTTGCATTTAATATTCTTACTGCAAGACAAATCATTCTGATGGAGCTTTCAGTGGTTATACCTTTACTGGAGGAATGTGTAGGATTCTCAAATTCAAACAACCCCTATTCTGGTGGCTTTCCTCTATTTACATATCAATATATAGCCTGTATTTTTTTAAAAAACTTGTCTTTAAAGTGTCTTTTAAAAACCTGACAGTGCTCATGTGAATTACAACCTTATCTTTATCCATAGGTATGTGTGTGTCTGTCTGTTATATATAATGTCAGAATAAATTTATAGTTTAATAAACTGCAAACTCCTACAAGAAAGTTAATACAATATAGGAATTAGGAACTATTTTATATATAGTGCATTCAGAAAGTATTTGGACCCCGCTTTACTTTTGTTGTCAAGTTTGGTATGTTGCAGCCTGTTCTGGTTCTATTGTTGTTGAAATTCATTAATCTACACTCACTGCCCCACAATAACAAAGTGAAAACAGAATTTTATAAATGTCTGTAAATTTATTAAAAAGAAAAAAAGTTGACATTGGCATAAGTATTCAGACGCTTCGCAACAACGCGTGAAATTTAGCTCAGGTGCCTCCCACTACTTTTGATCATTGTGAAATGTTTTTACATCTTGATTAGAATTGACGTGGTAAATTCCTCTCTATAGAAGGACTCACAGCTGATCATGCATACTGTAGCAGCGCAAAAGACATGAGGTCAAAGGAAATACTTACAGAGCTCAGAGACAGGATTATTGCAAAGCATAGATCTGGGGAAGGCTACAATAAAATTTCTGCTGCACTGAAAGTTCCTAAGAGCACAGTGCCCTCCATAATTCTCGAATAGTAAGTAAGAGAGATGACCAAGAACCCAATGGTCACTCTAACTGAGCTCCAGAGATCCTATGTGGAGATGGGACAGAGATCTAGAAGGACAACCATCACTGCAGCTCTCCACCAATCTGGGCTTTATGGCAGAGTGGCTAGACAGAAGCCTCTTCTCAGTGCAAAATACATGAAAGCCCACTTGGCGTTTGCAAAAAAGCATCCAAAGGACTCTTAGACAGTGAGGAACAAGATTCTCTGGTTTCATAAAAGCAAGATTGAACAGTTTTGTCTCAATTTTAAACATTATGTCTGAAGGAAACCAGACACTGTTCATAATCTGCCCAACATCATCCCAACAGTGAAGCATGGTGGTGGCAGCATCATGTTATTGGGGGTGGGGGGTGTTTCAATAACAGGAACTGGGAGACTGGTCAGGATTGAGGGAAAATTGAATGGGGCAAAGTACAAGGATATATCCTCAATAAAAACTTGTTCCACAGCGCTCAAGACCTCAGACTTTCCAACATGACAACAATCCTAAACACACAGCCAAGAGAACCCAGGAGTGGCTTAGGGACAACTCTGTGGATGTCCTGGAATGGCCCAGCCAGAGCCCTGACTTGAACCCTATTGAACCTCTCTGGAGGGACCTGAAAATGGTTGTCTAGCAATGGTCGCCATCAAACCTGACTGAGCTTGAGAGGATTTACAGAGAAGAATGGCAGAAAATTCCCCCAATCCAGGTGTGCAAAGCTTGTTGTGTCATACCCAAAAAAGGTGCCAAAGGTGCTTCAACAAAGTACTGAATGAAGGGTCTGAATACGTATGCCAATGTGAAATTTAATTTTTTTTCTTTTTAATAAATTTGCAGACATTTCTAAGATTCTGTTTTCACTTTGTTATTATGGGGTAGTGAGTGTAGATTAATGAGGAAAAAATCAATTTCAACAACTATAGAATCAGGCTGCAGCACAACAAAATTGACAAAAGTGAAGGTGGTCTGAATACTTTCTGAATGCACTGCAGGTAAAAGTGTCTCTCTGTGTATATAAATAAAAAGATATGGTATTTAAAGGGGAATAGAGGAGCAAGTTACATTGTGCACTTCACAATATCACACAAATGACCTAGTTTTGAAATTTTTGTGACATCACTAAATGCCTAGGAATACTAGCCTTTGGCAAAGAGACCACATTGCTATTCAAATTGTTTACTATTATTAAAAACAATACCTGAATAAAGTTGGTCTAATTTAATAAGTTACATACTCCTACAAACAAAATTAATATAACAAGGGCACTAGAAAAATTATACAGACACAACTATTTTAAAAAGTGCCAATGTGGTCAATTAGGATTGGGGAATTACAAAATTTACTGGGTAAGTGAGCTAATTACCCAAGATAACTCTGGGAAAAAAATATAAATGCAAGGAATAGATAGCTTTAACACAGAACTGCAAGAACATCAAGGAGATGGACAACTAACATTTTCAGACAGTGTAATCAGGAAAAGTAATGAATAGCTTAAGTATTGTTTTAAATAAATCCTATTAGCTACTTTTAGATGAAAATGCAGAGGAGCAAAAATAATCCAAAATAAATCCTGGGCACATAACGCTCAAATATTTTTACATTAAATGGTTTTACTCTATACTGATTTGAAGTTTTTTTCCTCTTACACTTACAGAAAGTGACTCTCTCAACCACACCTATTTCTTCACGTCTTTCCGTCCCCAAGAACTTCTTAGAGCCGCTTTTTTTGCGTCTAAATCCACCTCGGTTTTCCACCCTTTCCACAAATTTTACACAGATCCACAGCAACACCCTCTCCTAAACCTGCTCGTGTGGAAAAGGGAAGGGCGTCACAGCCCACAGACAGACTGCCGTTTCCCAGCCTACACACACACCCACTCGCGCGGTGCCACGAAAATATCTCCCCAATCCCACCCACCTTTGGGAGCGAGGGGGAGTGAAGTCCCCACATATCCCAAAGTCGGACGACACAAGGCAGGCTCGGCGCCCGTCCGCCTTCTCTCCGAGGCACAGCTCCGGGAGGACAGCAGTCCCACGACACGCGAGTTTCCCGCGCGCCCTCACCGGCCACCACAGGCAGCAGCTCCCCCTCCTAACCTCCGACCGTCCTCCCACCACTTTCTTTCTGCCCTCTTCTCTTTCCTACCTGTATGTATCCGAACGCGTGAAAGAAATAATAATAATAATTTAAAACAAAAAACAAAAAACCGAGCTGCCGCAGTGAGCGGTCCATTTACTCCAAAAGCCGACCCGCGGACGTTCTGACGGCGAGCCCGAAGAGGCTGCGGCGGCCGGGAATACCACCCGGCCTGTAGCCCCCTCCTCCGCTCCTCTTTCTCTCCGTCCCTCCTATCTGCCGCCCGCCCGCCCCGGTTGCAACCATCACCCGAGGCTGTCATTCGGGGCAGATGCCCTGCCAGCTTCTCTCCGACCTCCGCCAAATCATTCCAAGGCCTCGGTAGGTAGCATCTCTTTCCCCTCGCTCTCTCAGGTGAATGCGTCTCTTCCTCCCACCCACCCACCCCACCCCAGATCACAGCCCGGAGTAGAAACAGCTACATCGGGACGCTAGTCCGTCCTCTCCTTCACGATGCTCACCTTGGACCGCGGAATCGCCGCTCCTGCACGGGGACTTCCAGCGTGCGCAGTTGCGACGGAACCCCCGCGCTCACCGCTAACGCCGCCGTCACCCCGAGAGAGAGAAGCTGCCTTCTGGATGCCGCGCAGGAGAAAAAAACCCCTCCCAGGGCAATAGTTGACTTCAGGCACCACGAGCCTCCCCGGCTAGGCTGGGAGTACCCGCCTCCCTTCACTTACTCGCACTACCATTGGCCAAGACGAGCCGCATAAGTCACCAATTAACAATCTTTGCTTGAATGGCCCTTTGCAACCGATGGTCTGCGAAGGTGTCAGTCCCCTTCTCGGGCCTTATATACAAGTCTCGCGAGTTTTGTTTTCCTTTCGGTGGAGGTGCGGGGCTGTAGAAAAGAAGTGGAACGCTGCTGCCTTCGCTTGCTCTTACTCTCACGTAAGGGTGCCTAAGACGGTACTGTTTCCTCGCTATGGATTCCACCCAATATACATACATATTTGGCATACATATTTATCTAGTAATCGTTCATCTTAACACCCTTGATCGTATCTGAGCTGCGGGTTGCTTTCCCTTTTTCAGCCGTCCTTACCCAATACTCTGACGTCTGTGTTGAAAAAAAATTGCAATCTTACCCAAGAAAGAGAAAAAACCCGACACTTCTGCTTTCAAGTTGTCTGGGCCAACTACCGGTAGCAGGAAATTAGTTCTGCTAAACTGATTGTTTGGAAAAACTATTTGAATCTAAAATAATACTTTGGAATAGAATTTAAGAAAATCATATAATAAAGATATTGTCTTACAACAACAACAACAACAACAACAAGCTCCTTGGAAAAGGCTCTAATGTTGGAAAGGTGGAAGGACAGAGAAGATGATGACCGGCAGCAACTTGGATGAATTCAGTTACTGTGAGGATGAGCGCAACATTGGATGACCTGAAATATCAGTAGCATTAGCTCATCATGATGAAAATCTATATGGTTACTAGAGGTCAGAAACAACTTGATGACACACTATCTAAAACTTATCTTTAGTCAAATTATAGCTTTTATATTGCTAAACCTTTTTTAAAAGTTCTATCTGTACAAAAGCCAATTGAAAAGAATGGAACAATTAGAAATAGAAGACACTACTGACCCGTTCTCTATTAAAGTGCTGCCCATTTCTTCCTCAGTTACCACAAAACAATGTTGTTGTTCCCATTGCCACTCCCTGTCCTACCTCTGTTGCATTCATTCCAAGCCACTTCCAAGTGGTATCATCTTGATGGGCCTGTTTGCTTCTATCTTTCTCCTCCGCTCTTATCTCCTGCACATCACTGCTAGCAGAAAGAAGATGGAACAGAACAGTACAAATAGTGTGAGATTGATTTCAAGACTCTCTAGATCAATATACACTATATTGCCAAAAGTATTCACTCACCTGCCTTTACTCGCATATGAACTTACTGTAAGTGACATCCCATTCCTAATCCATAGGGTTCAATATGACATCGGTCCACACTTTGCAGCTATAACAGCTTCAACTCTTCTGGGAAGGCTGTCCACAAGGTTCAGGAGTGTGTTTATGGGAATTTTTGACCATTAAAGTTAGAAGGTGCCCTTGGTCTACTACAGGGCTGTCAAACTGGGCCTGCAGGCTGGATGCACCACTTGCAGGCCACACCCACCCCAGCTCCCAGAAAGGGAAAAAATGTCGCAAAAGTCACTTGACACCATGAGTTTGATACCCATGGTCTACTGATATCATTCCTGAGCATCGCTAAAAGGGAATTAATTGTACAAAAAACCACTTTTCTTCCCCAAATAAAATAGGGAAGGTCTTTTATTTCCTCTACTTTGTTGAAATCTTAGGAAAAATATTGCTTCAAAAATAGGGAAATAAGATAAGAGTAACTTTCAAAGAAAATCTGGGAGCAGAGTGCTATAATAAGAGAAGCAAGATGAAAATGGCCAAAGAGATTGCCGGGCAGAGGGGCCATGCTAGTCACACTCATGACAATCACCTGAATTCACCTTCAAGATAGTGGGTGACAAAGTGATAGGGATTTTACCTACGTTGTAAAAGTAACTCTCCTTTCTGCAGCCTTAATGATGACTTAAAGCTGATTTGCTCCTTCCTTAGGGCAGTGGTCCTCAATCTTTAAGGCTTGGTGGCCCAGTGTGGGGGAGAGTGGAACTGGGCCCTGCAAGTGATGGGCTGTGTGTGCTCACACCCAGCTGCTTAGAGCCAACTTCCGAACCAGCCATGGTCCAGTATTGGACTGAAGCTTGGGGTTGGGACCCCTGCCCTAGGGTATGAAACTAGACAACATTCTGTAACCAAGGGACAAGATGGAGGCCGCTTTGCCATGATGGTGCTGCTCTATGGTAGAAATAGGGACAGGGTAAATATCTAGACTTCCTTGTGAAATATTGTGAAAGAGAACAATCATTTGTACTTTACCGATAAGCATCCTATCTCAAGATTAAGAATTATTGGTATGGCCAGCCCTGGCTTTTTTCCTAAAATATTTTTTTTACATACAACATACTTGGTTTCAGTAGGAGTTATTTTTAAGGAGGCTGTAATTAGATTTACAATCTTACAGAGGCCTGGAAACTAGGAAACCATTCAAGTCCCACCCTAGGCATGAAAAACCGGCTGGGTAACTTTGGACCAGTCAGTCTCTCTTAGCCCACCTCACCCCACCAAGTTACTGTTGTGGGAAAATGAGGAGGAGGAGGAAGTATTAGATCTGTTTGCCACCTTGAGTTATTTATACAAATAATGAAGATGGGACAAAAAAATCAAATAAACAAAAAAATAAAATGGTTAGGTGGCTGTGGCCTAATGATATATATCAGGGGTGTCAAACTTGATTTCATTGAGGGACGCATCGTGATTGTATTTAACCTTGGGGGGCTGGGTGGGCGTGGCCAGGGTGGGCATGGCCAGCTCAACTTCACTTGTGTCGGAGACGCCTGTGGTGGCCCTAGTGCTATGCCAGTAAAAATGGCATGCAACCCTCCCATGCTCCGTTTTCACTGGCAGGCACCACGGGCTGATTCTTCATTGTTTCCAGAGTAACCCCATAGGCCTGATCTAAGCACCCCGTATGGCGGATCCAGCCCCTGGGCCTTGAGTTTGACACCCCTGATATGTATCATGCCAGTCAGAAAAAAAGAGAAAGCTAAATGGGGAAGGGTACAATAGAGATGGCAGAAAAGAGTTTCTCTTGTTTTTCTACCCACTGGGACTGCCATTCTCTTCTAATGCCAACAAAGTGGATTCAGTTCTATCCTATAAATGAAAGTGGATGAGGACTTCTGAATCATTCAAGTCAAGAAGGACAAAAAATTGGAAAGTGGGATAGGTCTAGAAGAAAGACAAGGAAAAGAATTATGCATAAACAAAGTAAACAACAAAAGACAATCAACTCTTAGCCTAGAGAGAGAGGAAAGAAAAATAATGGGATTATTATAAATGTGATTAGATTAAGCAGCTACATGATAGGAGTGACATATTAAAGTATCAGTTTTTGTAGGAGAGAGAATTATTCTATAGAAGAGAAAGGAAAAACAAAAAAAAGTTTTATTAAAGTTTGGCTCTAAGAGAATTGAGAAGCCTACCAAGAGAAAATAATTCAGAAATCTTAATGAAGGGGGATGATAGACTAAAAGAACCTAACAAAATCTTCTGTAGTTTGTACATTGTTATGCTTGTGATTTTCCTTCCTCCTACTATTTCATGCCAGTTCTAGATGCCATTAAAAGAAGAGGCTTTGTTTCCTAAATCCAAATTCCTAAACTGCATAATAACAGCTTTGTAATATGAAAAATTGTAAAGAAAGGTGAAAGGCTTTTAGTTCCACATAATTTATATCATTTGAAACAGTTAGTAGAAGGTATCCCTCTCCAGAAAATCAAAAGCTCATTTTAATTGCCTCATAGCAATAGCACTTAGATTTATATACCGCTTCATAGTGCTTTGCAGCACTCTCTAAGCAGTTTACAGAGTCAGCATATTGTCTCCAACAATCTGGGTCCTCATTTTATCCACCTCAAAAGAATGGAAGGCTGAGTCAACCTTGAGCTGGCCAGAATCAGACTCCTGGAGTGAGCAGTGATTTAGTCCTGCAGTACTGCGTTCTAACCACTGTACTACCATGGCTCTAATAGCCATAGAAATCAAGCTAAAATTACCACACACCTGCTTGTTTCCCCTGGCCTTCTAGAGGTATGCAACAGGAAGTCCTTGACTTACAACAATTTGTTTTGTGACTATTCAAAATCACAAAAAAAGTGATATATGACTGGTTTTCACACTTACATTCATTGCAGCATCTCCATGGTCACATGATTAAAATTTAGGCACTTGGCAACTAATAGGTATTTATGACAAGTTGGATTGTCCCAGGGTCATGTGCCAATTATTTGTAACCTTCCCAGCAGGCGCATGACAAGCCAAGTCAATGGACGAAGCCAAATTCACTTAACAACTGCATGATTCACTTAACAACTGTGGCAAAAAAGATCATAAGATGGGGCAAAACTCACTTAACAACTGCAATGACAAGACATGAGCTCAATTGTGGTCATAAGTCAAGGACTACCGTTATTCAAAATAAAGCTACCATTCCTAGATGCTTTATGAAATTATGGTGTCATCATCTTCAAGCTTAATGGCAAATGTTTTGCATCTTGGCCTTTGGAGTGGTTTGCCTTGCAGAGTGAGAAGATCTTTGCAAAAATCTGTAGGAAAGCCAGTTGGAAGAACTCTTCTACATCAATGCTGTAAGTGTATTTAGTAATAATTGATTTTGTGCCATGAAGTCAGTGTGGACTGTTAGCAACCACATAGATTTTCTCCCTAATGATCAGCTCTAACATGGTCCTTCAGGTTTTCCAAAGATAAGTGAATTTAGCAATTAAGTGGCACCTTATTCTGTGACTGTGGATGATTGGCTTAGTCTTTTTTTGCTTCAATTTTACTGATTGTGGGCATATTAAATTTGGTCATTCAAAACTTTCAAATTTAAACTGGAAGGACTCTACTCTCCAAATCTAATGTACAGCAGGAAAAACTAATTACTAATTGCATTAAAAAGATTATGCAATTTACCATATAATCTGAATAGCTTGTAAACAGTTATTAAATATGTAATACCTATACAGTATTTTTTCCATGGGTTTGCAACATTGTATTTTCTTATGAAATACTATATTTCATCACTGGTTAGAAAAAACATTGGTTCCATTCCAGACAATTAGTAATGAAACTGCCATTTCAATAATATTTGATTGTTAGGATGTCACATATCTCCATGGATGTCATTGAAACACTTTTGGCTGACCCTCTCAGGCTGAAGTGATAACAATGCGTTGTTACATTGGGTGACTTGGTCTTTTGTATTTTAATATCCTACAAGGAAGGGATGTTGTTATCACCAGCATGTCTGGGAAAGAAAGATAATAGCTAAATCCAGTTACTCTGTGCTGACAATTTTTGGCTTGGAAGAGAGATGATAGGACTAATATTAGAAGCAGACCGTTGGGTGTGTTTTAAGAGTGATCCAAGAATGCAAGGAATGAGTCTTAACATCTATAAGGCCATTCATCTTTCTGAAACACCTAAACCATACAAGAGCAAGCAGTTAAATATAATTGGCAGTTCAATTTATATAAATAAGTGTTTAGTCTCACAGCAGTCAAACTAGAATAGTCTTTCCAAATGGAGATATTCTGCAGAGGTTGGATTAGATTACAACTTCCATTTCCCTCCAATAGTGATCATTGACCCTATGAATGAAGAGTCATATTGGAAAGTAGTAGCTAGACAATTGTAGAATAGAGACCTTATCTTCCACAAGAAGATCTGGCATAAATCTACATATGCTGGATTAACAAAGATTATAATTAGTAAACTACTATTTAAAACACTAAAATGAAATAGTACATGAGGTTTTTTTTAATTTTGATTAATCTAAACTTTCACAAAAACATCCCCTAGTTTCTTCATCTCTCTGCCACTAGAAGTTTTTCTTTCCATTTCCTTCAAGCTCTTAGACTGGAGAGCTACAGTAGATAATAAGAATGGCTACTTGTTGATTTTTCCCCCTCAGTATTCTTAGGCAAAGAATCACATAGTATACATGCATCAGTACCAGCTATTCAATAGCAGCTATTTTGTCTTTTGTGATCCCTTTTTGGAATGAGGAAATCTTACTAGTTTTGCATAGAATAAAACTAACAATTTTGTTTTCATATGAATTATTTTTAACAAACATAACTTTGTTAACAAACATAGCTTTGTTTTCAATTTATGCTTTCACACCAATTTATAAATTCAACAATAGAAAAATCTGTGCGAATGCTTATCCATTATTTTTGCACATTTTAGTTTACAAAATCTATTGTTTTTTTATATTTTTTTCTTAATATGTGCATTTTTGGCAACCACTTTTGCCTCACAATCATGTGCATATTTTGACTTACAAAAACATTTTATATCTCCAAAAATACGGCACATAGAGCATATTGCTAGCTCAGTTTTTCTTGTGGCAGACATTTTGTGTATGTGTTTAATTGTTATATTTAGAAATCGCCCATTTCCTGATTCTGGATATATGTTTTAAGCTTCAAACTTGTTTTAAGCTTCAAAAGTATCTCACAAAATTGTATTACAACTGTCCCCAACACAAGAGTACATTTTTATTGCATTTGTATATTTACTTATACATTTGGCAAATACTGTAAGAGATAATTAAAGAGTACTTGGAAAATGTTTATTCTGAATAAAGCATAAATATTTATAACTGATCAATAAAAAAGTATACCTGGGCATATGAGTCTAGAAGTATACATAGTACAAAGTTTAATAAGGTGGTTTCCATTTGGATTGAGCCACAACAAGGCATGCAATTATTCACAACTATATACAATGTACAATTATATACAGTTACATAATATACAGGTATGTATATTGGGATTATCATAAAATGTACTGCTTTGTATGTAACAATTTTAATTTTTATTTATTGTTCCTTTAAATTACTTGTGAATCCTGGAGACTGCTTGGGCAGGATTTAGGAGCACTTTGCTATTGCCTCTTTCATCGGTATGACAGAGAAGAACTATGTGCGCATGTGCAAGACTGAGATGGCTGCTAGGCTTTTTCGTCCTGAATTAATCAGACGAAAAACGCTGAAAACACTCTGAGAAATAACTCCTACCAGCCAGAAAAAGGGTCCCTGGGGATGACCAAGATCCAGGGGACTCGAGGAGACCAGACATCTGGAGGGACCGCCACTTTGGGGCGGCCCCGGACCGCGCAACCTTCAGCGGCTTTTGCATTACCTCTGCCGCTTGGCGACGAAGATGGTGGCGCCGCATTGACAACAGCGGTGTTTTTTCGGTGATTCTGGCGGCTGCTTTGTCTTCCTGCCTTGTCTGCTCGTTGTGGTGAGCCTCTGGGGGTTTCTTTTGACTGTCTTCACCCTGGAGAGGAGGCTGCTGAGCTGGGCTGTCACCAGAGTTGGGCGAATCGAGTGGCTGGTTTGCCATCGCCGCTACAGCCTCCCCCCCCCAACAGCTGTGCTGCGTTTCTCCCTGAGGAAGGGGTGGCTGGATTCCAACGCTAAAGTGGCCGGGCTGGATGGATGGCTTTGCCGCTGCCACTGCAGTTCCCTTAGGCCGCCTTTTCTCTCCCCCCCCTTTCTCTTTGGTGCGGATCCTTCTCTGCTCGCTGTTCCCACTGTAGGCGGCGGGCAGATGATGGCGGCATTTTCCACCACCTTGGGGCACCTGCAACATCTTGTGATTATACCCGCCCGGCTCGCTGAACTCTTGTGGACTTTCCTGGATTACCATCATTCCGGAGGAGGTGGAGACGATTCGGGCGCCCGTAAAGACTGGGTGATTTGGGTGATTTGGGTGGCTGATTGCAACTGCCACCGCCATAGCCCTTCCGGGCGCCCTCCTTCCCCCTTCCCCTGTGGCTCAGCCTTTGTATTAACATTACTCTCGCCTTCTTCAGAGCCCTGTTTGTCTGTCATTGACCGATGATCTCTGGAGAGCCAGAGATGGAGGCCATGCGTCCATCCTGGTTCTCCTTGACCTCTCAGCGGCTTTCGATACCATCGACCATGGTATCCTGCGACGACTGCGGGAGGTGGGAGTGGGCGCCACTGTTTTGCAGTGGTTCTCCTCCTACCTCTCGGACAGGTCGCAGTCAGTGTTGGTGGGGGGGCAGAGATCGTCCCCGAGGCCCCTAACTTATGGGGTGCCGCAGGGTTCGGTCTTATCCCCCCTACTATTCAACATATACATGAAACCGCTGGGCGAGATCATTCGGAGGCACGGGATAAAATACCATCAATACGCGGACGATACACAGTTGTATCTGTCCGCCCCGTGCCAACTCAATGAAGCGGTGGACGTGATGAACCGGGGCCTTGAGGCTGTTAAAGACTGGATGAGAGCTAACAAACTGGTACTCAACCCGGAAAAGACCGAGTGGCTGTTGTGTTTTCCTCCCAACAATTTGGCTAATGTCCCATCAATCAGGCTGGGGGGGCAAAATTTATACCCCTCAGACAGGGTCCGCAACTTGGGAGTCCTCCTGGACCCACAGCTGAGTTTTGACCATCACTTGTCAGCTGTGACCAGGGGGGCATTTGCCCAGGTTCGCCTGGTGCGCCAGTTGCGGCCCTACCTGAACCGGGAGGCCCTCACAACAGTCACTCGAGCCCTTGTGATCTCTAGGCTGGAATACTGCAATGTGCTCTACATGGGGCTGCCCTTGAAGAGCATCCGGCGACTTCAGCTAGTCCAGAATGCGGCCGCTCGAGTGATTGTGGGCGCACCACGGTTCACCCACATAACACCGATCCTCCGTGAGCTGCGCTGGCTACCTGTTGATCTCCGGGTGCACTTCAAGGTCCTACTTACCACCCACAAAGCGCTCCATGGTAGTGGATCTGGCTATTTGAGAGACCGCCTTCTGCCAATTACCTCCCTGCGTCCCATCAGATCGCACAGGGTAGGCCTCCTCCGAATTCCATCCACCAGTCAGTGCCGACTGGCGACTACGCGGAGGAGAGCCTTCTCAGTTGCAGCTCCGACACTATGGAACAATCTCCCTGTGGAGATCAGCACCCTCACCACCGTCCAGGCCTTCCGCACGGCCCTCAAGATCTGGCTATCCCGTCAGGCCTGGGGATAGGACTTTACTCTCTCCCCGCCCGAATGCTGTGTGAATGTTGTGTTTTTATTGTTAATTATTTTTTATTCACATTTTTTAATGTCTTATCTTGCACTCCCCTCCCTCATTATTGTAAGCCGCCCTGAGTCCCCTCAGGGAAAAGGGAGGCCTATAAGTGTTCAATAAAACTCATAAAACTCATAAAAAACTTTAGGGCTGGCCATTACCGGGGAAGGAGGACTCGCTACGTTACAGAGATCCCTCCTTCCAGCCCTATGAGTCCCACTCCAAGGCCAGATGGCGCGAGTAATCAAGACCCTGGTCTCAGGCTGCTGTCGCTAAATGCCAGGTCTGTAGTTCATAAGGCTCCTCTCATTCGGGACTTAATTTTAGACGAGAGGGCAGACCTGGCATGTATTACTGAAACCTGGCTGGGCCAGGAGGAGTCCCCCTCGTAGAGATGTGCCCAGAGGGCTTTCAGGTGCTTCATCAGCCGCGAGCCCAGAGAAGGGGTGGGGGTGTGGCCATTGTTATCCAAGAGTCTCTAGTACCTCGTAGGATCCCTGCTCCGGAGCTTGTCGAGTGTGAGTCCCTGCTGGTGAAGTTGGACCTCAAGGGTCAAGTGGGCTTGCTGTTAATGTACCTGCCTCCCAACAGCGTTGCAGCAGCCCTCCCCTCGCTCCTCGAGTCGGTAGCCGAGCTGGCAGTTGAGTTCCCCAGGCTTATGGTTCTGGGGGATTTCAATTTGCCTTCGCTCGGTGAACACTCTGATGGAGCGCAGGAGTTTATGGCTTCCATGACAGCCATGGGCTTGACCCAAGTAATCCGGGGCCCAACTCACTCGGTGGGTCACATGCTCGACCTCGTATTTGTCTCGGAGCAGTGGAGCTGTGATCTTAGTCTGAGGGGTAGTGAGATCTTACCCCTGTCATGGTCGGACCACTACCTACTGAGGCTTGACTTTCGGAGACCAAACCCCCCCACTGTAGGGAGGAGGAACCGACCAGGTGGTTCCGCCCCAGGCGACTTATGGACCCGTTGGTTTTCCAGACGGAGCTTGGGGTTATTCCTGATACTCTCGCCCGCAGTCCGGCGGAGACTCTGGTTGCTGCTTGGAATTCGGCAGCGACAGAGGCTCTTAACCGGATTGCGCCTTTACGGCTGATCCGAGGCAGTGGATCCAGGAGGGCCCCTTGGTTTACTGAGGAACTACGGGAGATGAAGCGCCAAAAGAGACGCCTAGAGCACCGATGGAGATCCAGTAAATCCGAGTCGGACCGAGCACTTTTAACATCCAGCATCAGAGTCTACATCCAGGCAATTAGGACGTCAAAAAGAACACACATTGCCTCTCTGATTGCTTCCGCTGAGTCGCGCCCAGCTGCCTTGTTCAGGATAACCCGTTCCCTCCTAAATAGGAGGGATACAAGCGATCCTTTGCAGGGCAGAGCTGAGGACTACGTCCAATTCCTCGCGGATAAAGTTGCTCGGTTTCGGGCGGACCTGGACTCCAATCCCGCAGAACCAGCTGAGGCACCAAGGGATAATCTGGTAGGACATCACTGGATTGATTTTCAAGCTGTTACCCCTGAGGACGTGGACAAGGCCATGAGAGCTTTAAGTGCCTCCACATGTGTACTGGACCCGTGCCCCTCCTGGCTGGTTGTTAACAGCAGGGAGGTGACACGGGGCTGGATCCAGGTGGTTGTTGCCACCTCCCTTCGGGAGGGGGTCTTTCCCCCCGCATTAAAGGCGGCGGTGGTGAGACCCCTCCTGAAGAAATAATCTTTGGATCCAGCCGTCCTAAACAACTATTGTCCAGTCTCCAACCTCCCCTTCGTGGGGAAGGTTGTTGAGAAGGTGGTGGCCTTTCAGCTCCAGCGGTCCTTGGAGGAAACCAGTTATCTAGATCCCTTCCAGTCGGGCTTCAGGCCTGGCTACAGCACGGAAACCGCTTTGGTCGCATTGATCGATGATCTCTGGAGAGCCAGGGATGGAGGTCATGCCTCCATCCTAGTACTCCTTGACCTCTCTGCGGCTTTCGATACAATCGACCATGGTATCCTTTTGCAATGACTGCGGGAGGTGGGGGTGGGAGGCACTGTCTTATGGTGGTTCTCCTCTTACCTCTCGGACAGGTTGCAGTCGGTCTTAGTCGGAGGGCAGAGATCGACCCCTAGGCCCCTAACGTATGGGGTGCCGCAGGGTTCGGTCCTGTCACCCCTCCTCTTTAATATCTACATGAAACCGCTGGGTGAGATCATTCGACAGCATGGGATAAAATACCACCAGTATGTGGACGATACACAGCTGTATCTGTCCGCCCCGTGCCAACTCAATGAAGCGATGGACGTGATGAGCCAGGGCCTCGAGGCCGTTAGGGACTGGATGGAGGTTAACAAGCTTGTACTCAATCCAGATAAGACCGAGTGGCTGCTGTGCTTCCCTCCTACTAATTGGCCAAGTGTTCCATCTCTCAGGCTGGGGGTCAAATAGTACGCCCCTCAGATAGGGTCCGCAACTTGGGAGTCCTCCTGGACCCACAGCTGACTTTTGAACACCACTTGTCAGCTGTGACCAGCGGGGCATTTGCCCAGGTTCGCCTGGTGTACCAGTTGCGTCCCTACCTGAACCAGGAGGCTCTCACAACAGTCACTCGTGCCCTTGTGACCTCTAGGCTGGAGTACTGCAACGTGCTCTACATGGGGCTGCCCTTGAAGAGTATTCGGCGACTTCAGCTTGTCCAGAATGCAGCCACGCGAGCGATTGTGGGTGCGCCTCGATTCACCCACGTAACACCTATCCTCCGCGAGCTGCACTGGCTGCCTGTTGATCTCCGGGTACGCTTCAAGTGCTAGTTGTCACCTACAAAGCCCTTCATGGTATTGGATCTGGGTACATGAGAGACCGCCTACTGCCAATTACCTCCATTAGACCAATAAGATCCCACAGACTAGGCCTCCTCCGAATTCCATCAGCCGGCCAGTGTCGACTGGCGACTACCCGGAGGAGAGCCTCTCTGTGGCTGCTCCGACCCTCTGGAACGAACTCCCCGTGGAGATCCGTACCCTCACCACGCTCCAGGCCTTCCGCATAGCCCTTAAAACCTGGCTGTTCCGACAGGCCTGGGGCTAAAGACTTACAGCCCCACCTCGAATGGTATGATTGTTGTGCTTTTTAATTGTGTATGGCCTTTATGTTTTGTAACTTTGTTTGTCTTTCCCCTCCCTTGAGTTGTGAGCCGCCCTGAATCCCTTCAGGGAAAAGGGCGGCATACAAATAAAGTAAAACAAAAAACAAAAAAAAACTAGCCCAGGGTCACCTAGCTGGCTTAGTGTGTAAGAACTAGAATTCATGTTTTCCCAGTTTCTAGCCTAGTGCCACTATACCAAACTGCCTCTCAAACATTTTAGTGAATGAATGGAAAAGAATGGAAATTTTTAAAGAAGCTTAAGTCAGGCTCGGAGATATTTAGAAAGATACAGAAATAGTAGAATCAAAAAGCAAAGATTAGTCCGCAGATAAGCAGACTGGACAAATGTTCCCCAAGGTCGAAGGATGTCAATAAACTGGAGAGTGATTAAAGGAATGTCAACACAATGTTGCCTCAAGGTAATATGAGAAAGTGTGTTGAAACAAAAGTAAGAATCTCGTGTGAATAATAAAGTTTCCCTCAAAAAACAGAGTAAAGTCAAAATGATCAATTTATGCTAGGCGGTCATGCAGGATCTCCTATAAAGACTCAAACTAAGTTTCAGGAAATGTCCTGATCAGCTTATGAATGGACAGAAGGCACAGTTAGACATAAATGGATGCTATACGGAGACCAGTTTGGTCTAGTGGTTAAGGAATCACACAAGAAACCAGATGGTTATGAGTTCAAGTCCCAGTTTAGGCCTGAAAGCTGGCTGGGTGACCTTGGGCCAGTCATCCCGACTCTGCCCACCTCACCTCAAAAGGTTGTTGTGGGGAAAATAGGATAAGGGAGTATTTGGTATGTTTGCTGCCTTGAGTTATCTATCAAAATAAGAGGGAAGATAAAAATCTAATAAAAAAAATAGTTATACATGCAAAGGAAGATTCTGTCAGGAAGATTTAGGAGGCAATGAATCAGAGGACTGAATGCCTTCTTTCTTCACATAGAGAGGGTGACAGGACTCCATATAGAATTTGTGTGGCAGTTCCTCCCATCCTGCTTCACATTCACCTTGGGCTATTTTCCAGGAGCAAATAGTGTTGCATACGGTAGATTGAAATAATCAATAAACAAACTAAGATTAGTGAGGTACATAAGAAACAGCTTATGCTTTATACTTTGTACCATCTGTTACTCTTAAGTTTCGGTAGGCGTTTTATATATTTAAAATGTTAAATGGGGAAAGTAAACATTCTCTTTTACCTTTAAATAGTAACATACAAAACTTACAATGGGGGGGCAGAAATATAGAGCTGCTTAAATTACAGATAGCAGCTAAAGAGAATTCCCCCCCCCCCAAAAAAAGCAGTAAAGGACTGTATAAAATAAAAGTCTGAGTAGACACAAAATAACATGCTATACGCTGAACTCAGAGAAACTGCAGGAAGAGATTGCATAAAATCACCCAATTTCCTTGGCATTTACAAGAAATGTCAACAGCAGAGATAATAAATATCAGCAACAAGGAAGCATTAAATAAAAGCTACTAAAAAGAAACGAATGGCAATTGTTGCCTAATGTTTCCTATTATTTTATAGAAGTTACCACCAAAGTATCAGTAATTACCGGTACTTTACCAATTTACTAAAATAACATCCAAAGCAAGACAACCCATTGTAGTGTGGAAAGAGCTTATAAGAACAACTATTTATTTAACGTCCTTTATCTCACTATTTTTAATACCTTTTGGATACGTTTTATAATATACGTATTAATATACTAGAACACACAAACACACACAAGTTGTGTGTGTGTGTGTGTGTGTGTGTGAATGAAGCAGTGGCTCAGTGGCTAATATGCTGAGCTTGTTGATCACAAAGTCAGCTGCATAATGAAGTGAGCTCCCTTTATTTGTCCCTGCTTCTGCCAACCTAGCAATTCGAAACAGGGGTGGGTTCTGGCAGGCACTACTGCTGGTTCACTTATGTGCATGCTTGATGTGCACATGCGCAAAACTGAAAAACAAGATGACAGTGTTTCTGGTGCCACCCGGCGAACTGGTTCAGGAGTGTGGCAGGCCTGCGTCGCTGCCAGTTCCAGCAACTCAGGCCGTCAAACTACTACTGCTTCAGCTGAACTGGTCCGAACCGGTAGGAACACCATTGGTTCAAAAGCACGTAAAAAATGCCATTAGAAAAATAGAGGCCACCTTTGTGGGAAGGTAACAGTGAACTGTGCACCTTCAACATTTAGTCATGCTGGCCACATGACCATAGAGATGTCTTCGGACAGTGCTGGCTCTTTGGTTTTGAAACAGAGATGAGCACCACCCTTTAGAACCAGGAACGACTAGCACGCATGTGCGGGGGAACCTTTACCTTTATATAATATAATAAATAAACATATGAATGTGCTTATCTTTAAAGGTGTGCAACCAAAATATTTTGAGAGCTCTGCTCTAGAAAATAAATGACTTGTAGCACAATTAATACCACTGGAAAAACCTTCTTTGCTGCAAATTCTGTATTTGGGGGCTACCTTGGGAAGACATTCGAGAGACATTTTTCTAACTATAGGAAGAGAGGAGTTTTGGAATAAATATTAAATCAGGTTGAGATGGATATGCATATTCCCAATCTGTAATACTGCTATGTCCAGTTTGGTGACATCACAAACTTTGTCTATTTCTCTTTACAAATCTTTTTTATTTCCATTTCATTCTATACAATCACATGTTTACTGTGCAACCGAGGCATATAACATTGGGTAATAAACACAGCCCTCACTTTTATAGAAAATGCCCCCTACAATACAAACCCAATATACCGCCTTAGCCCACCATACACCCTCTTTCATTCCCCTCCAACTTTCATTCTTCCTTCTCTCATACCCCTCTACACCTACTTCCCCTCCCCCTCTATCTAACCCTAACCCTATCACTCCCTCTCTTAATCCATTCCCTCCCTTCCTTCTCCTCCTCCTCTCTCTCACCCTCTCTACTCTCCTTCTTTCACTCAGCTCCTCCCTTCGGTATACTTCTATTACCTTCCAATATATTCAGTTTGTTCTGTTTTGACACTAACATTAAAAAAACCACAGTATACAAGTGCAATCATGCTTTAAAATTTAACACATATTATATTTCCCCCCTCCCCCCTCCCCCTAGATCCCCACCTCCCTTCCCTCCCCCCGACTTCCCAGAGCCCATACATGGTATAACTTTTTGACAATCACAGTCTAAAATATCTCTACATTGAACTCAGCTTCTTGCTGTTACCCAAATTTTTAACAGTTTAAGTTATTACTAATTTTAAGTATAAGCTATCTGGAATTTCCTAGTCCCGTATTTGCTTTGTATATAATCAATCCATTTTTTCCAGTCTCGTTTATACCTCTCATTTGAATGTTCTTTAAGATATGCTGAAATTTTTGCCATTTCGGCTAAGTTTGTAACCTTCAAAGTCCATTCTTGAATTGTAGGCAGGTCTTTCTTCTTCCAGTATTGCGCCACCAAGAGTCTTGCTGCCGTTATTAAGTACAGAACCAAATTAATCTCTACTGCTACAAAGTAAACTGCTAGAGCCAAGGTGGCGCAGTGGTTAAATGCAGCACTGCAGGCTACTGCTAGATCAGCAGGTCAGCGGTTCAAATCTCACCGGCTCAGGGTTGACTCAGCCTTCCATCCTTCCGAGGTGGGTAAAATGAGGACCCAGATTGTTGGGGGCAATATGCTGACTCTCTGTAAACCGCTTAGAGAGGCCTGAAAGGCCTATGAAGCGGTATATAAGTCTACTGCTATTGCTATTGCTAAAAGTCACTACATATACCTAGTAAAAACAGTTTGGGAGTGAATTTTATCCTTTTTTTAAAGATATTTTGTCTATTTCTGACTAAATCAGTCACGGAATCAGTGATGGGTTTTTGCCAGTTTGCACCGGTTCGGGAGAACCGGTTCATGAATTTCATCGATCTGGTGAGAGCAGGTTTGACCGGTGGACTTCCGAAATGCCTGCCCCGGCCCTGTCGCTCGATTGCCCTTGCCGTCCCATCGCAACTCGCTCGCTCCCCCGCCCATCTGCACTAAATTAGGCTAACCCAGCCTGCCGCTCACTGATTGGCTGGAGTCCAGCCAATCAGTGAGTGGGCTGGAGGCGACCTGTTTAAAAGCGTGGCACCAACGGCCAACATTCCTTTTTTGAAAAGAGTCTTTCTGGAGTCTTTCTCTTTTGAAAAGAGTCTTTCGTTCCCAAGCAGCTATCGCATCGTGCTTGCTGACCGGGTCCTCCTTAATTTCATTTTGTTTCCCTTCGCCTTCCAGAAGCTTGCCGCTTTCCTCAGGTAAGCAACTAAGTGCGAGGAGGGTGGGTGGGACTCAGGAGGCTAGCTTACGCCAGCCCACGAAAGCCGCGGGCTGGCGTACGCCACATGGCCGAAAGAGGGTGAGTGGCGGCAGAGGCGGCAATGGCGGCCTAGCTTTCATGTTTTTTGTCAAAGCTGCGGGCTGGTGTATGCCATGCAGCTGAAAGCGGGTGGGTGGCGGCGACCTATCTTTCGCGGCTTTCGCCAAAGCCGCAGGCTTTGTTTTAAATCGTTTTATTGTAATTTATTGTGTATGGAATATTTTTAATGGTTTCATTTTAAATTATTGTGTGTGGAATAGTTTGAAATGGTTACAGTATAAATTATTGCTGGTGGAATAATGGTTACAGTATACTAATGCTGGTACAATACCTTAAAATGGTTACAGTTTAAATTATTGCTGGTGGAATACTTAACAATGTTTTTTAAGGATTTTTTTTATTTATAGAATATCTTTGTTTAAAATTATTTTTAGGGAAATTTAATTTTTTAATTGTTTATAAAATACATTTACTACAAGAAATGTTATTCCTTTTTGTAAATGTTTTCTTTGTGATGTAATATGTTGCTTTTAACCAGACCAGGTTTATGTGTCTCAAAGTGGCTGCTTTTCTATGGGCAGGCCAGGTTGGTGCAAGGCAGCTTTGCCAGATTTAGTGTGTTTCACCCTCATTGTTTAGGTAATTCTGAGGTGGTTGCTGGTTCTGTGAGCTTCCTGGCACTGTCCTTTATAATTTCCCACAATGCCTTGATGGTTTTTATTCCAGTGGCTTTGTCTTTCCTGTCCTTAGGGTTAGGGAAAAAAACTGGTTTCATTTGCAGTCTTTTTTGGGGGGGATTCTTATTTTTTGGTGTTTTCCTGGCACTGTCATAGTTTGTGTGGGTGTGGGTGTGTAATGTCCTGCAGTTATCTACACATTAATAATGATCTAGTAATATTTCTTTATACGTTTTAGGTACCTTTCCTTACATAATTGGTGTTTTCTTTGATACTTTTGGATTTCTAATTTCTGTTTCTGTTAGTTAGCAATTGCTAAAACAAATCCCATGTGAAAAAGTATTCAAAGCCTTCTTGATTTTAATTGTTAATTTATTTATTCCTGCACATTGTAATATTTATTCATTTTCATATCTCTGTTTTTCCACTGTTGTGCAGACACAATTCCAGCAGCTGCTAACAAGTGTAAAATTAAATATATGTTGTATATATTGTACTCCCTTTCAAATAGCCAACAAAATATTTCTGGTTTTAATTCCATATCTTGCTTTACCATTGCTTCTAACCACTAACTTCTGAATAGCTACTTGGGCAGACCTAAGTACTGAACCTAATTCATATATTCCTGTTTTTTGGAACTGAGAACTACATTTCAGAAAAAGGAAATCTGTATTGCTCTGGGAATATGACATTCATTCTTGAACTATCTTCTTGGATGAAAGACTATATCTTTCCTGTTTGTTTATATATTTCCTGTTTCTCATTCTTCCTGAAAAGACTGTACATTGTTGGTTCAAAGCAGAGGTCCCTTCTGTTACCTGTAGTCCTCAGCTTACAACCACAATTGAGTCCAATATTGTTTTATTTCTTTGGCAGGCAGTTAGTATTACTTAGCATAATGAAGAAGAGGCAACAGAGTATGATCTCTTTCTTCTCCAAAAAACCAAGAGTTGAGGAATCAGCTGATCCACAACAGTCACCAGCACCGCCAGCACCGCCACCAGCACAAGCACCATCAGCACCACCAGCACAAGCACCACAAGCACCACAAGTGCCACCAGCATGACCACTACCACGACTTGAGGTCGGAGAAAGCAGCAAGTCCATCGACCCCACTGAAGTTCCACAACTTCCTGACTGCTGGAATTTCCAGCAATACAGACACTTCAAGGACAAGTATGATGGACTGGCAGTATCCAATAAGAAGGTAGGTTGTGAGTACTGTGCAAAACCCATGTTCTCATTAGAAAAAGTTATTCATGTTTCTAGAGAGTGGAAACATTTCCAGGTTGTGCCATCAGGGAAAACCAAGGATACACAAAAAGCATTGCTCAGGAAAAAAAATTAAGGAAACATTTTCAATCAAAAGCACACCTTATTTGAGTGGAGAGCAGGAAGCAACGGGAGCAGAAAGCTTTAACCAAATCCCTGGATAAGTCAACTGACAAATATTTATCCAGTATTTACACAATATTTTCTACTGTTTACGATCTGGCGCAAAGATGTAATCCATTCTCAGACATTGAAGCACAGGTAAATTTGCTAAATTGTTGGAGTGGATGTGGGAATTGGCTTGCATTCATGGAGATCTGCAGTGAAAATAGTTGAATTCATTGCAAACCAAATCAAGACCACTGTGTTTTCCAGGATTATTGCAAATAATCAAAAGGTGTGCCTAATAATTGATGAAGCCACAACACTTTCAATGTAAGCAGTGCCGATAGTTTTTGTTAGAGTTGAGGATCCAGAATGCTCAGCAACCATTTTCGTTGAGCTTCTGGAATTAGAGAAACAAGATGCGGAGACCATATTCCGCATAGATGGAAAGCTTGCATAAAGTTGGATTTACCACCAAATATCTACGGAAGAATTTAATCGCTTTCTGCTCCGATGGTGCCAAGGTTATGCTTGGAAGAAAATCTGGAGTCAGCGCCAGAATAGCTCAAGACTTCCCAAACATCGTCATCTGGCACTGCTTGAACCACCACCTGCAACTTGTGCTGGATGATGCAATAAGAGAAGTGAAGCAGATCAACCACTTCAAGATCTTCCTTGATAAAATACGGACCACTTTCCAGAAATCCTGCAAGAGCCAGAATGACCTCTTCCAAATCTCCGAACAATTGGGCATAGAAATTGTGAAGATTGGCAGAGTTTTGGGACCAAGATGGGCTGCCTGTAATTTAAGGGCAACCATAGCTGTGTGGCGTGCTTATCCAGCACTACATCAGTTTTTTCAGGGCAATGAAAGATTCCCAGGCATGGCTTCCCATTTTGAAAATCGAAATTTTTTGAAGGATTTGGCCCTCATGATCGATATCCTAAATGAGATTTCTCTTCTGTCAAATGCCCTACAGGGGAGAGCGACAAATATCATCATGGCCAAAAAGTTAGTATTGGCGAACAATCAATGCTTTTGAAGTGCTTAGACAAAGATGTCTACAGTGATTTTTTGGAAAATGTGCTGAAAAATCCAGACAAGTACAAAATTCCTGACAGTATCAGAAAAGCTAGAAATATTGTCAGGACAATTGCTGTTAGTTCAGCAGAGGCGGAAAGGGGGTTCTCAAAAATGAACCTCATATGTTCAGAGCAAAGAACACGCCTAATTGTTCCAAACATAAGTAATCTGATGGTGATAAGTGTTGTTGGCATGCCTGTTGAGAGATGGGACCCAATTCCTGCAGTGAAAGTTTGGCTTAGAGTGCACCACCACAAGGCTGATGACCCATGAGTAAAGACCAGGAAAGCAACAGAGGAATCTGGAAGCCTAAGAACACTACGGAAATAGCAACAACCAGGAAAGCTATAACACAAGTAAGTACTTGAGTGTATCTCTTTCATAGTGTTATTCTTATGTAAGGTGTAAGTGCAAGCAATTAAAGTCTTGTTTCTGTGTCTGTCCTTTGTGCAGGTTGTTGGAGCAAAGTGATAAGGTGGTGTGCAGAAGACCAGCAAGCCAGTGAGACCCTTCCTCTGTAAGTAGCTTTCTTTATTGCTGGGTATGCTCTGTGCTGTGTTCATCCTTGAGATAGTGAAGTGCAAGCAATTAAAGTCTTGCTATCTGTGTCTCTCCTTTGTGCAGGTTATTGGAGCAAGATGGTGAAGTGGTGGTGCAGAAGACGTAAAAAAGGACAGTAATTTTCCTTTTCTATTATTTTGTGTGCTGGTTTTATCCCAATGCAGTGTATGCAATGAAAGAGTTCATTTCTGTGTCTCTTCTTTGTGCAGCCCATTCATTGGAGTCAGTGATACTGAAGACTGGCAAGAACAGTCATCTTCCTTCTATAAGTACCTCTTTTATTGTTTTTGTACTTATTTTAATCTTATTGTACTTCATCCATTGGGGCAAAGAATTCAGTGACATCGTCTTGGCCACTCCCACCCAGTCACAACCTCCTACCAGTTGCTTGGCCGGCAAGCCACTCCCGCACGGCCACATGGCCAGCAAGCCACTCCTACCTGGTCACATGGCTGGCAAGCCACTCCCACCCAGTCACATGGATGGCAAGCCACTCCCACAAAGCAGGCCATACCCACAGAGTAGGTTCCAAAAATTTTTGAAACCCACCACTGCATGGAATGTATGTTTAACCATAATGATTAGCTGTTCTGTTCATTCTAAACCTTACAATATGCCACATAGCTCAAAAGGAAAAAAAAATGAGGCCATTAAAAAAAATATTTAGAAAAGCTGAAATCAGAAGTTGTGTTTGAAGTTGTGCTACCTGGGTTCAAAAGGCTCAGATTCAATTGCTTTCTTTTGTACCATCCTGCTAGAATATGCTCAGTCCCAGAACAGGGGTTTGATGAAAGTTGTTCCCCTTTTTCCTATCAGCAAAACATTAGAAACCAGAGAGGTCACCAGCAGCAAATAAATGGGATATATGTATGGTATATGTATTTAGTCAGACATCTTAATACGCAATACCTATTAATCAGTTGAGTACAATTTCCAGAATATGGAATCAAAACCCACATTCTATTGTTGGAAGAAATATCCATCTGGGTTCCATTCCAAGTGGAGGGGGAAACACTGGATTCATGGTAGTTGCTTGGAAAGAAGGTTTATTGATGATGGACAGAAGCACATGGATTGAAGTCCTATGGAAAAAGGGGGATCACACGCCTTGAAGATCTTGAAGAAAAGGGAGAGATGCTGGGGGTCTCCGGACTTTATGCCCTCTCTGGGCCCCATCGCAGAGCGTCCCATTCCTGTCCAAGAAATGCACTCTAATTGGTGGTCAGAATCCCAGGGGACGGGGGTCTTAGCTAACTTTGTAAGCTGTGTCCCAGGCCTGGCTGAATCTTGCTGCATGATGTAATTTTCCCAGGTGCCATGTGGTGAGTTCTGTTATTAGATAGGTAGAGGGCTAATCCTATCACGTCCTGAGGGCCATCATTTAATCCCATCACCCTGGATCTGAAGTAGGTAGATCTTTGTTATGTGGAATAGATTGGCTCAGGCCTTAATGGTCCATTTACACAGGTGGGGGTGCTGAGTTTCTGCCTCCCTTTTAGGATAAATATTCTGCCCTTTTAATATTTCCTTAAATATGTCACTTTTCTAGGAGAGGGGTGGGTGCTAACATCCTATACTATCCTGATGTGATCCTGTTTTAACTCTGTTCTGTTTTTGTAGAATCCGAATTCTTTCCTAGCTATACTTTTTATTTCAATATATATGAAAATAACAGCTTGAAACTTTCAATTGTCATCTTTTAACATATTTTTGTAGTGGAATGACATTACATTTATATGCTAATTTAAAGACATGATTGACAAATGAAGGGCCTGTTCAAGGATGGCTTTACCATCCTCACTTCAGAAGGTCAGTAAGGAATAGAGGTTGGCAGAAACATTGATTTAGGAGATTGTGGTGCTAGTGAACTGAAAAAGAAAGAGGGAAAAAGCAAGAATTGAGAGCTGAGTTGCTAAAAATTGTTAGCAGAATTAATAGGAGAGGGAAAAAAAGCTGTATGTCAGTAAATACAGGGGAATTCTGGATTCTCTGATGCACTTGAAGAACTTATTTAATGATTTCAGAGAGCATGGGAATACATGATTTCACAAGATTGAGACTTTAAAATTATTCTAGATTTCAGTTTTAAAGAGGAAAATGTTTAGACTTCCTTGCTGTGTATTATTTGTCAGTATTCAAGGAATGACAAGAACAAGTAGAGCAGGCTAAGATGGAATCAGGTTCAAAACCTCTGAAGCTGTGACAATATGCTGCACCAGTGGATGTAAAGATACCAGTCAGCATTTATAAAAGCTACCAGTGTTTGATGGTAGAACATTTAGATGGGAATAGATCTGTTTAAGGATAGACCTGTAGATATTTGTTTTTCTTGATCTCAGACAAGTCCAAATATGATTCCCGAGTGAACAGGATAGAATCTTTATGCTTTAAAACGTTCATGTGTTGTTTGGTAGCCAGGGGATATAGAATATTATTTCTTTATTGACTGATATTCAGCCTCTTTTCCAGCAACTCAAGTGGCTTACATAGTTTAATTTTATCCCCCAGACAACACTTACGTTTAAGGAACCTGAATGTGAATTTCCCCAATCCATCTACAGTATTTTAACCACTGCACCAGATCTGTGAAACAAAAGGAAAAATCAAATAACAGCAAAAACTGGTGTCAGTGATATACAGTATATCCCCAAAAGGTATTCGCTAACTTACTGAAGCAATGCTTATTTATATCACTGCTTCCAAGAAGACAAAATAGTTTAGCATTTTCCTGGTTGGCCTCCCTTTTAACTGTTTTACAGCAATTCATTCATAGGTGTTCTGGGAAGACTGCCAATGTATACAATGAAATGGATAAACTATTTCATAGTAGACAAATAAGACTGAACAGTAAAGATGCTTTAGAATACATGCATACATGAATACTTTTTATAGTGGTAAATATATAACACTTTAAACTGTTTACTTAAATTATCTGCTGTTCATACTTCACATAAATTTATACACATGAGCTTGTATTTTAATGATAAGCCTGCATTTTTATGAAAACTTGTATTGATGGTGGCTCAATGAATACAATGCTATTCTTTCTCAATAGACATGCTAAGCCTGAAAGTTATTTCATGGATATAAATTCAGTCATTATACACTGGCTGTCTGCAAGCCCCAGATTTATTTTCAATTCTAATTACCATATTTTTTATTTCATTTCATTTTCATTTTCATTTTATACAATCACTTATATACTGTGCGTAACAAAAAAACAAAAAAAAGGGGAAAAAAATCCACCATAAAAAAACCAACATAACACTTCAATCCCCCATACACCCTTTCTTCTCCCCCTCCAACTTTCATTTCTCCCCTCCAACATTCCCCTCTTCTACTTCCCTTCCCCCTCAGACATCTCCCCCTCCCTCCATCTCACCCTCCTTACATTCCCCTCTCACTCCCTCTTTACTTCTCCCTCTTCTTTTCCTCTACTCCTCACTTTGGTGTATCCCTACAATTAATCTATTCAGTTTATTTTTTAGAAAATGAAAGAAAAAAAAAAGAAAAGCGAGCAACAGTATACAAGTGCATTCTTATTGTTCTAAGAATTGAAACTGTATTTCCACCCTCCCCCCTCCCCCCTATAATCCCCCCTCCCTAACCCCCTTACGGCTTCCCAGGTCCCATACCCGGCATAGTTCTTTAACAAGCACTGGAGTGTAATAAGACCAACTAACTTTAAAATTAAAAGAAAAAAATAGAAAGAAAAAGACACACAAAAAAAAGAAAAACAAGAAAGATCAATAAACCCGCTACATTAACACAGCTTCCCATCCTCTGTAAATCTTAAACAATGTGCCTCATTCCAAATTTCGGTTATTTTATTACTTGCAGGGTTTCAAACTCTATTAGAGCCAGGTAAGTTAATCAATTGGGGTTCTCCAACTAAAGGTCTCATTGCTTTATCTATCTATTCGGACCTTTAATTTATCTCTTTTTTATCCAAATATCCAAACCTTTCTATAAAACCATTAAACTCAAGTACTTCTTTCATTTTTCATTTCCAACACCTCCCATTCTGTCCTTACCCACATCCACGTGTAAATTTTTTACCTTCCACCCTGCCTTTACCCATGTCCACATATATATTTTATCCGCGTCCATTGCTCCTCACATATTTACTCCACCTTCCTGGAGACTCTCTGACTAATCTTTCTTAACCTTATATTGAAATAGCAATTCATACAAACATCAGCTTGCATTCTAGCCCCAAGTAGTCTAGTTAAGCTTTCGCTACCCTTCCATCTCCCACGCAGCTCCCAACTCCGTTCGTCCCAAACCACAACTCAAGAAGATCGCGATCTCCGCTCTCCTCGCCTAGGAAAATAATTCATGCGCAATTTGAGTTAGAGTTCAAACAAATCTTATATACAATATATGTCCACAATCAGCAGCGCTTCTTTCAGCCTCCATATCTCATCATCGATGTACAACTTTTCCATTTTATACCAGGCAGAAATCATGAAGTTTTAAAAGCATCGCTAAGTCTTTATTCTTTACTCTTCTGCCCTTCCGGAAGAGGAAAGCAACACCCTCCGCCTTGTGGCCACGTGTCCCGCTGCTTGTCTTCTCCTTCTCCTTGTCTCTCTCCAGGTCCGGATGAATCAGGAAGTCCCGCCTTCAAAGTCTTGTAATAAAATTCTCGGGCTTCACAGACAGAGTTAAAGCAATGTTTTTGATTCTCAAATGTAACTGTAATGCCAGCCGGGACTTCCCATTTGTATGGAATCTGAGAATTTCTGAGTTCTTCAGTTAAGAAAATGTAGTCTCTCCTTGCTCTTAATATTTGAGATGGTATTTCTTTAAAAACAATCAAGTCCTGTCCATCAATTCTCAGCCTCTTGTTGTAAAGCCTCTGTATTATCACATTTCTGGATTCCCTTGTGGTGAAATATATAATTATGTCCCTCGGAAGCTGTCGCTGTTTTGCTACCCACGAATTCTGGCGGTAAATTTTTTGGATCTGCCAATCAAAGTTAAGTCCCGGACTTCCCACCGAACGGCTAAGAGCCTCAAAGAAGATCTGTTTCAAATTCTCCTGTTCCTTTTCACGCAGTCCTCTAACTAAAGAGAAGAAAAAGAAAGAAGGAAACTTCTTTCGCAAAGGAGAAAAACAAATGCTATCACTTTACATCGGAATTGAGCCTGCCTAGCTGTGGAATTCTGGGAGTTGAAGTCCACAAGTCTTAATAACTTTAAATTGAAAAAGTGCAGGAAAGAACAAATTGGTTATATGGTTATATATGGTTATATGTTATATGGGTTTATGTTTTTGAAGTTTTGGGATTTGTGCAATATGAGCATTGTGTTTCTAAAAGGGTTTGGATGATTCCCTGCTTGTGAATGGAGCCAAACTTTCTCTGGGGTCATTATCTCATTATCTCTATCTGTCAGGCATGTGGAATGAGCCTCAGGCAGGTTTCTTTGTTAGCAGAAAGAAAGAAAAACAGTACAGCAATTTAGGGCTAGAAGGCTACTAGGAGGTCATCTAGTCCAACCTCTTGCTGCAGCAGGAAACCTTACATTGTATGGATTATTTTGGTGCCTCTAACAGAGAGGAAAATTGCCAGAAAGAAGAAATAGTTTACTAGGACAAGGCTGCCATGCAGAGGAAGGTAGAGATAGTCCTTGACGTATGACTACAATTGAGCCCAAAATTGTGGTTGCTAAGCAAGAGCGTTGTTAAGTCAGCTTCACCACATTTTACCCAATCCATGACATCTCCTGGTGAGTGACATCAAATTGGCCACGCCCACCAGGGCTGGGTTTCGACCGGTTCGCACCGGTCCCTGCGATCCGGTTGGTCGCCGAACCCGGAAGTAAGTAACTTCCGGGAACGGCGAAGGCCCCCCCCCGCGCCCGCGCACTCCCGCACACCCGCGCCCGCTCCTTACCCGGTTTTTTTGAATTTCGCGCTTTCCACGCATGCGCAGAACGCCTGCGCGATCCTCCAGGAGCAGCTGGAGCATCGCGCAGACGCTAGTACGCATGCGCGCGCCGCGTGCGTGCGCGAGGATGCCACGTGCGCACGCGCGTGCACGCACCGCGTGCGTGCGCGAGGACGCCGCCGGCCTCGTTCCAACCGATCCGGTTGGAACGGGGCGAGAAACCCACCCCTGATGCCCACCCAGTCACACTCCCACCAAACAGGCCACACCCACAGAATAGGTTCTAAAAAAATTGAAACCCACCACTGGGCTAACTGTTCTGAAAAGTCATTCAGAAATTCCCTCTCTCACATTTTTAATAACTCAGTTGTTTTACTTAATATATTTATGTGCTAACTTTACATAGTTCAAATAATTCCTCAATGAAAGATAGTAAACATGATATATGTACTAAACATGTAGCAAATCTAACCACAATGATTAGTTTAACTAAATATTTAGAAAAGCATACTAAAATAAAGAAGCAGCTTGCAACCTCCATCACCCGAGCATAAACTAATGTACTAACTTTTAACATGCTTTTAAAATTACAAATAAAAAACCTTTTCTTCCCATACATAGCCTATGTTTACAGTTCTTCTTCAGCAAAAAGCCCATTAGGGGTTACTATAAATATTAAACAAAAAGCTTATCCCCGATTAAATAGTTCAACCCTTCTTTTAACTTTTCATAATTTTAAACTTTAAATCATTTCAACAGCATTGCAGAATTTGATCTTGCATCAATCTTTGCATTTAGGAGGAATTTTTCATCAGGTTACTTTGTAAAAGAGGCATTATCAAAAATTTCTTGTTGCATGCCTTTCCTGATTTGTCTTTGATGTTCTGATTGATCTCAATTTGTTGCTTTTCATGCTTTCAAAATTTATATCTATATGAGGCAAAAGTTTTAAAATGTTTTCTCATAGTTTTCTAAAAATGTATCCATTGAAATCTGTATTCTTTGAGATTTTAGTTATTAAAAGTTCAGTTATCCAAAAGAAATCTTTAAGATATGAAATGATTATAGCTAGCTTGACTAATTTAACATTTTTCTGCCTGCTCTTTTAGTTCTTTCTAGTGTCCATTTGCAACCTTCATCCTCAGGCCTCAGCTGTTAATATGGGCAGGTTTAGTTCCATTTCAGTTGTTTCCCATGACTATATTATTTAATGATATAGTTGTTTTTCATAACTTACAGTAAAAATAACTGATATTTCAAATCTCTCTGGTCTCCCAGTCCGTTTACAACTTTCTTAAAGCAAATCCTTTTGTTCTTTAGTCAACTAGATGTTTTTCTCTTCCTCTTCATCCTAGCCTTTTCCCACAGGTGCAGGATCAACAAATATTATTTCATTCAATCAAATGCAGTAACTAGGTTCACTTGGATAATTTTCATGTCCACATTAATTTGTCCTGCCACTATTTTTTTTAATTTTTGCAATTTGAAAATACAAAGAAAACCATTTTTGCCAATTGTATATTATTATATCTTAACTCTTAAACATCTTTTAAATAAAAAAAGGTAAAATTCACCAGGTGTTAAAATAATCTCCCCATTTTGAAGGTCTCTATTATCCCTAAAAAAGTTAAATTGAACATTTCAAAATATGTCTAAAAATGAATTTGGCTGGCTTATTATCCTTATTAAAGGCTCCACTTCTACTGAAAACAAAGTTGTCATCTCCTTTGGCTTCTGGTCCTCAGAGCAGAAGGTGACTGCTCTTTTATGATCTCCTCATGAAGAGCTGCCATTCAGAGCCCCTGTGAATGATCTTCCATCTTTCTTTTTCTCTGGAGACTTTCTACTCCCAATCTTTCATTCTACACAGCCCTTGTCATTACTGTAAATTCACAAAGAGGGTTTCAGTCAATCATGGCTCACAGTAGAATCTGAAAATTGCACTGGATTTTGACTTCTGCATGTTCCTGCTGAAAGCAAAATTACCCCGGCAAGTGTTCTTTCCCAGAGACTCTGTTTTGATTTACATTCCTTTCTTTGTCTCTCAGTTATCTATTCAGCCTTGCGTAAATTGCTATTCTCACCTAGCAACTATGTTATGAGTTTGAAACATGAAACAAGACAACAATCAACGTTGTTCACACATGGTATTTTGGATTTAAAAATTTATTAGTTCTCTACACAATATTAAAACAAATTTAAATGTTAAAAATTTAGGCTACAATTCCAAATGCAACTACTGCACAAAGAATTTTAACATGAGAAATTATCATGTTATAGGGATGAAAGCTGGAATAAGAAAGAGAACATTACTTGTATGCAATGCAAAAAATGGGAATGGTTGATATAATACATAATAAAATAAAGCTTTGAGTCCAAAAGTGATCTAACACTTTTCACTATGCATGGATATCTCAATATATAGTACCTTAAATTGCTTGAAAGGCAAGAAGAGTCAAACAATAGCCCAACAGTTTATAATTTTCATTCAATAGCATTTCTATAATATAAGCAAATATTAGTTGATTTATATAAAATAGTGTCTCCCACTCCCAACTCCAGGCAGTGGTTCATGACAATGCCATGATTTATGTTGTCAGAAGCTACAGAGAAATCTAGCAGGATCAGAGCATTGCACTATCCTTATTTGAGTCACACAAGGAGTATTAGTGTGGTTTCAAAACATATCCAGGTCTGAAATCCAACTGAAAAAAAGACTCAGATAAGCCATTTCTTCTAGGGTTTCCCATAGGATCCACCACCTTCTTAAGAACCTGCCCTAAATAAAGAAAATTGGAAGAGGAGAATAATCATCTAATATTACTAATTCAAATAATGGGCTAGGGTTATAATAAGTATATGCTTTCATCTATTGGGAAAGGTAGGGATCTAAACCATAGGTATCTTAGCTAATCTCCAACTCCATCTTAAGAAACAATTATTAAAACCTGTTTCTTTCATTTTCATTCGATTGATTGCATTAAAATGTTTTCCGTATATCTGAAATTATATTCTTCTTCTAGTCTGATGCAATGATATATCTCAGAAGAGACATTTTGATTGGACAATTATTCTCACTGCATTAAAGGAACAGTTATCTAATTTTAATTAAACTTCTAACAATATTCATGGCATAACTTTTTATGGGTGAAAAAAATAAAGGAAACACAGTAAGCAATATTTTTCATCTCAATAAATTCTTGCCAAAGCTATATTGCTTGCAGATATTTTCAAGAATAGTCCTATAGTACTGTACAAATGTGGTGACTCTTCTGATACTCTTGCATTGTGGCCTCTTTGGTGCACTATAGTTTTATTATCCTTATCAGTTGAATCAGTTTAGCTTGAAAACTCAACATTTTTGTTTTACTGAAACATTTGAACCACTGATGAGTGCTGATGTGGATGCGTAAAAAAGTCAAAAATTATTTATCTACTTTATCCTCTGTGGCTTGTCACTCCATGCTTGAGATTTCTTTTTGGCAAGTTCCATCCATGAGGGTTGATCTGGAGAATGACCAACCTTCTTAAGTGGCTTTACATCTTCTTTTTCAATTGGCAATGATGGCTGAGCTGCATATGGGGGTAAAAAAGTTTCTGTTACAGTATTTCTCAAGCCTGCAATTAATATTTGAAAATAAATCTGTAAATATGTGGAACACCCATTTAAACAACACCCATTTAATATTTCTACCAAAATATTAATTCCAAGCATTTATTGAACATTGTATTTTTGTACTTCATGCTATATCATAGCTTTTGTCACAGGTGTATCAGTCACAAGGTTCTTAAATAGACATCTGAGTACTAAAATCTCTAAAAGGATAGCCAGCTGCTGGTTGATGATACAGGAAAAGCAGGAGCTAAGGGAGCAAGCTGACCAATGAATGGAGGGAGATGTAGCAGGCTATCTGAAAGATCTTGTGGACTATCAGGGATCTACAGAACCTAGTCTGAGAATTGTTTTTTCTAGAAACTCAATGTTCAGCAGTATTTGCTAACCCTCTGAGATTCTACTAGGCAAGGCTGGGTAAGAATTCTGTGAAATTAAACTTATGAATACAATTTTTATATTGTCTACAAAAGTATTCTAGAACTAAATATCAGGTTTATCCAATCCCATGCGGTATTTTTAGGGAATTAATATTTTCTAAACATAATAAAGAAAACAAATCTGTATAAAAAGAATCTGCTACATAGGCCGCAGAAACAAAACCTAGAATTTTTTACCCATTCAGCAAATGAACACTGGATCTTCAGTTCATCTGGATTTGACAAGATTCCATGTATAACTGCGTATACATTCATAGAAAGCACCTTTATACTCTTGATTATGTGTTTGAAACATGTATATGAACAATGTCTTAATGGCCTGTGACTTAAGCACAAAATAATATACCTATAAGTAGCAAATGAACAGTACTGTAGTAATAGTGAATGGGTCTACATATTATGTTAAGGCATGTTTTGTTTAACCACAATTGGTCAAATTAATACTGCATGCCAAGCCAAAGCCAAATTGATACTGCATGCCAAGCCAAAGCCAAAACCTTTTTTGGCTTAGTACAATGTGGGAATCCTGCATACTGTGGAACAATAACCAATAATCACATGTGTAGCCGGTCCCCGCCATTTTCTGTGGGAGAGGGGAACATCCCCCACATACACCTGCCATCCATACACAAAGGCCTCATGGATGCCTCTCCCGCAAGCCCTATCTACCGCCCCTTCTCTTAGGGACGGCTGCAAAAGGAGCAGCAAGCCCAGCGAACTAGGGCTGGCAAGAGTGTGCCAGAAACCGAGACAGAACTTCTGTCCCTCTCTGGAACAGCTGATCTGTGGGCTGTGTGCCAAAATTAAGGAGCCTCCTGCACCTCAAAAATAATAAGACCTCCCTGAAAATAAGGCCAAGCGCTTATTTGGGGGGGGGTCAAAATTATTTTCGGGGAACCACGGTATTAATTCAGTGTTTTGGCTTTTTTTTGTACCAGGGTTCTGATGGGATGATAAGCTATTTCTTAGTGAAGAGTCTTGTGTTTCTAGCTTCATCTCTTTCTTTGTTTCTCCAGCAGAAGCTGTGAATGGGGAAGATGACACTGTGTTCTGAGGCAAATCTGAGTGTTGCCTTACTGCTTCCTAAATAAAAGTACAAAGAGACAATTAGTAATGTTTTACATAATTAATTTGGAAAGAGAATATGAGCGGACTTAACAAACAGCACATAGGTAAACAGCAGAGGTAGATCTCCTGCGCATCTTTGAACTTATCCTGTTACATATTACAGTTGCTGCACTCTTCACACATAATGGACTATGGAATTTATTATCGTAAGACTTGATAATTGAAATGTAATCCATGGACAAAGATCTATCAACAGCTATTATATCAACCCTGCTTGATCAGGTAAAAGGAGTTGCTTACTCCTTTCCAAATTTATTATTTGGAGCCTTTTCAGTCAAGTTTCAGACCTGATTATATTACTGAAATGACATTGATTACCCTTATTGGTGTATAATTTGTGTTAAATATAACACTTATTATACACCAAAGATGCATAAAAAAAACTGCTTGGAATAATCACTACGTAACCAACTTGGTTCTTGGGGCCTGACATTCTGTTGTATACATGGGACTTAAGGGTGGGTTGCTGCCAGTTTTACTACTGGTTCACAACCTGCATGCACCAGACACGTGCTGTGCATATGTGCACTGTTCAATATAATAATTCTTTGTGCATGTGCAGAACAATTTACAATGAACTCCATATGCATGATGGCACAGCGGCAGTGAGGGAACCAGTTTGGGGGCATGGCAGGCCTGAGTTGCTGCCAATTCTGCGACCCAGGCCTGAATTCCACTACCGGTTCGGCCGAACTGGGCCAAACCTGGAGCAACCCACCTCTGATGGGACTGCCACTGAAGAGCATTTGAAAGATGCAACCACTTTGGCAGCAAAGATAGTCTTGGGCATCTCATGATATGCTCATATATTACTAGGACTCTGTGAAGTGCACTTGATGCCCAAGTTCTTGATGAACTTCAGGATACTGACTATCTCCTATAAAATCCTGCTGGGGCTTTATTTGGGGGACTGTATTTCCCCAATTGTTTCGTTTCACCTCATCAGGTAGGATACTTTGGGACTTTAATATTAAGTAGTCCTGTCAGAACTCAGGACATCTATCTTGTTTTTTGTAGCATCTGTCCTGTGGAACAATATCCAGAGCATTGTGCACATGGGTGTTTGCGGGAGCGCACCCAAACCAGTAGTTAAAAAATCGCAACCCACTACTGATATGTACATGCTTATACATACATTAAAAGAGGTTCCCGCTTAGAATGAATTGTAAATTATAGGTGCAAAACAGCATTGGAGGGAGTAAATATACTTTCAATACATATTATCAAGGATGTTGATGCTATTTATGATTTCAACACATTTTTGGACATCTAAAAAGAAAAAAAATACTGTAGCTTAGTATAATTTTGTCTGTACAGTAAAGCAAGAAGAGTATCATTAATGAATGATTAATGAATCTGAATAGAAGTTTAACTCACTAAATATGAAAGATGTATTTTAATTGTATTATAGAGATGCTGATCGAGGATTCAATTACAAAGATATTTGAAGAAAAAGCAAATGGAATGAGAGCAATGGGAAAAATAATAAAAGTCATGGTTGGGTTAATCCCAAAAGAGAGGACAGAAAATATATCAATATATTTAAAGGTCATTTAAATATTAAAAAAGCTGCACAGATACAGAAGGGGATACACATTTAAAAGTGTCTCAGGTGGAAAACAGGCTCACCTATCCCTAATCATGTTAAGGCAGCCACATTTGGAAAATTCAAGGTTTGGGATAGGTTGGAATAAAATTCAACTGGAATAGAAAGTGGCAGCCCATAAAAAGAAGGGTTCTCACAGCATCAGTGAGCTTTGTATGATGTCATAAAGGTTTGTTTTCCTGCATGTATCTGAGCTATACTGCATACATCTATGTGAATGCTAGGAGAGGAAAGGATGGTTTATATTAAACCATTAATAATAAAGAGTTTGGTTTATAAGAAGATTCAAATTTCTAACCAACCTGATCAAACTGCCACGAATATAAATTGACACACTACTTCCCCATAATTTCCCCATAATGTAATAAATAACCACAACTTCATGACAGAGATGAAAAGACATCTGTCATTACTGGCTGAATTCTCAGAAGCAGAACAGGTTTAACTGATTTGATTAAAGGGTATATCAAGGGTTACAGGACTGATCAACAAAACTAAAAGATGTGCCATTGAAATGACACACACCAATCAATCAGTGGTAAATTACATACTTCCATTGTTTCCTTCTCTTTTATTTGTTTTTCTGCATCTGCTTTAGCCTGTCCTTCTGGCTTCTCTTCTTTGCTAAGGTCTTGTTCAACAATCCTTTGCTTTTGCTTTGCTATGCTAATCCAAGCTGGCATTTCAGTTGATCTTCCATAGTCTGCAGCAGTCACAGGAGAAGACAAACTTGTTTCTGTTGAGAGAAGATTTAGGGAGATTATTGTAAAGGGTTCTCCTCCCAGTAAAAAAGAGAGAAAACCTTTGACTTGTAAACCTTAGGAATGGCTAGCAGATATTTCTAAGAAGAAACATAAATTGCTCTATAAACTGAGATGCCAACCCTAAGAAATCCAGAGCTGATGTATATGTATCATTTCACATATCCCCACCCCCTGCCAAGATTAGAACACATGGACTCTGTTGGCCTTTCACATGTTCCTAAAGACATGGTTCTGTCACAATGTCTGGGGAACTGAATACATGACTGAACCCATGTTGTTGTAGTTGCGAAGTTGTATCCGATCTATCACGACCCCCGTGGACAATGTTCCTCCAGGCCTTCCTGACCTCTACCATCCTATAGGAGTCCATTTAAGGTCACTCCTATTGCTTCGGTGACTCCATCCAACCACTTCATTCTCTATCATCCCTTTCTTCTTTTGCCCTCAATCTTTCCCAGCATTAGGCTCTTCTCCAGTGAATCTGACTCCATATTTCCATCTATTCATATTGATTTGTTATGGGTGAATTTATTTACACTCTGGTTGCAAATTACACATTTGTTTTTATTTTTATATCACTTTAATTATTGTTAGTTGCCTGGAGTCATGAATTGAGATACGCAGCCATATACATTGAGATGGCAATGATGATGTTGATAATGTCACACCAAGTAGACACTGCAGATATAGTCAAAAAAATAATTGCTTTCTTCTACAGCTACAGTTATTCAAAGCCAGAAGAAGTAAAAGAAGCCAGAACATCTGAAGTTCATAGCACATAGCACTTTCCAGAAAATGTCATACTGTATAGTTGCACCTATGATCTGGACTTCCTTTCAGGTTAGTTATTGAGATTTTGATAAATTCTTAACACAGGCTATAGTAAAGGAGATAATTCCCACTGATAGTAGAAACTAGAGTTAAAGCAACTGAATCGGACTTGAGATAATTTCCATAAACATATAAGAGCTCAGGAAATCTTGATCCGTGATCTATGGAGTAAGGGCTGTTCTGTTATGCCATTATCCCAGAACCCTAAAATTACATATTCTGGGTACCTTGCAACATGCTGCATGTTTTTGAGTCAGTTACAGACTACATGGTTGAAGGAGGAGAACTAATATAACTGGTAGCTTCTTGTCCAATTGAGAAGAAATTAATGAAGTACTTTTTTCCCATTCTAATCTTGGAATGGAAACTTTGTATGGAAGGCAGTTGATCTTTTCCCTCAATTCCATCATCTGTAGATATAGTTGATTGATTTGTGGTTTTATGATAAGTCTGTATGACTTTCCCTAACAAGCACAAATTCCATAGTAGGCAAACACAGAGCTTTTATTCTACAGATATTTCAAAAACAAAGTTGCAGCTGTTGCTCAGTTTGCACAATGATAGTTATTTGTTTTAGAAAAAAATATTGGGTTTGTATTTATATAGGTTCTAAGGCCAAGAAAATAGTATTTTATTATATACCTCTCATTTCTACTTTAAAAGGCATGGTTTTCCTTGATACTTAAGAAGAACATTAGAGGGAGAATGGATTCTGAAATATTTTGACTCCTAACAAATGCAAGTTCTATAGTACAGTACGTATCCAGTTGATTCATTCACACACATGCAGCTACCCAGAAATGTTTTGGTCAGGCCATTCCTAAATCTAATAAATATATCAATAAAAACTTAAGATGTTTTTATGTATTGAAAATCTCGGGCAAATATACTCTTTTTATTCTTATTTATTCTTATAGTAAATTGGTTGCATGGATAGTTAGTTGAAGACCAATCTAAAAGTTCATAAAATACAAATACTGTGTACAAAATTGCCAATCTATAACTTTCATTTAACCCCCCAGATATTCACTACTCACCAAAAGCAATTCTCATTCTTTTGATATGTTTACAATAAAGACCTATTGGTTTAATTTCAGAATGCCGGTCAATTCTCTATTATAACTATTGTAACTTCAGCATTAAGTGTACATCCCAATGTTTACTTTTATTAAAAATGAAGTATTAAACTGTCAGATTAAACACATAAATTAAACACACAAATTATAAATAAATGTAGTCTTTGCTTGCAAATTCTACTTTGGAAAGTTGTAGGGAGCAGCTGCTCTATTGTGGAAAAAGTACACATAGTCCAAAATATTGTAGGCAGATGTTATATTTTGCCTCCCATGAACTCTGAAGCACTTTGGAGGCTGAAATCTGCACAATTTGGGAAGAAAGAAGCTAATCGATATCTGGGAGAAAGAGGAGAAGCTATTTATCTGTGACTATTCATCACAAATGTGTAACTTGTAATGGGATCTACTGTTTTTGATAATTACATACTTATCAAGTAGTGCAAGATCGGAAGACACAGAGAAACCTGGCCCATAGAATCATCAAAAGTCAGATACAATTGAACGGACAACATTATCATTATCACTTACTTATCAGTTGAGAATAAATGGCCTTAGAAACAAATTTCATAAAGAAAAATAATAAAGGACTGAATTGGTTGAGCAGTTCTTAGCATTCCTGCTGTTCAAGGACATCTCACTGACCACCAAGAGAAGGGAGTAAATTTGGTGCCAAGGTAGAAGACCATTTAATTTCCAGTTTAGTCACTTGTTTTGATTTCTCCTTCATGTTAAGAAAAGGCTGGAACTCATTCTGAGCTAACCTGCTTGTTTTTCACTCTTGCTTGCTGTGGGGGAAGGAGTCTTCACACAAAGCTTTTTTTTCTGTGAATGTCTCAAACTTTAGGTTTCCATCATGTTCTACTTGGTCAAAGTCCGGTGTTGCAGGCTTGTGACCATAGAAACAGGTCCATGAAATCATGGTGCCAGGTTTTAATAAAAACCCTAGTACTAACTAGCATTTATGCTGGGAGCTTCTGCACAAAACCTAGCATTGGATTCTATGGAAACTGATCATCCTTGGAGTATCCCTGCTGTCATTATTAAGGAGCTTCTGACAGTTTGCAAGAGATTTGGGTATCATTTTGCATGGTGTGTCTGCTTTTTATATTATGCTTTAAAATTTGTTTTTTGAATTAATAATAAAGCTTAAAATCTATACCCACTAGTCTGCTCAGTGTCTCTGAATCCAAAGAACCAATTGTCTGGGCATCTGGATCACTGCCCTGACACTTGGCAAAACAGTAGATTGGATAGGCGTCTGGCCTAATTGAGCAAGATAACATAGAAAGTCAGATTCCCTGCATCTAAATAGCATATCTCATTCTCTTTCTTCCAAATTGTAATGCAGGGGTGTCAAACTCATGGCCCACAGCCCAGATGCACCACATGCTGGCCATGCTCACCCCATTTTAGTGAGTGGGGGTGGGGAATCATGATATGTCAAGTGCAGCGGTAGGTTCTGGCAGGCACTATTGCCGGTTTGCTTATGTGCGCACCATGCAGTGCAATAACAATTGTTCTGCACATGCGCAGAAGCAAAAAACAAGATGGCGGTGCCTATGGCGCTGCCCAGAGAACCAGTTCCAGGGCGTGGCAGGCCTGGGCCACTGCCAGTTCCAGTGACTCAGGCCATCAAACCACTACCTGTTCAGCCGAACCGATCCGAACTGGCAGGAACTGATCACTGGTAATGTGACGACAATGTGATGACGCGAGTTTGACACCCATGTTATAATGTATTGCGTTGCATTGTCACTGAGGCTAAGACCACACATAGTGGAAGTACATTTACATCTCTTTCCAAGAAATAGCATTTGATTTTTAAAACCCAGGAGCATGGATGAGTTAATCTCTCTCCTCTTTGCTTTTAAAATCAGCCTCACCTTCATTTCTCATCATTTGTATTTTGAACCTAAGATTGTTTATAACCTTCAAATTCTGAGAGAAAATGGCAGCAGATATCCCAGCTGGCAATGACTGCCCTCAGGATAAGCTTGTTATCTGCTTATTGAACAATTCTTGCTTTTCTTTCATCTGTCAGTCTAATAAGCTCAAAACCACTAACTTTAAAGGCATCCTAACAAAAATGGAGAATACTGGCATAATGTTACCTTTCTTGGATATGTATTAAACAAAACAATTTAATTATTGTAAGATGTTTTATGTATTTCTTTCTCTGTTATACAGGTAGTCCTCAACTTACAAACATTTGTGTAGTCACCATTCAACATTACAACAGCACTGAAAAAAAGTGTCTTATGGCCTTTTTCATGTTTAAAACAATTGCAGCATCCATCACATGATCAAAATTCAGACACTTGACAAGTGACTCACATTTATGACGGTTGCAGTGTCCCAGAGTCATGTGGTCACTTTTTGCAACCTTCTGTCCAGCAAAGTCAATGGGAAATCCAGATTCACTTAACCGCCATCTTAACAACTTAACAACTGCAGTGATTTACTTAACAACTGTGGTAAGAAAAGTTATAAAATGGGGCAAAACTCACTTAACAACTGTCTCACTTAGCAACAGAAATTTTGGGTTCAATGGTGGTTGTAAGTCGAGGACTACTTGTATATACATCTTTCTGTTGCTATATGTTTTTGTTTTGTTTTTAATGAGGAGCTTAGGGAATCGTGCTGAAATATTAAAAGACTGTAAGAACTCCCTAAATAAATTAACTGTCCACATTAATAATGCCTAAAAATAGCTACTTCAGGTGAAAGCCATCAGTTAGATAGGACCCAAATCTATCATTTAAATTGTAAGAGAAAAAAAACCTTTAGATTAAATATTAGGAAGAACCTCTTGACTAGCTAAGTATTTTGACATGTTCCATATATAAGATTCAAATTGTTATTTCTGTCTGTTAAAAAATAAATTAGATATATTTGGATGCAATGGTCTCTCATAATGCAACCAAACACTTTCATATACATCATATTAATGGCTTTCTGAAACTTGCTTATTTTAAACTTTCAGAGTATTACAGTATAGCCATAATCTGTGGTAACTAAATTTTCTAATCTCACACAAATGAGTCATAAGCAAAGTTATAAATAAACATACGGCAGTTTCACTGAAATATACATACATGGTTCATCTTGATTATATTATTTAATTTTGGGGTAAGGAGTATTACAAAAAGAACTGAGAAGGAGAAGTACTAAGCCAAATCAAATTTAGTATCTCTGCTTAAGCCTTTCAATTTTTGCAAGCCATCCTTATTCTTACATACACTGCTTTATGTTTCCTTGTGTTTTTTTATTTCATTTTTTTTGGGGGGGGGTTTTCTTATAAATTCCAAACAAAGATGTCAGAAAGGATCTTAGCGAGGAATTTCTAACAGCTGTCAGAAGGGACAAGAAGCAATATTACAACATCTATAAAGACATTAATGATGGGAACAAATACAGAAGCACAAGGAAGTCTTCTAAAAGATCTTTCAACTCCAAAGAGGATTCCAACCTTGAAACTGATGTTTTAAAGAATACAAATGGGCAGATATTAATTGACTCTAAGAAAATCAAAAGATGGAAAAAGTATTTTGAAATGTGTACAGTAGAGATGTCTACTTCCAAAATTCAAGCCCACCCACTGCTGAAGTCATTTCTGGATCCCAACTTGCTGGTTTCTGTCCCTCTAGGTAAATGCCTAAGCAACCTAGTTGAAAATGATATGAGGAAGAGAGTGAGAGAGGGCGGGGGAAGAGAGAGAGAATAAACCAATGCAGAGTTCTTGCTTGAGGCACAAATGACCAGGGTCAAATCAGTATACTTTAGACAGGCTATGTGAAGGGATAACTCGTGAGTAGTCTAGAATATGAGGAACAAGAAGATGACAACCACCAGCAATAATATCGATGGACTTAACTATAGCAGTGATGTTACCCCATTGGAAGATCTGAAGGTTGAAGGCTGATCATCTTGAAGAAATTTCATCTATGTGATCACCAAGAGTTGTAATCAGTTTGATCACACAAAATCTGTCTGTCTGTCTGTCTGTCTGTCTGTCTCTCTCTCTCTCTCTCTCTCACTCACTCACTCACTCACTCACTCATTCTCACTTACTCATTCTCTCTCTTTCAATGTCTAGGTAGAGATCATCATTCCTTCTAAAGCTTTACTGGATCACAGGTTAAAAATTGGAGAACGTTTTTTATTTAGAAACTGTGTAGCCAGAGATAGGGTTCAATAGTTAGGCAGAGTAAGGAGATGATCAGCAAATATTGTTAAAGAGACCTACTCTACTAATCTGATTCCTTAAAAAGGATTTACATGCTTTTCTGAGCTAAAGGGAACCATAAACCTTAACTTAAACCGTGCTTTTAGCTAAATACCTTGCTGTTGATAAATATATTTCAAAGAAATACATTTGACTAATTAGTCTTATCAATGCCACCAGACATGGCTTATTCCAATCAATCAACCCAGTGTCATGTACCCTTTCAATACTTTTTTTTACTTCTCCTCACACTGACATCTTCCCAAAATGAGGCTTTGTTATTCAGCCAGTGAAATTTATAATGTCCATTGTTTTTCCCCCTACTATTCTCATCATCCTGCAACTACAATTACTTTTGATGGCCAATACTCAATTTCAAAACATTTTCCTCCTCCTTTTTATTTCACATGGCTAATTTTGTGCTTCTTTTAACATATGTTTTACTTCTTATTTTTTATCTTACATTTCTCCAGATACGATTAAAAATCATTGTGATGCTACTGCTTTTTGACCCCACCCTTAAAAAACTAATGTACCTATTATCATAACATTTTTATTGGAACAGATTATTATAATTGACATAACTACCATATTTTTCGGAGTATAAGATGCACCTTTTCTCCTCAAAAAGTAGGCTGAAAATCTGGGTGCGTCTTATACACCCAATACAGCATTTTTTGTCTCCTGAAGCACCGCCCCTTCACCAAAATGCTCATGCATACCCTTATGGAGGCTTTCAGAGAGTTTCTGGGGGCTGGGGAAGGCAGAAATGAGCAAAAAACAGGCTGTTTTTTGCCCCCCCAACCCCCAGCAGCACTCTATAAGCCCCCATAAGGCTATGCAATTAATTTTTTTGACAAAATAGGGGCCCGTTTTTGGGAGGCTTGCAGAGTGTAAAAACTTTTTTCCCCCTTTCGGAAAGCTCTTTAACTGATTGATGAGAATTACACTGATCAAATGTGTCAGCAGAAACAAAGCCTTAGGTGCTGCAGATTGTCAGCGATTTCCTTCTCCAGCACATGGATAAATACACCTGGAAATATCTACCTACCTACCTACCTACCTACCTACCTTCTCTCTCTCTCTCTCTCTCCCTACCTACTTTCTCTCTCTACCTATCTACTCTATTTCCCTCTCTCTCCCCCTCTATCTACCTATGTACCTACCTACTCTCTCTCCCTCTCCCTACCTATCTACTGTATTTCTCTCTCTCTCTCTCTCTATTTCTCTCTCTATCAGCAATTTCCTTATCCAACACATCTACCAAACTACCTACTCTCTCTCTTTCCCTACCTTCCTACTGTATTTCTCTCTCTCTATCTATCCCTCTACCTACCTACCTACCTACCTACCTACCTACCTACCTACCCACTCTCTCTCTCCCTACCTACCTACTCTCTCTCTCACTCCCTACCTATCTACTGTATTTATCTCTCCCTCTATTTCTCTCTCTCTATCCTCTACCTACCAAACTACCTATTCTGTCTCTCTCCTTACCTATCTACTGTATTTCTCTCTATCTTTCTAGTTCTCTCTCTCTATCCCTCTACCTACCTACCTATACACACACTCTCTCCCCCTATCTACCTACTGTATTTCTCTCTCTCTATTTCTCTCTCTCTCTATCCCTTACCTACCTACCTACCTACCTACCTAGCTACTCTCTCTCTCCCCCTCCCTACCTACTGTATTTCTCTCTCTTTCCTCACTCTCTATCCCTCTATCTACCTACCAACTTTTTTAAAAAATTGCCTCTTCAAAACCTTGGTGCATCTTCAGTGAAGGGATTCAAATAATTTAACAACCGGTTCTCTGTCCTAATGACCAGCAGGGCCAACTCAACGTCACTCACGTCGATGGGCGCTTCGCTTTAGCTGTTACAATGTACTAAGGGTTAACTGGAGAGGCAGTTTCTGTAAGCAGGGCAATAAAGATTAGGCTAGAAACAACACCAGAATGTTTCCTTCCTGCCTTCCTTACAGGATTAGCCCTGTAAAGTGGAAAAAAACAAAAGGAGATTTCTTCCAATAACCGGTTCTCCAGACTGCTTAGAAAGTTAACAACCGGTTCTCCCAAATAGGTGCGCACTGGCTGAATCCCACCACTGTGTGTCTTATACTCCAGTGCATCTTATACTCCAAAAAATATGGTAGATATTTCACCAAGACATACATACCGAAAGTACTTCTGTACATTTTATCATAAGCGTCCTTGAGAATAACCCACGAACATATCTGATAACAGACAATAGATATTTGCTTGATACATAGCTCCTACTATTAGCAGACTTGGCTAACAAATGTAGCCAATTCCTTCTGTATTTTAATTCCAGTTATTTGAGAATATGAGTGTTGTTTGTTTCCCTCCTAACTAGTTACAGCTTTAAGTCATGTTTAATTCTAAACAAATAATGTGTTGAACTCTCTGGAATATTAATCACATTCCCAAAGAGGAAGGATCAAATAGAAATAATGAAATACTATATAACACATTGGTTATAACATTTGGTGATATGTGTATGCACTCTCGGTATATATTTAGTTTTGTCCCTTCATAATTTTGATGCCTTATCCATCTGCTTTCCAAATTTCAGGTAAATCCTAATAGAACACATTGAAAAAATGCCTCCTCGGAATTTTCAAAATAAGTAAGTACATACAGTTAAAAATTTGCAAAGTGATGAAGAAATACAGTATATGTTACTGAAAACAGCACTTCCAATAAATTAATTTACTTAAAATCAGTATCCTCAGGAAAGATTCTACAGAATCCCAAGGATGGGGTAAAACAAGAAGAAAAGAAGTGGTACCAAACTTTTAGGATACTGGAAAGCAGATTTTAATATAGTTTTTTTTAAAAAAAATCTTGAAAATCTGATGTAAATGTTCAGAATTTCCTTGTATTTTCAGAAAAGATTTTCACCTAAGGGAAAAAGTAAGGGAGACTTTTGTATCTTTAATATTATTTATCTAAAATCTAGTGAGTTCTGAGTTCATTTATTGCACTAAACCATGGCTTGCCGAGTAAGTTATACACACACACACATATATAAATATGCCAAAGTCTTACCAGGCACTTCGGAGGGATTCTGCTTCTTTTCCACATTTCTGCTTTCTGTTTTAAGTTCTGGATATTTGGTTATCTTTTCCTGCTTTTCTGTACTTGTGTTAAGGCTAGTAATACTGGAGTGTTGCAAAGCAGGTTTTCTCGGCAGTGGAGGTTTTGTGTTTCCCTGTTCAGAGGATTTTAATTTAGTTTTAAAGGTGTCATTGGACAAATCAGTAACATTTCCATCTATTGTCTTCCTGATTTCTCCTTTTTCAACTTTCGGTGAAGATGAAGTCACCTCTTCTTTTACTAAATTAAGTTCAGCATTATCTCCTTTCCTTTCCTTTGATTCCCTTCCAATGTCTCTGTATTTTAACGATAAAGATGTGGACCTAAGTTTGACTTGGAAGGGATTTTGGCTCTCAGAGCTTGAATGGCTTGGATTTGACAGCTGCAGAAGATTACCAAAAGAGTTGCTCAATACTGGTTTTGAACCCAAAGGCTGCGAGGCAAAAGTCTTTGAGTCTAATGCTCGACCAGGAATATCAGATTCTGATTCTAATGAGGATTTTTGTTTATTAAAGCACCTGTTTTTCTCTTTTGAAGAGTTCATCTCAACATCCTTCTTTGTCTTTTCACCCTTTGTGGAGAAATTTACCTGCATGGCAAGAGGCTTTTCATGCTCTGAAGCCTCCTTCGTGTTCAGGCTGTTAGATCTTGATCTCCACCGTGCTGATGACACTGAAAACTTTCTCAAGCCACTAAGGTCATTGGTTTCTTTCTCTGCTTTACCTCCCAATTTACTATCAGATACAGCTGAGAGACGTTCTTCATCATTAGATTCCAGTTTCTCTTGAGTTGCTTTCACTTTGCCTTGAACCAAAGAAGTTTTCTCTTCCAATGAAGAGTTTCTGCATGAAGCCCGAGAAATACCACTGTTCTCTGAGTGGAGTAAATTTGGAAGCTGGGAAGGATTTGTGGATAAAGAAATGACAGAATTGGCCAATAAAGATGTTCTCTTCGTAGCTTCCTTGTTAGAAACACTTTCCAAAGTTTCCTTAGCATCTTTCAATGGTTTTTTCTCTGATGCATCTGATTCCGCAGTCATATAATTTTTGGCAGGGATATTTTTAGTAGTTCCTGTGTCACTTTTGGATGGAATACCAGAAATCTGTTTATTTTCTTGGTCTAAAATACTTAAGGGCACAGTACTTAAATTCTTAGGGGACATCTCTAAAGTTTCACAGTGCTCTTTGTCATGTAGTAGAACAATATTTTCTTTAGGGTCAGAAGTTGAAGATTGCCTTACAATGTGTACTAATGCTTGAATAGATTCACCGCCTTCTGAAGAGTCCTCAGAACAATGTGACTCCATCAGAGAAGTGGAGCGTGACATGTAAGTCTTTTCATCTGGGTGACTCAAAGGCTGAAACTTGGAGAAAACTATATTGGACAAAGCTGCATTGTTAGTCAGTTCCTGTGGGCTGGAAATCACACCTTTGTAAAGCTCTTCAACCAGTACTTCTTTTTCAACACTTTCATCTTCCTCAAGGGTGCAGATCATGTCATTCTGAGACTCAGATAATTTCTTCTGCAAGAAAAAAAAAGCTTGCATCTTTTTTCTACATCACAACATTACTTTCTACAAAGATTAGTTACTCCTAAAATGGAAGTATCATTGATAATAAACACTTTTGGCAACCTAAATTGTGGAATTTTGTGGTTTGTTTCACTTCAACAGTATTAAATATTTTCAAGAGAAAATAGAATTATGAGTGGTGCATGTGATGAAATTCGCAAGGAACATATACAGTATAAGAGAGGCCACCTCCCTTCCGGCTTTCCGCAAAGCAACTAAGACCTGGCTGTTCTGGCAGGCCTGGGGCTGTTGAATCTTCCAGCCCCATCCGAGGTTACGACTGTTGCTGTATTTTTAAATTGTTTGTCTTTTTATTTTATTTTGTACCCCCCCTCCCCTTCAGATTGTTAGCTGCTCTGAGTCTCTCGGGAATAGGGTGGCATACAAATTAAATAAAACCTAAACCTAAACCTATGATTTCAATTACATTTCCCTCTAACCAGTTCCCATTGCGTTTCACTATTCAGATGAACCATAACTTTGGGTGCTCATAAATTCAGTAATCATTAAGATCTACAAATTTTGTTGCCTGATTGCAAAGATTAAGACAGTCATCATTTGGAAATTGTTATAATTCAGAAAAGCAATCCTACCATCGAGGAGGCAACCCTCCATTGATTTTTTTTAAAAGTTATATATCCATTTTTTTTCCATTACTAATTAGAAACCATTATACAATAAATGGAAGAGAAATACTGTTAGTCTCTTATTTTCTTATTCCCTTTCTACCTTTAACAACTAAATACTGTGTAAAAAAGATTTGGAAGTACATCTATGAAGCACCTCTGAACCTTTAAAATAGCTGTATCTTTCAATAGAAGAGACTCTTTGTAGCTCATGTTTAATTGTGGAATCCTTGGTGATCTCTGAGCTTGGTTGTTTGCTTGCATGTGTTTCATTACTTGACTAGATAACATTATCAATGATAGTGGGTGTTGTAGCACTACCTTAGGGGGTAATGAAATATCTACAAGCTAAAAAGCAAGCTGAGACAGCACCAAGAACTCACAGCCACATCTTTGTCCAGCTTAAGTAGCTTCAAAAGCGACTTCCATTTGTTTAGGAACTGATTATTTCAGTTTCTTCATTCGTCATGGTGCTTTTTTTTAAACTGCATAATTTCAGCCTACAACTGTGACTAACGTTATTTTTACAGTATATTTTTTATTGGGAGTCTGTAGTATTTTGAATTTAAAGACAAAAAATGACTTTTCAAATAAATAAATAGTATACTACAATACATCTTTTTGTCTTCACATAAATTAGAATTCAATGTTTCTTCTCAACATGTCCTTATAATTCTTGTCTCTACCTACTGTATACATTTTCATTTTCTGTGTAAATAATTATAAGATAGTCTTGCACTATTATAAGCATGTTGCGTGCTCCCAACTACAGGGGTTATTCAAGCTGTAGCTAAGTATGAGGTGTGAACCAAGCTTGTAACAACAATATTAGGCTTACAGGGATAAGAGATCTGAATTTGTATAAAGCAACTTTTTAGGATCATAAGAGTACAAATAACTTTAGATCTATTCAAGTGTTTCCTTTCCCTCACTTAATGACCACCTGAGAAAGAAAGCTCATATCTAGTAATATAAGTAGTCCTCAACTTACAAACACATATTGCTGAGTGATACAGTTCTGAATCTTGCCCTATTTTATAACCACGGGGCTGGCCTGGAAATGGCAAAGAACCACCTCATGGTGCCTCTACTAGCAAAAATGGGGCAGAGGGGAGGACCTGCACATCTCCTCCTGTGCCCTGTTTTTGGTCTGGACAGCTTCCACTTTGCCAACCATTTTGGCTGGCAGGGTGCTACAGGAGACTGTCCAGCACCACCACCCTGCCTTCTGACCAGCCTGTGGAGAACCACAATGCTTTTCCAGCCCTTGAAGAAATCTAGTTTGACATCCCTGCTGTAAATCATTGCAGTTGTTAAGTTAGTAAAATGATTGTTAAGTGTATCTGGCTTCCCCACTGACGTTGACAACATGACCCTGAGACACTGCAATTATCATAAATTTAGCTTGTTGCCAAGCATCCAAATTTTGATTACATGGCCATGGGGATGCTGCAATGGTGGTAAGTGTGAAAAACAGTCACGTCACTTTTTTAGTATCATTGTAAGTTTGAATGGTCACTAAATGAAAGGTTGTAAGTTGAGGACTACCTGTATATCATGGTGTACCTATTCAATAGGACTGTGCAAAGCATTACAAAGGCATTTTTCACAAAATGCACCAGCAGAGAGGATCCCTTCTTGAGGTGTCAAAGCATTCAATCCTTCAAAATATTTGTGGGGCTGCTTCAAAGGCCATCCTTCCCAGGTGTTGGCACATGTATGATTAGACAATACTTTCACTGGAACCACCCAGCACATCAGAATAGGTGTGTATCCCCATACATGTGCACAGATAGTTGAGGACAGTCCCTGAAGTTGTTGCCTGAGCCTTCTGAAGCATGGGATTATTTTTGTGTTTAGAGGAAGGGAGCATCACTAACATGCTTAGCAAAGTATCCCTTTTAAATCCTTGGCACAGCCCTGTTGCTCATCGAGGAGGCTTTTTTTATATTGTTACATCATAACAAGCCAAAAAACAAATTTCCTTTTTCAAAAACAAATATTTCCTCTTTCAAATGCTTCCTTCTCCCTCTCTCCCTCCCTCTCTCATCAATTACCAAAGGTAGTCTTCTTATTTTACTAGATCTCTGGTTCCGTGGTTTTATTGAAAGCTTGTGCTTAGCCGCAGAATTATCCAAGCAAGAGGATAATTCCGGAAGAATATCAAAATCAGCAGTAGGCAAACAGCTGCTATCAAATGTTTGTTCGGTTATAATTTTAGCTTTTGACTGATGGGAGAACAGCTGACTTTCTGTAGAACAGGATCTTGAAGGACTTTTTGTAACCTAAAGACAAAGGGGGAAGGGGAACACCATCAAAGCACAAATCTATAAGAATTTAAAAAAAATAAAAACAGGAAATTCCTAAATTTTGTTACATACCCTTATTTCATCATTAAAATTAACACTGCTTTCAAATGATCCATAGTCTGTTTATATCTGTTTGTATTTTTTCTGTAAGCAGAACTTAATTTTCCTATTTTATTTATTTATTTAAACTATGGGGGACAAGACAAAAAAAAACAGGAAAAGTCAGAAAAACAGGTACCAAGCACATCAACACTTGGGGGAATAGCAAGTAATTTGCAATTTGCTGACACATATTGTTACATTTAAAATTTTGCTACAGCAAAAATAGTCATATTGTAGATTAAAAAAATAAAAGTTGTAGACTTTCCATAGCCATGTTGCATGTGATATTGTGCTTCTTTTCTCTCTTCCTTCAGGAAACTGAAAAGTGTTTGTTTGGCAGCCTATCATTAAAATAAATCTCAGGTTTGGCAAAAGAAACAATGACCTGTGCTTCATATTTCAGAACAATGGATAGTAGAAACAGTTGATTAAAATAGAATGGTAAGCATTGTTACAATATTCTTTATCATGATCTACACACGGAAAGTGTTCACTTAGGAAAGAAAAGTAGTGATTTCTTTGTGTATTACTTGCTTTCTTCTCCATTTGTAGTGGTCCAATTGTCCCTTCTATCTCCCACATTAGCTCTTCTCCAGATGAGAGAATAAATGGGCTCCTTCCAGAGGCTACTCTGCTGGTTACCTGTGCCACTGATTGAAGAGAGGCAAGCATTCTGTCAAAGAGAGCTTTGGGAAACAATAACAATGCTCTCAAACAGAATAGCCAATAGCCTTCATCAGCAAAGCAGTTGCAATTTTGACTGTTAAGGGGGAAATGTGGCTGATCAATTAGAGAAGAATAAAAGGGCTAATCAAAAGACTTTGGAGATAATCTTTGGACCTGCTCAAAATTAACTTTTAAAGACAATCTGGGGGAAATTGTTCAAAAACCTCACACTTTCCTTTTGGGTGACTCCCAGCCTAGCAAATAAAATATGCCAGCATTTGTTTCCAATTCATTTCTTCCTTAGCCATGTTTGAAAGAAAAATAGATAACAATAGGTGTAATGCAGCTAATGATATCCTTCTTTAATAGCTCTTAAGAAAAGTGTTGCAACCCCATCCCTGAAAGCTTTCTGAGAATTCAGGCATCCCATGAGATATACAGCATTGCCGTTAAGTATAAATGCAATTAAATTACCTGTTCTTCTTCTTCACTGCCCGTTCCAGTTAAACTCAAAGCGCTATGATGCTTGTGAGAGTCTGAAAACTGTGGGATGGAATGAGGAAAAGTTTCAGTAAAAGATTACAAAATGATATGAAATATAAATAAAAGCTATAGTCCCTACTATGCCAGTATTTTTTCAAACTTGGAAACTGTAAGTTATGTAAACTTCAACTCCCAGAATTCCGCAGCCAGCATGCTGTGATATACAAACACAATACTATACCAACATCACACAGGCAACAAGAATGTTTCTAATAGAGCTCTAAAAATTAGGAGAAATCTGTAAATATGATAATGGATGTTGTTTTTAGAAGAAGGCTGACCATATTTTCTAGTATTTACACAGTTTTCTTAAAGAAAATATCAGAGTAAGGGGCTTTCACCACTGATGAACTGAAGTGTCCTCCATCCATCCTTGAACTAATCCCTCTCCTCTTCATTGTTTCTATTCCCAACCATTGTAGACTCCTAATTTTCCTCCAAAATAATGGGTAGCAAAGCTTAATAGATGTTGTTCACCTTAAAGCTTTGATATGTCAAACGAAGGAAGAAAGCACTACTTTAACTTTGGTATAGCTCAGAAAACGTAATGCCTATCTCACTCATACACTGGAAATGAAGTAAAGGCAACATTATGAGAAAAACCACAGGGAAAAAAGATGTTGCCTAGGCATGTTTGTTCCACAATTAGATTAGTTGGAAAGGCCTTCAGATCAGCTGTCATTTTAAAACTTTTTGAAGCTTTTCTTTCTGAACAGTATCACAGTCCGGAAGGAATCAAATAGATCTCTGAGAAATCTACAACAATAAATATTACCTCTATCATTTGACATGATTGTAGGCCAGCGGTCACCAACTGGTGGTCCGTGGACCACTGGTGGTCCATGAGAAAAATTTGGTGGTACACAGAAAAATCATTTGCATTTTTTATATTGCACTAAATATTATTTATCTTAAAAAAAATCCTATTAGTGGTCTGTGGAATTTAAAATTATGAATTTAATGGTCCCTGAGGTCCAAAAGGTTGGTGACCCCTGTTCTAGGCTATTCAATTTCTTACAGTTATTCTTATGTTTATGCATTTTTCAAAACACCTTTTCCTTAGAAAAACAGGATCTTATCTATAGCATACAAATATTTGAGTATCTTTATTATTAAACTTCTGTCATTTACTATTACTACAAAGTGAAATATGAATTTAGATGATAAACACAATCCATAATTATAAAACATGTTTCCCAATTTATCCTACCTTTGGTGTATTGGGATTTAGAATTTCTTGTAGCAAATATGTTTCTGGTGGGCTCCTGGGTAAGCCATCATCTTCTGAACTCATTCCTGCATCCTCTTGTTTTTTGGAAGGCGTTCCAAATGGATAGGAGAGGCCCATCTTCCAGTTTTGCTGGAGTTTCACCTACAGTACAGTTTTAATACATTTATTATACTACTAAAATAATATATTTGCTTTCATAAAAGAAAAAATGATGTAATCACCTGCTGTTCCCAAAATCACAAGCACACTTTCTTTTTGTGCCCAGCAGAATGATGCATGTGAATAATGTCATTTTATTCAGCCTCTTGCCCTTTATCTTATTTAATTATATACAAGGAGAGTTTGGTTTTATACAATGCTTACTTATTGTTGTGACCCACTTTTATTAAATTATGTTGTAAATAATAAACAAAACAATGTTGATCCTGCCCTTGGGGCCCAAGGCATAGGTTAAGGGAGTTTAGTAGCAGGAAAATGAACAAGCAGTTATAATCTGTTCACATTTCTTCACACTAATTACTAATAAGGAAGGACAGGGTATTTGTTCTGAAACTATGTACAGAATGAGCACATCCTTACTGCCCTTTTCAAAAGGTACCTTTTGGCTTTCTGTGTAGATTAGCCGTCATATAATCACCTTGTTATTCAAGTTCCTTGGATGAATAAATTCTCTGCATCATTAATTTAGAGAAACCCTATTGCAAATGTGTCTGTTGATTCACATGTTGAATATCACACTGCATATACCAAAATCAAACACAAATCTGCAAACATACCAGAAATCTGGAAATCATCTAAATTAATTATTTCAACAGTATTACCTGCAAAGTCCTAATTCGATCAGAAACATTTTCCTGAGAAAATACTCGAACTGGCCTAGGTGGTTCTTGTGGAGTCTCAGAAATGAAAATGCTGTCATGTGACAAAGCTCTGTTTCCCATGATAGTTCTATGCATCCTAGGATAATATAGAAAGCTAATAAAACAACACATATTTAAACCTGGTCTTTCTTTTCAAGTAATAAAGTCTATTTGCAATGCAAATTTGAGTAGGAATGTAATAAGGGAAGGAACAGCAGAAGAAAGATGTCCTATAACAGTATCTGACATATTTTGGTCTTTGTGATTTTACATACACATGTTATTTTTGAATAGCAAGTCCACTGGAGATCTAGATTCTCTAGGTAGAACAAATTATAATCTCATAGTTTAGTTAGAAAAATCTAACCAATAAATTGGCCAATGAATAATTTGGAGTTCAGTCATAAGAGATACCCAACGTATTAACAGAATTGAAAAGGATTCTAGATAACACGTTTCCAACTGGTGCCTGCAATTCTTCAGACAACTTTAGTCCAGTCAGTTCCAAGCTAAAGTTGTAGCTACCAAGTACTTGTGAGCCAACTACCGTAGGTAGGTTAGACCAAAAAATCAACTCCATGCAGATGCTAAAATTAATTTTATTGAGATAGGCTATAATAACAGAATCTTGCAAATTTTTGCTATTAATGTTTAACAAGTTATGTTAATTTATATTATCCTTCCAAATATTAAAACTTAAAATTAAATATTTATTCTTTATTTATTGCTATACAATGAACACAAAAAAGAGAAACTGTAAATATGAAGGCCTCCTAATATCTGCTACAAATATGTTCAGTAAAAATCACAAATATTATCCTCCTTCAATCTAGTGTTTCCCATATTTATTGAACTATCATTTCCATAGCTCTTTTTATCTTGCATAAAGATAAATTTCCAGAATTTTTACAGTAGCCTTTCTGTACATTGACTTTAAAGTCATTTTAATAGTAGTACTAATAGGAGATAAAACCATTACGATTTTGTACAATAGCACCTTCTAATGGCACTATTGAGCACAACATTCCTTATTATAAGCATTATAAGACAACATTCTGGAACATTTACTTATTTTATCGACTTCATAAAGTTTACTTTTCCCAGTATAGCTTGCTACAAATGAAAATCACCACATAGTTTTTGAAAATATTCTAAAATAGTAATGAAAATACTACATAGCACGCATACACACAATAGAGCTATGCTGCACTTCAAATCCAAAATTGAAAATGTGCTTTGGAGTAAGACATGGATACACACCCTTCCACCTCTTGGTGCTTTCTTAAAGAAACTGCATCTTTTCCTTGGATTACAAATAGTTACACAAATCCAAGAAATTGTGCTTTGGAGCTAAAGAGCACAGTCAAGATTAGAGCAGATGTGTGTATGCCATCAGAGTCCATTTAACTCAAACTCATTTTTCTAGGCGTCCACAACTATCAGGAGCAACTTGTTTATGGAGCCTGCCCCACAGCACCATTTCAGTTTTGACTCTGAATGTCTTGAAAAAGCACTTTTGGGATGTTTTGACTCTGAAGCATAAATGTTTAGAAAGCCATGAAATCAAACAGCAGACTGCCTGACCGAAAACCTTCCATTCTAGACATAAAAAGGGAAGAATTTTGGAAGGATATTATTCTCTCACATAATACAGGTAGTTCTTAACTTACAACTGCTTAGTGACCATTCAAAGTGATTTATGACCATTTTTTACCCTTACATACAGCATCCCCATGGCCATGTGATTTACATTTGGATGCTTGTAACTGGTTCCTGTTTATGACGGTTGCAGTGTCCCAGTGTCATGGGATCATCTTTTATGACCTTCTGACAAGCAAAGTCAATGGGGAAGCCAGGTTCACTTAATAACCATGTTACTAATTTAACAACTGCCGTGATTGACAACAACTGGGGCAAGAAAAGTCATAAAAGGGGGCAAAAGTCACTTAAAAATTTCTCACTTAGCAACATAATTTTTGGCTCAATTGTGGGCGTAAGTTGAGGACTACATGTACTGGGATGGTAAAAAGAAGTTGCTGGCAGGATAATGGAGTATGTGCTTGATATAGTTCACCAGCAAGAGTATTCAGAATATTTATTTATTTATTCATTCATTCATTCATTTATGATTCCGCCCCTCTCATTGAGACTATCACTAAGAATGTCTATTTCTAACAATGCTTGCTGCTCTCCAGCATGAATGGATATCAGAACATTGTTTTAATTATGTCTTTACAACAGCTTCAGAGGAGTATCCTAGATAGTCAACAAAGGAAACATTTGTACACATGGAGGATAACCCTTTAAAATAACCTTGCTTTTCAGTCAACAACAGCTTGCTTTGCAAAGAAGGAAAAGGCAAACATGTGACTTACTGCAGATCATCTTCAGAATCATAATCTATATGCCTAGATGGTGTGGCTGAGATATCAATTGCGGACTGACATGTGTTGATATTATCACTTCCTGAAAATGTTAATGTTTCTTTCCTTTTTCTTTTCCCAAAGAACTTTTTAATAGATTTGAACTTTGACTTCTTCTTTCCTAGGTGAATTAATGAAAAATAATTCTTTTTAGCCAGTTTTTTCAAAGAGACACAAAATCAGAACAAAGTGATATGAGAATCATTCTCCAACTTGGACAATTCCTCAATTTTTATCCCTAAAACTGACAGCAGCTTTCATTGAAAGAGATATGAAAATAAGAACCAGAAATTAATGATACTAAAAGAAAATCAACTTTTTTCCCAAAATTGATAATCTAATTTACAAATATAATTCTGTTTTCAATATACAGGAATAATTAATGTAACCTAAGTTGAAATTGCTAAATGTCTATTCCAAGTTTAGAGAATGTCTCAATTCATTCATAATAAAATGTAAGCTTCAGAATGAGCATATAGAGGACTATATTAAGCATACGAATATTTTTCTTTAAGAAGCTAAGGTGCTATATTTCTTCCACATAACCTTCCACTTTCCTATAAATAAGAATCAGTGAATTCAATGACATTATTTTTCAATAGAATATCCCTAGGATTGTACTGTCAGTTGATAAATATTTTTGTTTTAAAATATTATTTTCACTATTTCGTCACCAAGTGAAATGTGTTTTTCTAAGTTTTTATAAATCAAAAGGTATCCATCTTGATCTTTAAAAAGTAAGGCAATGCTACTCGCAAATGTGAACATATACAACACATAGCTTCTCCTTTGGAATAATTTCCTTTCATATACAAATCATACAACATACGGGTTGATTAGTTATGTACATTTTAACTGACTACAGTGCATTAAGATTAAATTGGATAATTGACCTAAAAGAAACAGTGTTCCTATTCTGCACAATGAAAAGAATTGCTAGTACCGTATTTTAGGGACTATAAGATGCACCAGAGTATAAGACACACCATGATTTTGAAGAGGTAAATTTTAAAAAAAGTTTTTGCACTCTGCAGGTCTCCCAAATCCTCTGCATGCCTCATTTTTTGCAACAAAAAAGGGGGGGAGGGCATGCAGAGGCTTTGGGAGGCTTGTAGAGTGTTCCTGGGGGCTGGGGGCTGGGGGCTGAATGAGCAAAAATGGCTCATCCATTTTTGCAAAGGAGGAGGGATTTTGGTAGGCCAAAAATGCTGTATTCAGTGTATAAAATGTACCCAAATTTTCACCCTCCTTTTGGGGGGGGAAGGAGCGTCTTATACTCTGAAAAATATGGTAATTATCAGTATTTTCTCAAACATATAATGATAATGAGACATTTACCTGAAACTTCTTCCCCAAATCCTTCTGCTTCTTGAAACTTGGTATCCATTGTCCTTGTAAAATTCATACACTGTAGTAGTCTCTAACATAGAAACACAAAAAGTAACACTTGAAAGTTGAATGCATGTTTTTTTAATTGACAATATCTACTTCTTACTCTTGACCACAGTCACTTTATCAGCTATGAACCTTAGTCAGGGTTTCCCATTCAGTGGCCAAATCGTGGTCATATTTTTAAAAAGGATTTTTAAATTGGAATAATCCTGTCACCCAGTCTTGAAAAAAGGATTATTATAAATGTGTCAATATGGTAGTATTTTAATAAAATATTGCTTAGTTAAAGTAATTTACACCAAGTGTTTTCATAGCTGAACATTTTAACATACAAACTAATTGATTCCTTGAAGTATATCATTGCTCAAAAATGATTGAGAAACTGCTTGCTTTGTTTATTTGCTACCTCTCAGGGTCCTTCCAAAATTTAATACAGGTAGTCCTTGATTTATGACCATGGAGATTCTCAGTCATCCAGGTCATGTTTTTTTCCAAAGTCCGGTTGCCTTTTGGGGGGGGGGAGGAAGCACCTTAGGGATTTGATTTATGATGATCATTGAGCTGAAATTATGGGCATAAGCTGTGTCGATCATTAAACAGGTCATATGTATTTATTTGTTTATTAAATTTATATGCAGCCAATCTCCCTGATAGCGTGACTGTGGTATGTGACCAACCCAATTTTACAACATGTTCTTCAGCAGTTGTAAAGAAAATCACCATGGTCATCAAGCAAATCCACAATTATTAAGCAAACCCATGGGAGGTTTTTGCTGGAAACCAGAAGTAAATGCCAATTTCTAACTAAAAGTGTTGCAAAACACAGTCATGTGTTTTGATTTTATAGACTACCTGCAAGTTTGTTGACCATTTTATTAGGAGTTGCAAGACTCTGGTGAAGTTTGATAATCTCCCAAGTGTCTTTGCTCGTTTCTGACCAAAGTTCAAATACATTTATTCTACATCTTCTCAGGACATTTTATGCAGTTTTCATTGATTCTGCCTTCCATTTTGTAAGATTTTAGATGAAGTAGGCTACTATGCAGTTACTATGTATACCTCATGGAGAGAGAAATGAATACATTATGTCATTTTATAAGATGTAAAAGTTAAATTCTGTTTCACATGGATTCATTTTCTGGTCTTGCATCAGACAGATACAGTATGTTTTTCCTTGCATCTCTCAATATTTTCCAGTTAGAGGAACAGCTCCTTTCTATGAAAAAAGTCCAGCTACTTTATTTAGGGTTAGAAGGAATTAAGGACAAACATATGATGTTCCCTGGAAGTGTTTGGAAAGTGAGATGAGTGGTAGAAAATTCATATTTAACACACTGGCTATTTTAGTTGGCATGATGAAATTTTTGTGTTATCATCTATGCCCATTTATTAAGGCTATAGTTTGGATATTAATTTCTCTTTAAAATTTAAACAAGGAGCTAAGAATGTGCTATTGTCCAGTCCCTACAGTTATGAATATTTAAATAATTGTATAAAGAAGAACAATAAGTTAAAGTGATGAATTTCAGGCTCTGGAGTATGGTCAAAAAGCAAGGAACAGCATAGCCTCAAATATTACAATTAAAATAATAATAATTAGAACCAGTATACAATATATTTCAAATGTTTAACTTGTAATTTATCTTGACAGTGCTACTAATGAGCCTTCACTTTAGCCATCCTAGCAACAGGTTACATGGTCATGCCAAGAAAGAAGAAAGGAATACAACTCTGAACTGACTTTCAAAGATGATGCACAATGTTCAGCATTCTCAGCAGACTTTAAAGATCTACAAACAGAACCATATCCTGCATTTATTTAGCAAGTAGAGGCTTTGGTAGAACAGCAAGAAAATAATTATTTTTCCAGAGATGCTTCCACAGACTTTTTGCAAATATAAGCTTTTTAATGATGCATGACAAAAAAGGATTAAACTTTCCCTTAAACGTCTGGTGGGATGATTTTTCTTGCTTCTTTCTCTTTTATTGAATATTTTCATTGTTTATTTTTCAAGGTTTTTATTATTTTTACTATTTTACTGCTTTTCATTTCTTTTTATTTATTTCTTTATTGCTTAATGTTTTTCAGCAAAGTTGCTTTTTGAAAAAATTACTGCACGTTATTTTTTATTCTTCATCTATGGAAATATTGGGGTGTGCATCGGGGTGTTTCACATTTAGGTTATTGTTAATTACCAATTGGAATTGGAATATAAAAGAGCTTAGATATCCTTTGAAGAGAAGATACCTTTTGACTAAATGAGGGTACTGTAGCAGGTAAAATCTCCCTGTCCTCCGACAGACATTACTAAATTCCCTGGGAGACATTATCAATAAAAAGAAAACAATCTCAACTTGCTGTAATAATTCTAGGCAGCAGCCAAGCTTATCTGACATTAACAATAACCACTATGTTATAAACACATTTCCTCATCTGACGTAATCCCCAAGGATCTAACACAAAGCTGAGCAAGCTGGAGTTTATTAACATGGAACATAATGCTAAAATATTCATATAGCATTCTTATGATGCTATGAAAGCGCTCTCTTCTCTCACTGGAACTGCTTGAAATCCTATTCTAAGTGGCATTCTATTTCCTCTGTTGTTAAACTGTACAGCAAACTTGGTTCTATTAAGTAAGAAATACAGTATATATATTTAAATCAAGACCACCTGGAAATTTCAACTGCTCCAGAATGCATAGTAATGAAGGCCCCTAGGTTTGCACATGTAGCATCATTGCAGTGCAAGCTGCACTGGCTTCCTTTTTCTGGGTGCAAATCAAGCTGATGTTTCTTACCTTTAAATCCCTATATGACACAGAGCCACATTATTTATGGGGCCATCTTTCCCTAAGGACACCTACCCATCCTACCAAGTCAGTTATGATGGGCATGCTCCTAATCTTACCCTAAATATTGCCATAAGATGGGAGCTAGGAAATGTGCCATTTCTGTGGCAAACCCTGCCCTATGGAACAGTCGGCCCATGAATGTCCCATTTCAAAAAGCAACTTAATTACTTGGAGGTTTCCCCTCCCCCGCCTTGAAAATGATTTGTTTCTCATCCAAGAAGCTTCTTCAGTTCTTGAAGAAGTGAGTATTGAAGAAGTTTCTTGGATGAGAAGTGAAATATTTTTTTAAAAAATAACCAAGAAAGTCCAGCTGCCTTTTGAAAAGCATCTTTGGGACAACTATGACCTGGATGATTGTGAATCTCCAAAACATTCTGCCCCATTAAGTTCAGGAGGTCTCTACCCTCTTAACCTTCATAAAACACTGAAGAGCTGGCTTTTTCCCCAGGTCCTCAGCTAAGATTAGATAACTGTATTATCTGAAATTTAACTTGGCACCAGGTTTTTATTGTTTTCAATATTTTAATATAGCTAGATTTATAATTTAAATATGATTTGTACCTTGTTTTAATTGGTAGCTGTCCAAAGTTGGTTATAAGATGGGCAGCTGTATAAAACTTTTAAATTAATACATACCAATTAAATATGTGATCTTTTAAAAAATGTTTTAAATTTAAAAAAATTAAAAACAGCACATAGGAAATATACTTATTTTTACCTATTGATTGTTGTTGATTTAATTCTTCAGAAAAATATTATATAATCATCTAAGATGAAAAGTGTCTCTTTTGCTGAACTCTTAAAAGATACTATAGTCCATTTTATATGAAATTTGAAAACACAGACATCTTTATTTGAAAGTGACTTTATTTTTTTTGTTCAAAAAGTGATGTACTTTTAAAATTTTAGAAATACTTATTCATTATGAATTTGAATTTTATGACATGTTCGGTACCTTCTTTATTTTATTTATAAAATTTTAAAATGTTATTCGCACCTATTTGCATTCTGCCCTTTCATTCTTTTTTCATGTCATTTATTTTTTCTTGTTTAAATTCATTCTGTAAAATATTTAATTAAATATCTATTAAACACATCTAAATCCAATAAATTTTCTACACATTGGGTGCCAATGAGACTTAGGATCACTTTTATTTCAAAGAGATTACAATGTACCCAACTGCCTGATACTAATAAAAGTTAACCAACAAAAAGTACCATTTTCAGAAAACAAAAGCAAATTACTATCAATGCATTTTGAGCTTTATAATCAATCCTTCATAACTGACTTAATTTCCAGAGATATACTATTAGTAGATGAGAGACAAGCATGGATAGTGCTAGGAGTATTTCTTCTGTCTATGGAAGATCAATTTAACACCAATATCTTCAAGAACTAACATACTGTAATCTGGAATCTTAGTGCCCTTTTCCAACAATCCCAAATGCTCATTCCAAATTCCATAACAACCAATTCCTCCATTGGTGAATGGAGACAAAAAAAATTAGCCTTGTACCTAGGCTGATGTGTCACCAGATAGGTGATGCTTGAATTCTACTTGAGCTTCCTGTCCATTAACAAGCATCTGACATTTTAATAGCCAAGCAAGAGAAGGGATTATATGGACACACTGTCATGCTTGCTTCACTGATATGTGATGACTCTCTCCTGTTAACTATGGAGAAGGAAGATGAAGGGGGGGATGCTTGGGAAATTGAAAGTAGGTGCTATGTCTTCTTGAGATGCTGCTTCCAGCTGTCCCCTGCTAGAAGGAGGGAGTGGCATACCAGAACACACTGAATTGACCATTAGGAAAACAGCTTGCAAGATTTTAATTGGTTACCTTGGGGTGGGAAATGAAAGACAGTTGAGGAGGGGAAAGTATAACATAGGGATTTTGGTATGTGGATCTCGGTTCTGGCTATGCATTACTGCAATACACTTGACTTCTAGTAAAAATATAGCTTTCTCAGCAAATGGAGTCAAGGATTGTTTTCTACTTAGAGATTTAAGTCTGTGGCAGGTCTGACACAAATGTGCCATTTTTGCCTGTACTTATGAGAATACAGTATGCTATTTCATTATTTTAACAATTTACCAATATCCAACTTAAAAAATATTATCATTTTCCCCACCAGAAACCAAATATAATGCAATTGATTTCAAAAAAATATTACTCAATATTCTCTTTGAGTTACAATTGCCATGAAAAATTACAAGGGAAAGACAATGATGCATATAAAAATATAATACAAATATATTACAGAGGATAGGAGGAATACACCAGTTGTTTTGTTTTGTGCAGCTTAAGAAATAGTATGTGATAAAATGTGGTATAGAATAAATTTTGAACTCATAAAAATTAATTGTTTGTAATCTTTTCATGTTATTTTGAGGGAATATCAATATATAAAATTTGGCTTTGTTTATTTTAATAAATTTGTTTATTACAAGTAAATAAAAAATTAATAAGCTAATTTGTTATTATCATAGTAGGTAACATCTTCAGTGCAGGAGATACTAAGAAGTAAGGCTTCTTATCTGGCAACATTTTTAAACACCTTTACTCATGAAAATTGCATGTATTTCAAGGATTACTTGCAATCACAAAAATCTTAGAATTTAATTTAATTTTTGTTGCATCATGATGCTGAAACAATGCTCATCGCTGAATTAATTTTATAAACAAACACATATAAGTAGAGACAGCCCAATTTCTCTCTCTTAATGCTTCCCCACTCATGCAAGTAAAACCTCTATGTCATGGAAGCATTTACTGAAAGCAATTTGAGTTCCCACTAACACTTTTTCTCCAAATGTCAGACCTGCCTCACCTTAGGCTTCTAAGTAAAAACAATCCTTAACACCATCAGGTTGAGAAAGGTAGAAGCCAGGTGAAATGCAAAAGTGCAAAGCCGGAACTGAAATTTGTGTGCCAAACCCCAAGTGAAACCTTTTTCCCACTTAAGCACTTCCCATTGCTGGTCCCCCTCTGTCCAATCAATTTCAAAGAAGATATTTTGGAAATGGACGCTCTGATTGTAGGCTGGCTTGCAGCTGCATTCCTCTCATCGCAGAGTGACCTTGAAATGCCGTCTTGGCAGGCACCTTCACTTTCTTAACTTTCACTCTCCCCCCTCTCACCCTCCTCCCAGGGTTTATGGTAGACTGGTACGGAAACAATTGCAGAACACAGGCATGAGGTGAGGCCTCAAACAATACATTGGGATCACATCACTATGTCCTTCACAATCTTCTGAAGGTTGAAAAAGGCACTGAAGTAGTCAGATGCTCCAGAAAACCATGTCTATCTCTGTGCCTCAGTCTCAGAAGCTCTGGGAATAAAGGGTGAGGACCATGTACAACTGAGAGAGTCCAGGTTTTTTTTCTGGAGCAGTGAGACTCAAATGCTTTTATGAGAGGTTCTCAGTCTAATATTTGATCAAAAAGATCATGAAGACTATGCATGCTGTTTCTGCACAGTTGGCTTCTTGCCTACTTTTTCCACCAGTGCCTCCACCTGAAGACCATCCATCCAAAGAGTGCCATTTGCTAAAGTAGATGTCCTTCTCAAATTCTTTCTAGGGTATCTTTGACTTTTACTGTTGGAACTAGCTCATTAAATGACCTAAAATTCATTCTGATCCTCTAAGCAGAAACATATGGAACCTTTTCAGCTTTAGATTTCTAGTTATGCATCTCAGAGTAAAGCTGATAACTCTAATACACAATGAGGGAGAGGATCTGGTAGGTCATAGTTAGTTCATGATTAGGAATTTAGTTATTTAGGAGAAATTATCAATAATTTTTAATTAACTAAATAGCAATGTATGTTCTAATAACTAAATCCATTTTTATAGGAATCGATCATGTTGTAAAATGAGTAAATATAATATCTTTCTCATTTTATTGCACTGGCCATATAATTGTTGAAAAGGAGAGCAAGAGCTGACAGTATAGTGACTTCACACTCAAATAATTAAGACCCCTACAACTCTGTTAATTTAGAAATATTGTTATTATTATTATTGGCAGGGATAGTTTACACAGGATCCAGTAGAAGTAGTAAAGATATGTTGATTACCCATCATCCACACTGGCTTATCAGAATTAAGAGAAAAGAAAAAGCAATTGGCTAAATTTCATGCTAATATTGCAAGAAATAGTACAAAGTGATATTACTTACCTTAAGTGAACTAGCACAATTTCTGCAGTATTAGGCTAGGTTTTTAATCTTGTAAAATTTTATGTGAAGATTATTTATTTGTGATCAAGGAACCATGCTGAATTTAAGGCCCATGAAAGCAATCCACAAGAAAAGGGAGGAGTCATGGTCATCTATTCTATGGTATCCTTGAATTCCCTGTTGATAAGCAAATATAAAAATCAATCTAACTACTGTTTTCTCTTGTTTTCAACAAATATTATATTACCTAGAGCCCTAAACGCTTTTATGGGTAGAGCATTTTCCAACTTTCATATCAAACCTACCCTCTTATATTAATTTAAAATAAAATTTACAAATGCTAGCAAGATGCTATCCTTTCAACAAACCCAACACCTATTCTATTTTCAGAATTCAGAACATTTTTTGTATTCTACAATAAATATATACAGCTTCAATCTTCCCATAGTAGCAATGATAAATGTTCTAATTGACACAGCACATCAGAAATGCAGATACACAATTTAACAATTCTCAGAACTATGTTGCAAAGATTTTTCCCCTCAAAAACTCCTTGTGAAGTCTAAAACATAGGCTGTTTTCATACACCACGTCTATTATTTAATTAATTATATTTTGAACAAATCATTATAGAATAGGGCTACTCAATTTGGGAAGCTAAAATCTAGACAGTAGTATACATAAAACTCTCACAATCATCTGGACTTTTATAGCGCAGATCTGATAGATTCCCACAGAGGTGTGGTTCATATAGTAAGAACCAAAACAACAGCCAGTATTTACAATAGAAGATAAATCAGTTTTATAAATGATTAACAACAAATCAATTTCAAGGCTATGAGCAGTTTGCAATGAGTGGCAGGAAGAAAAAGCAATAAAGGCCAACCAACTCCTTTATGACTTCATTGTAATATGCAATAAAGTTTTTTTTAATTTAGCCATGTGTTTCACATCTTAGACTTTATCTAATATCCTGGGATTTCTGCTTGAGTTTTTCCAGGAAATCGGAGAGACATCAAGTTAAACCATCATCTATAACATGCAAGTAACAAGACCTGGTTTCAATATCATGCTAAGCCAAAACTAAACAAACAAAATTACAGAATAATGTGATCTGGGCATCTAGCCAAAGTATGATTTTATTTTATTATCTGAATAAGCACTCGTTTATTTAAAGAAATTAAACAAAGATTCCAATACGTAATTCACAAAATGTTGATCATAAACAAAAGTAATGAACACAAAGAAATTTTAGACATTTCAATTGAAAATTCATAGTCTGCCTTGCATAATTATAAATAAGCAAAATAATATTGAAAAGCTGCAATTCTAGAGAAATCACATTTTAAAACATTAAAAATGTATGCAGATCCTTTACAGATTATTTACAATATTACCATAGTCAACAATGCATCAATTTTCTTGGAGGGCACATGCATATATTATACTACCACTCCAACAAAGTATTTTTTTAATTACATCAATCCTGATTAATCACAAAAAAGTAAAGGCTGTTTCCTACACTATACAAATGGGAAGAATATGCATATTTGACACTATTCCTAATTAAATACAATAGAAAAAGGCTTGCCCCATTCTATTTTGTTTGCATTAGTAACCAAGAAATCTTTGCTTCAGTTAGATCATATAGGACTTGGAAGTCTTTACCTGAATACAGTTTTGATTTACCAGATTCAGTAACTAGGAAAGTACATGGTTTGAAAATAAATGCCTCACCTTGACAACCAACAAAGCAGTAATAAAAGCCGAATCCTAATCCTATTCTTCACGTTAAAGGAGGCTGGCTGAAGTAATGTTGGTTCAATCTGATTCAAAAGGCAGAGCTCTCTTCTTATAAACAGGCAGGAATGTGTTATGTTACAGAGCTTCTTCCCAAGTGTATGCAAAATATTGCCTTAGGCCGTGCAAATCATCCTGGTCTCTGTTGCTGAATGATTTCATTCAAACAGAAAAAGCCCCACTATCCTAAGTTGCTAGGAAACAAGGAAGGAGTCCCTGACCTGAATTCTTAGTAGAATTTGATGTTGCCCAGGAAGCTTATGGTCTTCACAGTTCCTTGGAATTAGATATATAACTTTACACAATACACAGAAATCTCAAAAGCGAAATTGCTAAGATAACTTGTGAAAAAAGATAAGGTTATTATTCAATTATACAACCCCTAGAGAAAATACATTGTTTTTGAAGTCTAAGAGTGCCATTTTGATTTATGGTTGTGCTTCTGATGGAAGCAAAGTACTTTCCCCACTTAAATCTATGATCAATAACTGCTTTGGGTTGAAGGCTGCTCTATAAACACAATTCCCTTTCCCCTTATGTGCTGTTCTATAGTCCTATCTCTACTTTCTCTGACACTCTCAACATTTCCCTTAATTGCACTACACTGACTTCATCCAGTCCTCAGCTCAAGCATCCAACAGCCTTGAGTCATCAGTAAGGATATTGGACTAAGGATTATTTTCCTCCTTGAAACTAATACTATGTCAGTCCTACGACCCCTCCTACCTCTTGGCCCTTTAAGTAAGAATGACTCTCGAGTAAAGGTTTACTTTACTAAAGGCCAAGTGGATTTCAATATAGTAAACCCGAACTGAAGTTTGCGCACCAATTTTTCCCGGTTAACTTTCCCTGTCCAGTTCCTGTCCAGGGAAGAGCCAAGGTGGCTCAGTGGTTAAATGCAGCACTGCAGGCTACTTCAGCTGACTGCAGTTCTGCAGTTCGGCTGTTCAAATCTCACCGGCTCAGGGTTGACTCAGCCTTCCATCCTTCCGAGGTGGGTAAAATGAGGACCCGGATTGTTGTTGGGGGCAATATGCTGACTCTGTAAACCGCTTAGAGAGGGCTGAAAGCCCTATGAAGCGGTATATAAGTCTAACTGCTATTGCTATTGCTACTGCTATCCTCACCAGTTTCTCCCTCTCCCTGGTCCCTTATTATCCAATTATATTTGAATATATTGTTTTGGGAACTGTCTCTTCAATGGCGGGCTGGTTGGTAAGCTGTTGCATTCCATTCCCAGCATTTTGACCTTCAACTGGTGTGTCTGGAAGATACGATGAGTAGTTAGCTTCCCCTCTCTCAACCAGCTTCCTCTCATAATTCATGGCAGATTGGCAACTAGCAGATGCGAAGCTCAAGCATGAGGGCAGTTTTGACATTCTACTTCCCTCCTATCTTTGTAAGCCTTTGTCAATCCATTATCTTGGAAACTAGACCAGTTGACCTATTGTAGATGTGAGCAGAGTTGGGAAGGAATTCCTCCGGTCATTAGATAGCCTTCACTGTAGCCATGTCTCTCCTACATTTGTCCTCTCCATTAATATTTTGTTTTCCTGAGTTCCTTTCATACTTGTTACTTTCTCCTCAGGTCAGCCAGGCCCTATTTCCTGAAGGGAAATTAATTTATTCCCAAACTTTCAAGAAGATAGAGGAAAGCAAACCAGCTGTATTTCAAGAAAGGGTTGTATTTGAATAAATCTGTACCTACTCAACTTTGAATGGCATTCATGAGATATTTATCTTTTGAAGCAGTACCCCCACCTTTCCAGGTGCACTCTCCACAAATGGAGGAACAATAAACTAAACTTTTGCTACTTATTTGACAGTTTCCCTGTATTTACCAGTTTCAACTACAAATATCAGTCAGTTTCAGTTATTCTGCTCTAAAGCACCTGTCTAATTGCACAGGTGAATTTTAGCCATCTTTTATCTGAATGTCCAACTTCCTGTTATTTCTGCCTGTGATTCTTGATTCACTGCAAGGTTTATTTTAAATTGTGGTACTGTATTTTTAAGACTGTGGGTGTTTTAACTTCTATATTGTACCATGCAAATTGCTAAGAGTGGCTTGGATTGCAGCAGGATATAATAGAACAAATAATGAAATAAATAAATAATAAATGATTACTGTACATTTGCCCTTTGTATTGCTTCTGGATTGTTGACTACAAAAGGCTGAATTGGCACAGGGAATGCTTCCTGCTTGTTCCACATCCTGTGCGACACTTTGCTATGAAGCCAAACCTATTCAGTTAGAAGTAGGCTCCATAGAAACCCACAGAATGCATTCCCACATTAAAGAAGTACACCAGTTGTAGATGTTGCATTAGTGCTAGTCAGTTTCTAGGTAAAAAGCAAGGTGCTGGTTATCACTTACATAGCTTGGATTTATTTATTATATGCCATCAAGTCAGTATTGACTCTTAGTGACCACCTAGATTGCTTTTCTTCATGACAATCTCTCTCTAACCTGGTTTTCCAATGGTGCACTCCCTGATGTCATAATGCTGGTCATCCTTCTGCTGTTGGTCATCGTCTTCTCTTTCTTTTCATCTTTCATCAGCATTAGAGCCTTCCTTGAGATGTTATGCCTCCACATAATGGTACAAAGTAGGGATAATTTAGGTTTGGTCATTTGAGCCTTGAATGAGAACTTTGGGTTGTTCCCTACATAAATGAGTGACTGGATATTTCCCAGACAATCTTTTCTATGTTGAAACCTGCCTCTCTTGCTCCGAGTTACAAATCTGAAGGAATGTCATTTGCAGGGACTCTGCTTGAGCCTTCTAAATGATGGTTCCCCATCTCTAGGACCATTCTCTCTCATACACAGACTATTACATTATCAAAGAACTGCAAACAAGTCACTATACAAAAAGGCCATTGGGACTTACAATAAAGAACTTTCTTGCTGTTACACTTATACTACTGACATTTATGTTTTAATTTCATCTTTTTATGTAGAGTATTTAGAAATGGAGTAGTACATGAGCTAAATAAATAAATTCTAGGCCTCTTGTTACAAAGATAAAAACTGAGATACATGTAAAATTTGTTTCTGGAATTTTTACCTTCGATATCTAGAATAGGTGTCCCAGAATATGGTAAATCTTTTGTTGGCTCAAGTATTTAGGACCAGGGTGTCAAACTTGTGATGTCATCTTGTTGTCACGTGACATATCACAACTTTTCCCCCCTTCGCTAAACCGGGGGTGGGGGTGGCCAGCACGTAACGCATCCAGCCCATGGGCTGCAAGTTTAACACCCCTGATTTAGATTGAGCTTTTTAAATGTACGGTATTTGTATCAGTTACATCAATTTGAAGATTTAAAATGACAATTGTGTTGTAATATAAACTATTTTCCACAAACTGCCCAAGTAATAATTAGTCTTGAGACTTCAATTAAAAACATGGATAATTAAAAACTCCATTTCTAAAGACTTTAACATTAAAATATGTTAAAAACTCATACTGAACCATATAGATGTTTATATTTTTATTTTAAAAAGTAGTAATTTCCATGTTAATATGAATTGATATTAATATTAATCAGTTATTAAATGAACACTTGTATGATAACTAAAGTGTGACAAATATCATTTCCACCCTGAGCCACATATCACTAATAATATTGAGAAATCCCTTGGAATCCAATGCAGACTGAGCCATGTGGAGCATTAATTCCCAAGTGATAAAATGTAACCAGGCAACACTACCATTTTTACTCTACTCCATTGTGCCTAGAAAGAGCCTCTCCACTGCCATAAGAAGAGCACTGAAAACTGATAAAGACAAGTAAAGTGAAATGTAACAGAATGTGTTCCTCCTGCTAAAATATAATTATACAATCTATCGTAGTCCTAGGCCTGTTTTTCCATCTTACTATTCTCTAGAGCAGGGGTGGGGAACTATGCTCCCTTTATCAGCTTGGATTTTAACTCCCCATAATTCGTGAGTGCTAGTTCAGGATTCGGGAGTTGTGAAGTTACAGGTATCTAAAGGGGCCATAGAATCTACCGTAGAGCGAGAGGAACTTTAATTTTTTTTAATACGAGCTCAGAACATAAATTATTAATTGGGACACTGAGAAGCAACGGTACAGCTGATAGCTTGCATCATGCCATTGATACCAACTCTCCCCCACATTCACCAATCCATATTTAACCATTCCAACTGTATTACAGCTTAAACATTCATATGAACCTGCTCTGACTCCAGTTATGAAAAAACCCAGAATAGAGAATGAATAAACTACCCTAATTTATACTCAAAATAAGTAAGAGGAGTTTCACAGGCTCATTAAACCTCTTTAGTTGATTGGGATCACTAACATTCTGAAATGTGACCCATATTGGGGTAATATAGTGCTCAGTAACAGAACTGATAGCTAACTGGGGAGCAGGCTATAGGGACACCCTTGGAAGAGATATTGATTGGAGCTGCTAGAACTTACTGAACGCACACAGCACACTACATTTTATGTCATTAGTTTGTGGATTAATTTGTCACATAAACTTGGAGTTAATGGAATAAACAATGATTCAGTTAACTATGGATTAATGTGTTGTACAATCACAATTATCCAAGACCAAATGACACACATTGTGAAATGGCACATGAAGCATGCCACACTAGGAAGAAAATCTGTACCTAATTTATATTTATTAGATCAACCAACCTGAGAGAAAGGCTTTTCAATCCCTACCTACAAGGTAGTCCTCAATGTATGGCCACAATTGAGCTCAAGTTTTTGTTGCTAAGCAAGGCAGTCATTAAGTGAGATTTGCCTATCTTTCTTACCACAATTGTTAAGTGAATCACTGCAATTATTAAGTTAGTAACATCGTTGTTAAGTGAATCTGCTTTCCCATTGCTTGCCAGTTGACCTGCTTGTCAGAAAGATGCAAAAGATGATCATGGTTGCTGTGACACTGCACCATGATAAATATGAATCACCTGCCAAGCATCCAAATTTTTGACCACGTGACCATGTGAAAATGCAAACAGTCATAGGTATGAATAATAGTCATAAGTCACCTTTTTCAATGCTATTCTAATTTTGAATAGCCACCTAAATGAATTGTTGTAAATCAAGACTACTTGTATTCCTCATCAGGGAAAAAGAGAACAAAAGCAACAAATGGAAATGGTTGGAAGACCCAGTAATTAAGTTATATATATAAGATCATTAGCTTAATGTTTGTCACCTATTGATATCCAGAAAAAGGCTACTATATTCTGAATAAAGAATCATATTACTGACCATTCTGTTCTGAAATGCAAATACTATATCCATTTATCTACACCAACATTCTTCTCTTATCTCAATCCAATATTTATCAGCCTAACTAAGCAGCTGTAATACTGGTACATATAAAAATAAAGGTTAAAATTATTTTAACCTTTGTAAGCTGGATGTGGGTGTTTGCTTTGTACTACTATTAAACTGTGGCTTTGTGGTAACTTTTTAAGATTGCTACCTTTTAAAATATATAATAAAAATGCTACTTGTTATCTTAAGAAGCTTGCAATAACTTATAAAATCTTGTTTCCTACGAAAGAGGGGAAATATGACTGTTAAAAGTATTCCTAAAATATTTTCACTTATGAGTACACATACAAGTATTGCATACCACCTTTCTATATGCGGAAGAGAATTCTTCACATCCTGCTATGTTTCTCCAGCCAGCACACCTTTTTTCTTCCACCAACAGAGGGAAGAGGACCTCCTATACTGGGGCTGCAAAAAGAAAGATCCAAGTGTCATTTCTGCAGCCACCTATAGTGGAAGGAGCAGAAATTCTTTGATAGCAGCTTGCAACTTCCATGCGGCTTCCCCACTGACTTTTTAGGGAAGCCGAAGAGAAGATCATAAATGGTGATTACATAATTGTGAGCTGCTTGCAGTTGTAAGTACCGTTGCCAAGCATCTGGATCAGAATGATGTAACTGGGGGTGGCCAATACGAACATGTTACAATGGCTTAAAGTGATTTATGGACCATAAACACCCTTTCCAAGCCATCATAACTTCAAACAGTTGTTTAAACACCCAGTCATAAGTCAAGAACTACCTGTAGTTTTAAATAATCATAAGCCTGCTCCATTTCAATTTAATCGCTGAGTAAATAGATACTTCAATAGTCAAGTATCCTACTTGGATACATTAGGTAAAGACCTAGCTCCCTGGAGAACCCTGCAATGCTGGGAAAAGTAGAAGGAAAGAGAAGATAACCAACAGTAGTTACAGTGTATTAATTATTTACTATTAGTCAAATTTGTATAACTGCCCACCTCACTGTTGAAAGACCAATTATGAATAGATCATCCTTATGGAGAAAATCTATCTATGTGGTAACTAAGAGTTAATACTGACTTGATGGCACAAAATTATTCAAAAACTAAGTCCTTTAAGGAGACTTCATTCCTAGCTTAGGTACTACCTTTCTTTGATCTGAGAGTCATAGCAGGTATTGTACAGCATGCTGCAATCTGAAGTGGAATACGATCAAGATTCATGTTAAAGAGTTTTTGTTGTTAAGGGTTGCAATTTTTAATGAACTGCAAGTCCTCAGGACACTTATTTGTCCCTTATAGCAAGGGTCTCTAAGGCCCAGGCTGCAGACAGATATCGGTTTGTAGCCTCTTAGGAACCGGACCATACAAGCAGCAGGTGAGGAAGCAAAGCGCATGCACAGGATCTAGGTTGTGTACAAACTATCCACTCCCCTTCAGGTCCATGGAAGACAATTTTTCTTCCAAACCTTATCTGTGGTGCCAAAAAAGTTGGTGGTACCTTACAGTCATCAAAACTTCCATAAATGCAAAACAAATTCTATATACAAGTGATCCTCCACTTAGCCACAACTGGGTCCAGAATTTTGGTTGTTCAGCAAGTAATTATTACACAAAATTGTCACATGACGGCTCTTGCAGCACAGGCCATGGATGACTTGGGAGGGGTGTAGCACAGAGACACAGTGCCCATTGAATGCTGTTGAGTCAGCACACCCAGCCTGGCTCAACAGCATGGTTGCACCCCAGGAAGCCTCAGCCATCTACAAATCCAGAAATGCTTACGACTGCAATTCCCACCCCTCAATCTCTCCCCACCCCAATCTATGTCCTTTTCAATTACTTCTTGGCAGCAGCAGGGCAAAAGTAGAGGCCTGGAGTACTCAGCAGTCTCAGGTGGTAGCTGCCCACAAGCCTCTACTTCAGCCCCAATGCTGCTGCTGTTGATGCTGCTGCTGCCACTGAGAAATGCTGCCTCAGACCGCACACTGCAGCCTGGCAATGCCACCACCAATTGCCCTGCCACTGTGTGTTCCATCGGATTTGCCATGGCCCACTGAACTTCTCAATTTTTCTTCTGCAACAGCCAGGCAGGCCCACAGCCTATGTGAGGCAGCTGATGGCCATGCCAGGCTTTCTTTCAGAGGCCACTTTGCATCATTCTCCAAGCTGGCATCCCATTCACAGAATCCTTTGAAAGGATTCATCCCGCAAATTGCTCATGCCATTCCTAAAAGTTACATGATTGTGATCACATGACCATATGCAGCTGTAACTTCAGCACAAAACTTGTAAGTTTTAAGTCTATTTTTTCAGCATCATTCAAATGTCTTTTTTGTGCCCTTGTAGAGAATTAAAAAAAACTATTATTCCATTTGGACCTCTTTATACGAGTTTGCATCCTAAAAATGCAAGCAATCTATAGCATCACTAGCTGACTTTGCAAAATGTCAGTTAATAGATAGTGTAACATGTCTTGGAAAAACAGCTTCAAGATTTGGACGCATATTGAAATGAATAAAATAATGAATGAAGATAGCCATTTTATGTCTACAGATGTATACCCAAGTCACAGGCTTGATTTGAACATGAAAGGAAAATATCATGGAAAGCAGCAACGGCAAATACTTCCTATATTTTTGCCAAGGAAATACACAGAGCATGTCCAATAAATTATTCAAGAAGTGATATTGATTTAAAGGAATGCAGCATTTACTTTTTATATCTCAATATGATACAGGTAGTATTCAATTTATGACTCTAATGGAGTCTGCCAATTATGGTAGTAAGTTGTTTGATGGCTGTAAAACAGACTGTCATGTGACCAACCTGATTTATGACCTTTTTTGCAGCAATTGTTAAGCAAATGCTGCAATTGTAAACTGACCACTGCAGTCACTAAGCAAACCCATTGTTTGCTTTGAGGCATTTTTTTAACAGAACTTTTTTATTTTATTTTTTCTTTAAAAAAACACAAATATGTCATCATTTGTCAATCATTAAAACATTGAAGTACAATTTTTTTTTTTGTGTGTACCCCTCCCTCCCTCCACCCCCCTCCTCCTTCCCCCCCCCCCGACTTCCCAGAACCCGTACACGGTATAGAATTTTAACTAACACAGTCTAAAATCTATTGAGAAAAAGAAATAAAAAATTAATGACATTCTAGATTGACCTTAGCTTCTTCTTACTGAACTAACTTTAAACAATTTAAATCATTCCTGATCTTAAGCATAGGCTAACTGGAATTTCTTAGTCCCGTATTTATTTTGTATATAGTCAATCCATTTTTTCCAGTCTCGTTTATATCTCTCATTTGAATGATCTTTGAGATATGCCGATATTTTAGCCATTTCAGCTAAATTTGTTACTTTCAATGTCCATTCTTGAATTGTAGGCAAGTCTTCCTTCTTCCAATATTGCGCCCACCACAGTCTTGCTGCAGTTATCAGGTGAAGAGTCAAGTTGGTCTCTACCACTGTAAAGTCAGTACATATACCTAGTAAAAATAGCTGAGGACTAAACTTTATCCTTCTTTTAAAAACATTTTGCATGACCCACCATATTTTATCCAAAATGCTTTAACCTTTTGGCAGGTCCACCATATATGATAATATGTAGCATCGAGAGAACCACATCTCCAACATTTAGGCTGTACATTCGGATACATAGAAGCCAACTTTTTAGGATCTAAATGCCATCTATAGAACATCTTGTAAAATTTTCTCTCAGATTTTGAGCTTGTGTAAATTTCACATTTCTTACCCAGATTCTTTCCCATGTATCCAACATTATTGGTTCCTCAATTTGAGCCCATTTTATCATACAATCTTTAACTAATTCTGTTTCCGAATCCATCTGTATTAATACATTATATATCCTCTTTATATGCATTAAGCTTTGATCTCTTATTTGTTTAAACAAGTTATCCTCAACTTGAATAAAACCAATTTTTTGATCTATTTTCCACCTAGCCTGTAATTGCCCATACTGGAACCATGTTTGAACTACCTTCTCCTCTTTTAATACCTCTAAAGATTTTAATTGTAATACCCCCTTTCCGAGGTAAGAAGCTGTCTGTAGGTAATTCTGTCCTGTTTTTGTGCTGTATTCATATTTTCAATTGCGTGTCTAGGAATTGCCCACATGGGTATCTTGTCATTTAATTTATATGATATTTCTTCCAGACCCGCAATAAAGCATTTCTTAAAATATGACTTTTAAAGTTCTTATCCAATTTTTTGTTGAATAACAGGTAAGCATGCCAACCAAATACCAGATCGTGTCCCTCAATGTTCAATATCTATCATTGGTTAAGTGAATCCAGTCACTAATTACAGATAATACCACTGCATCATAATATATTTTTAAATTAGGTAGTTTCAATCCTCCTCTCTCACGTACATCTTGCATTATTTTCATCTTTACCCTCGGCTTCTTTCCTGCCCACACAAATTTGTTGATACCCTTCTGCCATTCTAAAAGGTTCGCATCTTTTTTAAGTATAGGTAACATTTGGAAGAGAAATAAAAATTTTGGTAAAATGTTCATTTTCACTGCCGCTATCCTACCCAGCAAAGATAAGTGCAGTTTCTCCCATTTTTTCATCTCTGTCTGTATGCTATGCCAAAGTGGTTCATAATTATGCTTATATAATTTCCCATTTGAAGTTAAAATGTTAACTCCAAGATATTTAACTTTTTTAACTACCTCACATCCTAGCATCACTCCTAATTCTTCCTTTTGTTTAATATTCATATTTATAGCTAATATTTTGGTTTTTCCTAAGTTTATTTTAAAGCCCGACACTTGACCATATTGATTAATCATATTCATTAAAACCATACTAGATTCCTGCGGTTGTTCCAATATTATGACCAAATCATCCGCAAAAGCGCGGACTCTATATTCTTGCTGCCTAATCTTGATCCCTTTTAAACCATCCAAGCCCCGTATTTTATTCAACAATACTTCCAAAGTTATAATAAACAATAATGGGGACAAAGGACAGCCCTGTCTTGTACCTTTTCCAATTTGAAAAGAGTCTGTTAGACTTCCATTGACTATAATTTGTGCTGTTTGCTGTTGGTATATTGCTTTAATTGACTGTAGAAAATTATCTCCTATCTGCATTTTTTGCAGTATCTTCAACAGAAATTGCCAGTTAACTCGATCAAAGGCCTTCTCAGCATCCAAAATATAAACGCAGCAGGGATCTGGTTGTTCTTTCCCAAATATTCTAATGCATTAATAATTAATCTAACATTACTTTTCATCTGTCTCCCTTGTATAAAACCTGTTTGGTCCGTATGTATCAATTGTTGAGTGACCAACATTAACCTATTTGCTAATATTTTAGTAAAAATTTTATAATCTACATTCAGTAATGAAATAGGTCTATAATTTTTGGGTTGAGTAGTATCTTGTTCTTCTTTGGGTATCAAAGATATAAACGCTGTCTTCCAAGATGGAGGGACTTTACCTTCCGTTTGAATCATATTAAATAATTCTCTAAGAGGTTCTACCATTTCTAACTGTAAGTTTTTATAGTAAACCGCTGTCAAGCCATCTGTACCTGGTGCTTTCCCTAACTTTAATTGCTTAATTACCTGCAGGATTTCCCCGAGGTTATTGGTTGATTCAATTTTTGCCTGTGTTCTTCTCTAACTGAAGGTATTTTCTCTTTGTCTAAATATTTGTCTATGTCTAAACCATTAATTTTATCCCCTTTATACAGTTCTGTAAAAATTCCCAGAAAGCCTTTTGAATCTCTTCCTGTTGAAACACCTCCTTCCCTCTGTAAAACAGTTTAGATATATTTCGAGTTTTCCTTTTTTCCTAATCTGATAAGCTAACCATCTGCCAGGTTTGTTTGCATTACAAAAGTATTGTGTTTTGCATATAATAGATTAGTAGCCACCTGGTCAGAGATCAACATGTCAAATTGAGATTTTAATATGTTAATAGCTTCCTTAACCTTTGTATCGTCTGGGTTCCTTGTTAACTCCAGCTCTTTCTCTTAATTTCCTCTTCCAGTTCTGTTCGTTTTAACCCTTGCTTATTTCTATGTGTTTTATTTATATTCATCAAACTCCTCTCATATACGCTTTGCTTGCGTCCCATACAAATTCCATAGATGTACCCTTATTCATATTCAAAACAAAAATTCAGATAGTAATTTTTTACAATCATTAATATACTTTTCATATCTAAATAAGTTTTCATTCAATCTCCAAGACCTTCTTGCCTGCACTACCCTTCCCAACTCCATCCAAACTGGATTATGGTCAGAAAGAACCCTAACTGCAATCTTTGTTTTCTTGACCCTAGAAAGCAAATCGTTAGTGGTTAGGATAAAATCAATCCTTGAAAGGGATTGATGCCTGTCCGAGAAGAAAGTGAAGTCGTATTCCTCTGCATTTCTTTCTCGCCAAATATCTCTCAATTCAAAATCATCCATAATGTCAAAGAAAGATTTGGGTAACTTTGCTCGCATCTTGGTATTTAGGCGGGAAATCTTCTTATCTCTCTTAGTGTCTATCACTCCATTCCAGTCACCCAATAGTATACAGGAACTATAGTCCCACTGTACTAATTTAGCATGAAGATTTCTATAGAATCTATCTTGCTGTTGATTGGGAGCATAAATTCCCAAAAGTAATGTCTTTTTCCCTTCTAAGATTAAGTCTAAAGCAATATATCTTCCGAAGGGATCTGCTTCTATTAATTCAGCTTTCATATCTTTTCTTAAGTATACAACTATACCATTCTTCTTTTCCATAGCAGAAGCTGCAAAATGTTGACCAAGTTTTGAGTTGATCAAATATTTTTGATCAGTTGACTTGATATGAGTTTCTTGCAAACAAATTACATCGTTCTTAAACTGTTTGAGATAATGAATATTTTCTTCCTCTTCTGTGGAGAATTCAGTCCATTGACATTCCATGTTAAGATCTTAGTTGTCATTTTTGGTTGGTTGAAGCATTTTTAGAGCTTCCTGCACGGCCTGTTTAACCTTAGGTCTAGCTCCTCCCATTGCTTCCAGATTTGTTGTTGTAGATCCTTGATCGATGGCCGATGATTGTTGATGCTGTTGCTTTTTAGCTTGTTTCTCCATACGTCTAGTAGTCATGCGGCTAGGTCTTGGTTCCATAGCACCTTGCACTTCTAGAGAAGAAAGATGCTCCATCTTGTCTGATGGTTGTGTAGTTTGCTGTCTATCCTGTCGCTTTGAGGCATTTTTGCTGAAAAGCCAGTTTTTGGCAAAAACCTCATAAATCTCAGTCATGTGACTGTGGGATGCTGCAAATGGCTGTACATGTGGGCCAGATGCTAATCGTCCAAAACGTGACTAATGCATTACTTACAAGGCGGGCAGCCATTAGAACTTCAATACTGGGTCTTAAGTATTGGGGGTACATAACTGGGGGGGGGGGCGTTATTAGATTACCTGTTGTAAGTCATGGACTGCCTGTTCCAGTTTCCATCATAATGGCTTTAAAATGAGTTATGACATAATATTAAAAAGCAGAAAGAATTCTATAACAGGAGCTGCAAGAGATCTATTAGCCACTGCAAACTGGTGCAGCACACTCCTTATTGCCCATTCTGACTTGGATAGTAGAAAGATCTGGACAACGCTTGGCCCAGAGATTTGACTTTGAAAGAAGGACCAGATAACTAGTGACAGCCCTGGGTGGTGAGGCAGTGGGATCTGCTGGTTTACCCCTCCATTAAAACCTACCTCTTACTCAGTTCTAGTCCACCTTAAGAAGAAGAATGGGTGAATGTCTTCTTACTGACTGGTGACATCTGGTAGGAGAAAGAGAAACAAAGCCCAATCCTTTCTCTTAGCAAATCTCCATACAATACAGAACTGACTCCACATTGCCTAGGGCAGGTTAGGGATCTGCAACAAGTGCAGTCCTCATTTTCTGCCGGTTCAAGAAGGGGCAGAGAACTGAACTTTGAGGAAGGTTGGCTTCTAAAAACAAGAAAAGTCTCTCAGTGCTGCCATTTGACTAACTCCCACTTACACTAAGAAAACTTCCCCATCCACAGTTTCTTCAACACTTCCCTGAGCCAAGAGCTCAAGTAATAAGTTTACTTTTGTGTTGTGACTCTGCTTGGTTAGGCTGAAATTCATGAATCCGCCCTCATCTTTTGGAAATTAAGCGGGTAAAAATGCGGGCACTGTCAGGTAATTATTCCACAAAACGTCCTTTGCTCAATGAACCAGCTTCCTGCTTATTGCTTCCAACAAGTGAGTCTGCCTGCCCCCACTAGCAGGAGCCTGGCTCTACCTCCCTGGGACTTCCTTCGGGGCAAACAAGCAGCGGATTAGGCGGCGCACAAGGAAACCGAAGAGCTTTGAAAGCGCAGCCTGGTGGCGAGGCTGGCCTGCTGGCTGGGCACGCGCTGACGGGAATCTACATTCCCGCCAGGTGCACCCCAATCCTGAGGCCCGCTTCTACGACGCCCCCCGCCTCAACTTCGCCAGCCTTGCCGCTCGACGGCCGCCGCGGCACTTACCTTTCCGTCGGCCTCAGGCAGGGAAGGGATTGCCAGAGGGAGGAGAGCCCCACAAGGCACCTTGACCGAGAGCGAGAAATAAGAGGCGGGGCGCAGACCCGGGCGCTGCCAGGGGAGACGGGAGGAGGAAACGCAGGTCATCCACGAAGCAGCCCATTGGCATTCGCTCGGCGACTTCCCCGCTTGAGCCGTGAGGGAACTGGAGCTGGAGGCTCGCTCTAATCGGCGCTCTCCTTCCTGGGACCGTTCGTGCCACTTTCCTGGCTGAAGCATTGGCAGGAAAGCGCCCGCCTGAAATTGCAATCCTGCATTGGCTTCTCTAGGAAAACTCTGCTGAATTCCTCAGGGTTTGTCTCCGAAGAAACGAGGACTGGGTTGATTATGGAAAAGAATGAAAAAAAAAATGCTTCCCAGGTTTCGCTCCCCGCACCGAAGTCTAATGTCGTCGGTTACAAAGCAGATTACTGTACGGCACAAGCCTTTGGATATAGCACTCAAATTCAGTGGGGCTTAGTCGCAGTCAAACCTTAAAGAATAGGATTCTTTGAAGATTGGGAAAAAAACTGGCTATAATTGACATGTTTGCAATGATATTGATGCAGGTAGAAGGAAGGTGTATTCTAGATAAATGAGAACATTTAACAACAGTAGTGTTTTTAGAATCATTTTATCCTTAATCCATTCTAAACTATAGGGTAAAATGGTCCAGAACACCATCTTCCCAGCTATGTTAACAAAATCAAAGGGCCATTGGAATTCCCAGCTATGTTAACAAAATCAAAGGACCATTGCAGTAATGCAATAAGGTACAAAATTTGCCTGGAAGCCCATTTCCAGAGAAAAAGCTGTATTTCAAGCCTCTCACTCCAGCTTCCCAATCAGCCAAAATAATAATATTCAACAGTCATACAATAGTGTTTTAGAAAATGGCCAGGAATGTCAATTTACAGTCAGCCAGTCCAATTGAAATCATCAGTCATATAAAACTAGAGGAAATTGGTGCTGCAAACATGGAATTGTTTTATGAAAATCACAGACCATTATTGATTCTAGGAAAACAGTTTTTTTTAACGATAACTCCCAGGATGTCAACTTGCTAATCAGTTAAGCTAACCAAATTTTACCAGTTTTGTGAAACTAAAGAAGACTAATGCTAGACATCTAATTTTTCTATGGCTATTAAGTTCTGCCACTGACTCCAAACAGGTTTAAAAACTGTTCTGATCATCATGTCAAAACAACAGAATTGACAAGAAATTGCATGAAATTTAGAGTTTTCTGATGCAGCAGGACATAAAATAACCAAAGGAACCAAGTTCGCCTAGCCATTCTGGGCAAGGTAAATATAGATTAGATAGGTAGGTAAGTAGGTAGGTAAGGAGACAATGGAAAATGATTCCCATTGATATTTGTGTCTTATTCTATCAAAACCTCTTAATGCTTTTTTGTGACTGGTAATTAGCATATGATTTGTCTGATTGAGGAGAATAAACACCAGTCAGTTATCCAAAGAAAAAAATCTTGTACCTTTTCTCCCAGAGAAGTATTTTCCATTGTTGAACAATGAGGTGGAAATTCTTTTTGATGCCCAACCATAATCTTATAATTTAAAGTTTAAACCTATTCTTTCTTGCCATGTTTCCTAGAACAAACCGGTCTTCTCTATGATAGCTCCCAAGATTCATAGCTCTCATGTCTTCCCGTAGATTTTCCCCCAGACTAAATATTTAATACCTCCAACCGTTCTACCTAAGTTTTATTTTACATGTGGTCTGACCAATATAGAATAGAGAGTTACTTTTCTTTATCTTGACATTATACTTTTGTTAATGCAGTTTGGGGCATTTTTATAGCTATATCATACAATGGATTCATGTTTAAGTTGTGATTTATTAAGGAAGTTCTTATTTTTACTGATTTCAGTAAATCAAAGTATGAATAAGGTGGATCTCTCCAATGTAAATAAAACTGAAGTTTTTTAATGGAATTTTGGAAATTCTATTGACAATGACATGAAAATGATGGCATAGTTCAGAAACACATAGTGGTTAAGGCATCAGGCTAGAAAGTGGGAGACTCTAAAAAGCAGAGTGTCTTTGGGCCAGTCACTCTCTCTCTCTGTCCAAAGTTGTTGCGGTGTGGAAAATAGGAGGAGGAAGATGTACTGGATAGGCTTTACACAAAATATATGTATGAATTTTGCCAATTCTCTTGTCCATCACTCCCTATCAAACTCTATTCCCTTGGATATCCTAAACTCCAGTAGCAGTCGAGTAAGTGTGGGCTTCCTGAAATCAGCACACTCATTGTGCTTTGTTCATTCTCAGAAGGAGAAAATGGGGTAGAAACCACTAACTTTGTCAGCTTAAAAAATCAGCTTAAAAAAATAATTCAAGCATTCAATGGTTGTATAAAACTGATTTTGTCTATCAATTTCTCAAATATTAAATAATTTAGCAAATGTGTAACCAAGATACAATAAATAAATGAAGAATAAGCTGTGTAAATTTTTCATTTAATATATTTCTTTGATGGTGTGCAGTTCAATTTTCATTTCGAAACATCTTTTTGATAATAAAATTTTTATAAAACAATAATAGCTTTTATTGTAATGCCCCAAATAACATATTTGTGTATGTAGGCTTCTTCAGTTAATAAGCACTCTGAACATTATCCTTTACCAATTGGATTAAAGCAATTGTTTTAATAAACCTTGAGTTTGGTTTGGCATGTATTGGTATTTTTATAATGGAAGTTAATTTTTCCATATCTTCTTCAATTAGAAGTCCTTTGAAATAGAATCTCTATGAAAGAAGAAAGAAATTTTGTATTTTATTCAGTGGTAATTGTCCATTCCTTTCAACACACAAACACACATAACACAAATCTCTTTTTTTAATTCTTGAATTATAAAGATTAATTCTTCTTTGGATAATATTTACGGTCTCTATGGTAAAACATGCCTCATTTAATTGATAATCTCAAAGTATGTTTAATCCATACAGTTCTATAATCCATAGTCCCTCCCAAACCATGAAAATGAACTGTTACAAAAACAATCAGTAATTTTGTGGTAAGGCAAATGGAAAGGAAGCAAAAGATCAAGAATGACATGAGGGGATCTAAATATCATTGAATGAGTTCCTATGAACAGCATCTTCAGAAGCCTTCTTGCATCAGAATAATGAAGTCAGCATTGTAACAATACTATGTGACATCATGATGAACATACAAAAAGGTGGGGGCTTGGTGCATAACAGTGCTTTCGTTAGTCTGACACACACACCCCCCCCAGCTTTTCCATAGATGCCACTGGTATGGTTTGCCTGGCATGAACCTCATTGTTGGTTAGGGTTTATGGCTTATCTTAAAAAGAACCCAGCCAACTGTGGTTTATAAACTGATGATAAAGCAAACCATGATATAGAACCAATCACTGTCCTGAAACAGTTCAGAACACAAGAAAAAAATTAAAATTAGAATTCTCTTGGCAGTTTTTAACACTTGAGATTTTATGGGCCATTTTGGGCACACTTTTGCAGGACAGCAACACAGAAATAAAATGATGGCCTTCATTTCTAATTTAAAGTTGTATTTGTAACATGATAAAGAGAGGATCTATACCTCAATAACAGTGAGAGAAAGGAGATATATATTTTAACAGACATTTTCTTACCCATCCAAAGATCTATCCAGAGACCTCTCAGGAGACCAGTGCCTGCAACGTTCAGGTGATATTGATCTTATTGTAGAAGTTAAATGGTATGAAGCTGTACGACTCTGCCGGCGAAGTTCTTGGACTGCACGGTCCCTAAAGGGTTTTTCAAAAAGTGTATTTAAATAAGAATACTTAATCCACATACTTAGGAAATTCCTAAGTCCAGCAGTTACTGTCTCTTAAAAATCTCTGAGGAATGTTTTAATTTTTAAAAGGGAAACAAATCATTTTTTCCTAATTTTGGACAGTAAGTGACTAGAGATGTGAAGTAAGGACAGACATAAAGATCACAGAGTAACTGATTTAATAATAAAATATTTTGAACAAAATATAGAAGATCAGACATTTGCATGGAATTCAGAGAGAATTGGACTGGATGGAATTCTACCAGTGCCTATTTTAAATGTAGGCCAAAGTTCCAGCTTTCTATGGAATTTCCACTAGAGTTATTCTTTAAATTGTTACCTTCTACTTAGTATAGTGTTAGTCTTACTAGTTACACACAAAGATCAGGAGAAAGTAATATAATGTTTTTGCCAGTCTCCACAGCAGCACTTTAAAAAAAAAAAAACACATACATGTAAAGGGACTGCCAAAAATCTGCTTTTTTTTACAACTATTGTCTCCTCAGGACTCTGGTCCATTTATATGGTGAATACTGCCTATTTCCAAAACATCCTTTCCTCCACATTGGTCTCACTTTTGACAGTGGTTTTAGCTCCTTTTATTTCAGTTTAATCAATATAAGGATAAATACATGCAATGGTGGGAGAAGCTAATGGGAAAAGAAGCTTAAGAAAGCTTAAGGAAGATTACATTAAAAATACAATTAGAAACAAGACTATGTTAAAAGAAAATATGGATGCAGTTTCAATAAGGAGATAAAAGATAAGAAAGAAAAAGAAGTTAATGTGACTAAAGAACAAACTTAGCAAAGAACTGAAATAAAAAAGATATATGCAAGAAATGAAAACGGAACTAGATCACAAAGGAAAACTACAGAATGGTAGCCCAGAAATACAAAACTGATGTCAGGAAAGATCATATTTTATTGATTGATTGATTGATTGGATTTACACGGTCACTAATTGTAGAGGCCTGACTCTGAGCAACTCTCAATATTAAAAATAAGAACAGATACAAAATATATAAAAACCATAACACCCAGAAAAAAATTACAAAGTCACAATCCAATACAACATAACCAAGCAAGGGGCTCAAAACCCCCAAATCCCATAGCCATTCAATCTTGCTAGGGTTGTTCTGAAACCTGTTGCATCCTGTCCAGGCGCCCATAGCCTCCAGGAACTATAATTCCACCACATCACTCAGATCACCTAAAGGGGATATGCAAATCAGCGTACTGATAGTACCTCATACAAAACTGCTGACTTTCCCCAATAGCTTTATGAAGATGCTAAACTGGAAATGAAATAGCACCAAGGTCTGAACAGTGAGGCCTAGCAATAGCTTCTTGAGGAGGGGGTGAACTTAGGAAACAAAAATACAAAGGAAAAGTAATAGGATAGGGAGTACCTGGTTTGCTAATAGTAATCACACAGATAGTCTTAGAATAATACAGGTAGTCCTCACTTACCAACCACAAATGGAACTAGCAACTCCACTGCTATACAGAACATAATAAAATATAATATGACCATGCCAAATTATGACATCAGTTCTGGCTGCAGTCATTAAGCAAATCATTATGAATTATTAAATTCAATGTCATAAAATCACTACTTGCAATTTCCTACTGGCTTCCCCAATGATTTTGCTTGTAAGAAGCCACCTGTGGAAGGTTGAAAATGGTAATCACATGACTGTGGGACACTGTGGCCATTGTAAATATGAGCTGGTTGCCAAATGCCTAAATTGTGATCATGTGAATACCGGGATACTGCAACAGCTGCAACTTTGCACACCTGTCATAAGTCTTCTTTTTCAGCACTATCATAACTCTGAAGAGTTGTTGAATGAGTATTTGGTAAGTGGAGATTATGTGTTTGACTGCAAATGAATGAAATAGCAGTATGTTAACTGCAAAGACAGCACATAGAATTCTAGGTTGCATCAACAGATATTTAATTTCCAAATTTATAGATAGTAATTGCAGCATCTGTTCTGTTCTCATTAGGCCATCATCTCAAGTATCTTATAATTATCTTATAATATGTAATATAATATAACATTTATTTTATTTTATTTATTTATTAAATTTATTTGTTGCCATTCTCGCCACAAGGCATTTTCTGAACACTATACTTAAAAAAAAGGCAGAAAAATTAGATTGGGTTAGAAGGACAATAATAATCAGAGGACTAGAAACTTGGTAATACAATTCTTGGTAAGAAATTTGAAGGAGTTGAGTATTTTTAGCCTTGAAAAAAGATGACTGGGTAATATGACCACATTCTTCAAATACTTGAAAGGATGTCACACAGGAGGTGAAAACCTGACCTCTCTTTTTCCAGCACAGAATAATGGAGTGGAAGAGGAATTTCATTTGGATTTTATTCACAGCCAGGGTGAATACCACTGGAAAATCTGAGTCTGAGATTAAGAATACAGGAAACTATTATTTTAAGTCAATTATCTAGTCTAAAGTTACCTGTTCTGGAGTCAGCCAGTGATCTTTTTTCTTCATCATTCTGTGAATGATGAAGCCCAGCATTGATATACACTTGTGTCATATAGCTATGTTTTTCTTTAACTTCTGATTGGTTTCCTATGTTGGGTAACATTCACCCCTCTGGCTCACTGGAATTGTATTTAGGTGATTCTACACCTCTTTACTCACATCTAGAAATACACTTTTTTTTTGAAAGGCAAAATAAGGCAGGTTTTAATCCTGGCTTGCAAAGTAAGAAAACTGCCATTCTCTCACTGCTAAATTTAATGCAGTAGGCAGCTTTATATGCTTATTCGATATTGGCTAGGAGTGAGTAACCCATGTTCTACAGATCATATACAATCCTAAGCAAAGCATCTGTTCCAAAAACTTGAGACAATGCAATTAAATTCATTCATGACAAAATGATCAATGCTTGACAACATAGATTTTAACTTCCAACTTGAAGCAAAGAAGGAATTGCTCTATGGAAGCTTATCATTCCAATTTTTTCCTCTTAAATCAAACGTTTGAAATAGGGTCTGTTTTCCTTCCAGTGACTTTCTGCATTACTTTCTATTCTTAAAACTCACCAAAGTATTAAACAAATTAAATCATAGAAGTTTTACATGGGAGAAAGTGCATTTAAGGACAAATAAGTTTCATTCAGGGAAAACCTGCTCGTAAAATTTCATGATAAATCCCAATAAATTACCTGGTCCCATAAATAAATAAATAGATAGATACTTTGTATATACCCAAACAATGAAACTACAGGTAATCCTTAACGTACCCCTACAATTAGAACCAGAATTTTGGTCACTGAGTAAAGTGGTCATTAAGCAAGATGACCATATGACTGTTTTACTCAATAACTGTAATCCTGGCTCTCCCTATTTGGTGATAGTTAAGCAGTTATGAGAATCATTAACTGGAGTGAAGGGTACATTGGGGAGGGGGGTGGAAGAGGCCCTGGGCCCACTGGTGTGCAGAAACCTGCCTGGGACCTGCAGGCCCAAGCTTTCTCCCCACTACACCACATCCAAGTGGCCCAAATCCTTTCTCTGTTGCACTATATCTGGGAACACTTAACTCTGCAGCTTCTGAATGTGTCCAACCAATAGGAGGTGTAGCCTTCCTACTGACACCAACTCACACCATCCTGCAAATGGACCCTATTCTTGCAATGGTTCTTGAAGGTTAGAAAGCTAGCAAACATAACTAGCCTTCAGAACAATAAAGTTAGCAAGTGTGACTAGCCTTCAGAAGGATGTTTGCTCGCTTTCTAGCCAAAAAGCTAGCAAATGTGGCTAGCCATTAGAAATATTGTGTTAGGAAGGAAAGCAAGTGAATGCAATCACTCTGCTGAAATCACATTCATGTGATTTGGAGAAAGCCTTCCAAACCATCACAAAAAGGAAACCTGCTTACAGGATAGCAGTGAGACAGCCTCATCAGCGGGATATATCTATCTACAGCTGCAGAATAATGCAAAGGTAAGTGGACCCTGGTATGGTGGGGTGGGGAGAAGTGACCAGGTAGCAGACCAAGGCCTCCAAAGCCAAGGCAGTTTTGTGTGTGCTGGTGGGCCAGGTTAGGGGCTGAGATGGGGGAAGATACAGGCAAGTGAGGTAATTGCAATGCCTCTGTGGTCAATTGTAAGGGCAAGCAGATTGCCAAGTCTAACAGTAATTGAATAAATGGCTGTAAATCAAGGATTACTTGTAGGATAAAATTGTCTAATTCTATAATTTTAATAATTAAGCATATGTTACATATGCAGTAGATCTATTAAAACAGCAAAACAAAGCAATAACACAGCAATTTAAATTTAGACTATGTAACATCAATAACAGAAGTTGATTTTGATAACTGAAATCTATGATAGATTGTAACGTCTTTTTAAAAAACAACAGGATGCGCGTCCGCGTACACACACACACACACAAACACACGATGTATGTACAGTCAAATAGGTCTGTCCTTTCAGTCTGCCTAAAAACTGATCTAGAAATAGAATGTTTCTGTGAAGGGTTAGGGGATGGACTACAGTTAAAGCAGCAGGTTTCCAGAAAGGAGGTAGCATATTCCAAGTGTATATGTGTGTCAGAGAGATAAGAAACCATGCAATCCAGAGCTGGATTGTGGAAAGAGATTTAGGACAGCCACTCCCAGGCTATATCCATATCCATTAGATTAAGATAGATAGATTTAATCTGGCAAGATTCTGTCTATATAGTGTTGAATTTTGACTGGATTGTTTACGTCAGTCTTGAGCTAGGCCTGACAATCTGTTTAATAGCAGTAGACATTTGCTCAACTCATCCCCTTACCAATAAAACAGAATAAATATTTTTTTTCACAATTTACATAAGATATGGCCAAATTATCCCTCTCTACCCTTTCTTTCAATACCTTGTCCCATGTTTATGGTTCATAATTCTGTTTTAGAAATTATACAGTAGATTAGGGGAGTTAAGATATTTTAGATGTTAGAGATCACATGAATACAATAATATATCTAAAGATGGGCCCAAAGTTAGTCCTTTATACTTCCAGATCAACAATGTACGTTGGAGTTTGGACTTTTATTTGCATATACTATATTTACTTCTGAAAGTGTTTTAGTAGCTCAATTAGTCAGAAATGCTAATTTCCCTAAATTTGTGGTTTTCAGAATATTTTCCTGGATGGTAAATTTTGAGGCAAGTTAAAGTCATCAATTTCATTGAATTTCCTTGAATTCTGGAAGTATTAGGGCAATAACTGAGGTTATAGTTAATGCTGAGCTATTCCTCTCAGTAGGCTACTTATTGAAGGAAAATTATGAATTATGCGTTTTAGTTACTTTATAAATAATTGGATTTTATAATGAAATATGAAACATGCAATGAAATGATTCAATCATCATTCTTTGAATAATATTTTCAAGTTTTTATGAAAAAATCATTAATCTACAAATCTTTTCTATTAAAACAATCTATAAATACCCACAAGTTTTAAATATAGTACTTGCTAATTATAAAATAGAATCTGATTTATTTCAATCTGATAAATAATCTGATGTATATATGTGGGGTGCAATCAAGTGGAAGTTTATTCCCAATTAAATCATGAAATAATAAAACATGTAACTAATAGAACTTGTTCCCTAGTAAGCATTCTCCAATGCTGAATTTTAGTCTTAGTATTAGTGGATATAAATTAGTAGCATTATTTAATGACTTTAGCCCTGGGTTTTTCTAGATTAGTGCAAATGTATATATTTAATTGGGAGAAACAGATGTAAATGATTAAAAATGTGGTCACACACTTGCCTTTCAAAGCGTTCTGTGCCCAACTGTCTTTTGGTGATATCTAACTCAGATTCCAGTTGAGTAATTGTGTTTTTGATCTGTGAAAAATCTCGATTCTGGATAGCACTATAAAGGACAAAGTTGTCACTTAAACTGAAAGGCTGTAACTAGTCAAATATAATAAAATAAAGAATAGGATTAGTTTTTCAAGAACAGCTTCCAATATATTTGATATAAAATAGTTGGATAAGCATCCAGAAAGAAAATAGAAACAATTATTTATTTGTGCTGTGTCAAAGGCATTAAATACCTGTGTTAAAATTTTCTAATTTTACTGAACAAAAACATTTTCATATTAAGGTACAAATTGTTTTTAAAATTCTAATATATATTTATTCCCATGAGATAGATACTGTTTTGCCTAATATTTAGTTTCTCTAGTTTCAAGTGATTTTTAATTAAACTATCTTCTACTCTAATAAAGGGCCTCCTAAAGAAGGTAAAAATGGGAAGATTAACAAAAGTATAACAGCAATTTTTAATTTGTGATAATTGAGTGTTGTTTGTACTGGTTACTCACATTTTGTTTTCTGCCAGAGTAAGTTGCTCTTTAAGAAGATGTATTTCAGAATCCTTCTCTTGACTTATCATCTGAGATTGATACTCTTTTTCTCGATTGGCTGTTAACAAAGATTCCAAGTTTTTAATTGAGCTTCTTTCATTGTTGAGTTGCTTTCTCAGAAATTCTATTTCTGAGTGAGATGATTCCCATTCATTCTGAAACTGAAAGCCAAAATAATGAGTGCTCTTGTTTTCTTTAATATGTAGTATACTAAAAACTAGCAGATTACACTGTAAATTGAAAATGAACACCCCTCCCCCCTATCTTTTCAGCTTTTCTTCCTTAATGTAAAAAACTGTAGCCCTCTCTCTGCTAAGAACTTATAGTGGTTTTCTCTAAAGACAGTATAGTAATATTTCTTAATGTGTAAAAATAAATGGGTTTTATTTATGATGTTAATCCAAAACTATACAATTTTTTGGGTTTTTAGTATTTTTTGACCTTGGCTGTTTTCCCGCACACGTCTCATCACAAAATGTTACATTATGTTACACAAAATGTAATACTGTAACATCACTGACACATGAAAGTGGAGTTTGCTGGTGGCTCATAGATAAGTATGGTAGTTTGCCTAGCCAGTTTGGAAGTGGTTTCCTTTCCAATCATTGTAAACAAATGACACTGAACATTAATTATCACAAATCATGACGTGGAGATATATGATTTAAAAGTTAAGTCTTTTAATGTTTTGATTTAAGTATTTTCCCAATTTGATACTATTGTAAGATGTAATCTGAAGCTCCACAGAGTTCCAGTTACATACACACTAAGTTATCCAAGCAGAATATAATCTATAATTTCCTTTTTATATGCTGGACAATACTTTAGTTCTTAGTGAGGAATCTTATGCTGTGGGACATTCCATCCCGTACAAAATACATCAGAACCCTCTAAATAAATTTAGAGTATTTAAATCAAGATGGATTGCCACATGAACCACATGAAGCTCCCATATCCATTTTAATAGCCCCCCCCCCCAATTTCACTATCAACTACTAAAGTGGATGTTAAAATCAGAAGACTGGTAGTACTTTTACAGACTAACATGAACTACTACTCACTTTGTCAGATGCACAAAGTGACAAACAGGCCAAACTTCACACAAAAAAATTAATGATGACAGACTTGGCTTCAGGATTGCATCGTTATCATGCTTGAAGTGCTCAGAGCTTCCCTAAACCCTTTTAAAATTAAGCATGACCCTATGGAACACGAAAACAATTGCCTGCCTTGGCTTAATCTAAAATTCATTTGCAGATATTTCTCTTTTTGAAATGAGCCTGTCATAATTTTTATTCAGCTGAAGTATTTTAAAAAATCTATCAGGAGTTTTGAAAAAAGTATGAAAAATGTTTAGTACCAACAAACAGAACAGATTGATGGTTAAAAAAAATCTCATTCAGCCTCAAATTTTGTGATCCATCCTCCCCATAGCCGAAAAGAATGAATGGATTTGTATTCACCAAATCTATTTAATGACGATATTTGATTGTTTTAAAGAAAAAAGACAAGTTTAAATTAAGTCTCTCTCAAGAACAGTGTAGAATGAGATAGTGTTAACAAGGTTCTAGAGTTAGGACTTCAATCATACAGCACACATGCCTTTTTTACTTTTTTGAACTATACCTAATAAATAAGACTCAGCAAACTTCAGATTTGAAGACTAAAAGGTGCTTCAGAATATGCAGGAGTAGGAATGGAATACATGTGAACAAATGCATAATATAATTGTAAATTTTCCTGGAATCATATGGCTGAGCTCTACTGAATCCTTGGATCACAGAGCAAAATTGACACACACACTCATACCCACACACAAACACACACAGTCATTTAAAGGTATGGTATTTTACAAATTTCTTGTATTAATACTTTAACCCTCTTAACATATCCAATGAATCAAGAGATACAAGAATATACTTCCTGTGATGGACAATTTCTTGTCCAAGTGACTCTAAGAAAAATCTGACATGTAAAGAATTTTCCATGAACAGCAAGAATTTAATTCAAGCATTAGGAAAATATTTATGAGTTTTCAGCTTTAATGTTTGTTCTCTATAAATCAAGCCGAACTTATTTTATACCTACTCTTTCTACTTCTTTTGTTGTGTTCTTTAGTTGCCGGCTTAATAACTCATTGCTAGTATCCAGTTTAATGCAGAGTTCCCGAGCAGAAGTCAAATCTGAGAGGATAGAAACCTTTTCCAGGTGGACTTTCTCAAGTTTCTCCTCCATTTTCATCAGAGACTTACCTAAAGTAGAAATCTGTGACTTATAGGCTTTTTCAGATGCTAAATGCTGCCCCAAAAAAGAAAGGCCAATTAACATTTATGTTCTAAATGAACCAGTAAGAATATATTCAAGAAAAAATAATTTTACTTAATAATAAGCATGTTTATCTAAATAATATGCTTCTGTTTTATGTTAATTTTGAAATGTTCTATAGTCAATAAAAATAAAAGCAGACTCTAAAAATACATCAACAAAAATGAAACATACCAAAATTTGTTTTCATAAGTTTTATATATAATTGTTAAGAGACTTTATAGCACTAATAGACAATTCCAGAATTGCATGTGAAGTTTATTGGATACTGAAAATATCATGTGTTGTAAATTTCAGTGCATTGTTTGTTACATCAATAAAGGGAAGTCTTGATAAAGTAGAGAACATGTGTATCCTGAAGAATTTGTGTCAGAATGTAGATACCAAATGGAAATGATATGTTATTCAGAATACAATAAAATTGTTTATTTTATAGAACACAAGAAATTAATAATTAATATAGAAGGAATTATTTTTAAAAATATTACTTTGGGAGTGCAAATTCAGTTTTAGAGTCAAAAAGATTATTCAGTGAACAAACATATGGATACTATTTCCAAACAGCCAGACTAAGCATGGAAAATATTTTACAATATCTCATATCTACTATCTAAAAATATTAATTCTGGCTCAGTTGAAATTCTATGATTCATAATTACTATAGACAAATATCAATGCCTTTCCACTCCTATAATCCAATCCTAAACTTTCTTAAGAAAGACCAGAATGTTTTAAAGTCAAATGCAGCAAATGGTCAATAACTTTTCCTTAAAATAAACTTCCATTTTGAAAATTCCTGCTGCAATCTGATAATAAGTGCAAAGCATCACAAGACAAAACATTCCTTTAACTCTTTACTCATGTGGGAGGTGAATAGTAAGTGTTACAAACACCATTTTTAAAAATGTAAAAGCTGCACTACTAACTAGCCAATGAAAGAAAATGAGATAGAAAGAGAGAGAGAGAGAGAGAGAGGGAGGGAGATTATAAGAGAAAGCTTTTAAAACCTACTTGTCCAATTGCTATTTCATGCGATTCTGCTTGCTCTTTCAGTCTATGGTTCTCAGATTCTGCACTGAGAAGTTCCATCTGGATGCAGTTATAATCTTTTTCCATTTGATGCAACTTTGATTCCCATCTGTCTGCCTGTTCACGGATCATGTGAAAGTTTTCCATAAGATCTTCATTATCTTTCTCCTAAAATATAAATTTTGATTTTATTTTTGAGATTTACTTAGTTTACCATCTGAAACTACTATAGGTAGTCCTCAACTTACAATAGCTTTTTTAGTGACTGTTTGAAGTTACAATAGCACTGAAAAAGTGACATGACTATTTTTCATTATGTCCATTGTCACATGATTTACATTTGGATGCTTGACAATTGGTTCATATTTATGATGGTTGCAGTGTCCTGGGTTCATGTGACCATCGTTTGCGACCTTCTGATTAGCGAAGTGAATGGGAAAGCCAGATTCATTTAACAATAACACTTAACATGTTATTAATTTAACAACTGCAGTGATTCACTTAACAAATGTGGCAAGAAAAGACGTAAAAAGGTAACAAAACTCACTTAAGAAATTTCTCACTTAGCAACATAAATTCTAGGCTTAATTGTAGTTGTAAGTTAAGGACTACTTGTATACCATTTAATGTTACATTTATAGGCTTGCTATTGTGTACAAAATCATGATATCCTATAAAACCTCCTTTAGATTAAAGGTTCATGCAAACTAAGTGCATCATATGCATGCTATTTATAATAAGAGTGACTGATTAAAAACTAGGATCAATTAAAGCATCCGGGTCAATATTTCAGAAGTGTCAAAGTTAATCCATTGTCTGAGCACAATCACAGAAATTCAATGGACAGCCTTTAAATATTTTTAAAGCGTCACAAGATTACTTTTTGCAGTCAGCTAGACCTTTTGATCATACAATAATAGCAATAGCACTTAGACTTATATACCACTTCACAGTACTCCATAGCCCTCTCTAACTATATACAGTCAGCATATTGTCCCCAATAATCTGGGTACTCATTTTACCGCTCTCTTGGAAGGATGGAAGGCTGAGTCAACCTTGAGCCAGTCAGGGTTGAACCTCTGGCATTAATTAACACTGAATATCTAAAAAGCTATGAGCTAAGTCATCATTAGGAAGCTACAAGAGTTAATACACTTTTTGTTGGCAAAATATAAACAATAGTTTTATATTAATTTCTAAAAATTATATTCTAAATTGGCTGTTAATTAAGATTTTCTGAAATGGGTCAGACTCAAGTAACTGGCCTCTTGTCAACACTTTATTTTTTGTTTTTCATTTGAATACCCTGTTTTCCCCAAAATAAGACCTCCCCAGATAATAAGCCCAATCGAACTTTTGAACGCATGCACTAAAATAAGCCCTCCCCAAAAATATTGTAACACAGCAGCAGCCATGAGGTGACCATACTCGCTGCCTCCTTCACCTCAAAAATAGTCAGACCTCCCTGAAAACAAGGTCAAGCGCTTATTTCGGAGTCAAAAGAAAATAGGACTGTGTCTTATTTTCAGGGAAACACGTACCTTAAATGTTGTGTCCTGTACCTACAGTATTTTGAATGGATACTATTGGTAAAATCAAATCTAATGTTAAAGGTAATATTATAGGTAATATTTCTTTGTAATGAGCATTATATTTATATTATTAACATTTTATGCCATACTTTCAATTTATTTTCACAACTGGATTATATCTTTGAGACAACATCTCTCCCTGATTTTTAATATAACAAATTTTATTTTATACTAAAACAAATCATTGTATTCTTTTGATATCTAAATACTGCAAATTGTATACATATTATGGTACATACATACATATCCGTGTGTGTGTGTGTGTGTGTGTATTTGTTTTATGTCATAAAATAAAAAATCATCTCTTCTATGGGCCTTGAAAACTGCATTTAAAAATTACTGTATTGTAATCAGATCAAATCAAAATTTTATTACAGCCCTATGCAGCACAGTAAAATTAATTGGCTTGTATTAATAAATCTTTAAAAATTGTAATAAAATTTCATAAAATACACTATTATTGTAACTCCAGTACAAATAGCTATTACAATCACCAACATTTGGGTCTAAACCTCAAACATAGGTAGGATGGATACTACAAAAAACAGCTAAAATTGGGCACTCGAAAAATATGTCAGATAAAAGCAGTGAAAAATAGATATTTGCTCTCTACCAGGGTAGATCTTTAAAATGGAATACATATCTTCCTGTGATCAATTATTTATAAGACCTATACTGGTTTATAGCCATGTAATTAACAATTTTGGAAACAATGAAGTTTGCTTTAAAGATGTAGTGGTAAGGTAGACAACATTCTAAAGTACTCAAAATACTATTAGTTACAGGTAAGTCCATAATAGTATAGTATGAACTGGGAACAATTAAGCATGGTGCAGCAGAAGTTTAATTTTTTTCTCCTTGGTATCTTAGGGTTCTTTAAAATTAGTCCTCCTATTGCATATGAAAAATTCCTCTTTAACAACAAATTTTTTTCTTTTTCAAGCTGTCTCTGCATTGACTACTATGTATTTAGGAGCTTTCCCACTTTATGTGGACAGTAGACTCAGTCCAGATTGGGCTGCTATGTATTTACAATTAAGAAGTTGGATCTGGACAACATGCAATTAGCATATCTAGTTTCCTAAAAGAGAAAGATTTAGCCAAATGGAAGAGGCAGTTATAACTTCCTCCTGCACTTAAGAGCTTTTCCTTGAAACTTTTTCAGGAGCCATTTCCCAGTAATATATTTCAAGGAAAAGTGAGAGAAAAATAACCTGCAAGTGAGAATGAAACTGAGGAAGAATAAACAGCTCCTTCTCATCTGACAAATCTCTCTTCAAAATTCTGCTCTATATATTAGCATTTTAAGGGAAACATGGAAGTGGAAATCTCACATTTATCTTACAATATATAGTTTTGCTCGAAAGAAGATATCCTGAAGTAACTGTGCTTTCTATAAGCAAGGGCTCTAAAGCAGAGCTGGACAACCTCTTGGTAATCAAAGACTGTACAGTGTGTAGGGCCAAATAGTACTTATCACATATGTGCGGAAGGTCAGGGTTTTTTTGTAGAGTTTTCTTTTAATTGTTATGGCAGTTGTTATGGGATGGCTTTCCTGTGTTCTTTCATCTCAAACTGATAGGAAATTCTTCACTCAATTATCAATAATCAGATAATTACCAACAATTAAAGGAGTCTCTGGGAGTTTTAAAAAAGGGCATGGGGGTCAAATTGCCCACACCCATTCTAAGCACCAACCATTCATTCCTGCTTATTGTGGCAGGAAGCCTTGTACTAAGCCTTTTTATAGTGGTATCTTTTCAAAGTATATGCTTACTTTGGAGTTCAGTAAGGACTTCAATCTTTGAAAATCTTCAATTTTCAACTTCATGTCATCAAAATCATTCTGACTTTTACTGAGTTTCTCAAATAGAAGCTGTCAAACAAATCCAAAGTATTATTTATGTTTAATTTATTCATGTTTTAAATATGATTTGATATTTAAACACATTAATAAGTTGCATTATTACATATAAAAAGAGAAATATATTTAAAATTGAGAAAATGTATTGCAATATGTCATCCTTTATTCAATAAAAGTTGAGCAGCTATAGTGGACACAGCCCTCGCCCTAGATGAGTGGGCCTGCAGAGGGCTGAGATAGCAGAAACTTTTCTAAGACATATAATATACAAATGAACAGATAATCCAATGTGCATTCTTACTATGAGAGAGAATGTTAATAAAACCTCTCTTATCTATCTGTACATAAACAATCACACTGATTATTGATTTTGTTTCTTAAATGCACAAGTTTACTCATGGCAAAATACAAAGTTCTTTGAAACTCTATGAAGTTAAGGGTAACTTTCTAATGGTCTTATTGAAGCGAAAAGAAATATTGACAACATAATGACCTTAATTAAAATGAAAATTAGAAACAATTTGGGTAGAAATGATATATCTGGGAATAATATTACTTGTTATTTGTGGAAGGCTATAATTATTGGATTAACAGGAGACCTACTAGTTTAATTTCATGATAGGCTATAGTAAACAGCAGCAAAAAGCTATTTTCAGTGTAACAGCTGTAAATTTGAGATAGCTAAAAGTTCAAATAGTCTGTTCATTATTGCTAACAGACACCCAGATTCCATGAAGGAAGCATCACTAACCAATGTAAACCTAATGGGGAACTCATCAAATTTGCAGATGACACCAAGCTGGCAGGAATAGCCAACACTCCAGAAGACAGGCTTAAGAGACAGAAGAATCTTGACAAACTTGAACATTGGGCACTATCTAATAAAATGAAATTTAATGGTGAAAAGAATAAGGTTCTACATTTAGAAAACAAAACGAAATGCAACGGTACAGTATAGGGGGTACTTTGCTCAACAGTAGTAACTGTGAAAGGGATCTTGGAGTCCTAGTGGGCAACCATTTAAATATGAGCCAGCAGTGTGCAGCAGCTGCCAAAAAAGCCAACACAGTTCTAGCCTGCATAAACAGAGGGATAGAATCAAGATCACGTGAAGTGTTAATACCACTTTACAATGCCTTTGTAAGGCCATACTTGGAATACTGCATTCAGTTTTGGTCACCACGATGTAGAAGAGATGTGGAGTCTTTAGAAAGAGTGCAGAGAAGAGCAACAAAAATGATTAGAGGATTGGAGACTAAAACATATGAAGAACGGTTGCAGGAACTGGGTATGTCTAATTTAATAGAAAGAAGTACTAGGGGAGACATGATAGCAGTGTTTCAATATCTCAGGGGTTGCCACAAAGAAGAGGGAGTCAAACTTTTCCAAGGCACCTGAGGGTAGAACAAGAAGCAAAGGGTGGAAACTAAACAAGGAGAGAAGCAACTTAGAACTGAGGAGAAACTTCCTGATAGTTAGAACAATTAATCAGTGGAACAGCTTGCCTCCAGAAGTTGTGAATGCCCCAACACTGGAAGTCTTTAAGAAGATGTTGGATAGCCATTTGTCTGAAAAGGTATAGGGTTTCCTGCCTAGGCAGGGGGTTGGACTAGAAGACCTCCAAGGTCCCTTCCAACTCTGCTACTGTATTGTATAATTGAATCACTTAAAAAATTGGATGAGAAAAAAAAGATAAAATATTGAATTTTGTTCAGCTGAAGTATGGAAGTCAGAACTTCAAGGAAGAGGTCAGTACACTTATGAAATAAAAAGACAAAAATGTACAAAGTTCAAGGAACAGAGTGATTGATAGCCTTGCAGCAAAATGAAAAACAAACCACTTTACTTTGTTAATACTGCCTTCCTAAATTTTGATAACATTTAAGTAACACAAATGGAATATGTAAAGCATAGTTTGCACAAATGAAATGACTTATTCAAAAAAAAAAGTTGTTAAGCAAATGTAAGTCATGAATCTTTAATTCATGCATTCTTTTTGGTGTTCAACAGAGAGAAAACAAGAATATCCCCCATTTCTTAGGATGCATTTTTTCCACATATCCAAGATGAAAATGAAGTGAGTACAAGATTTAATTCCATCTTGCTTCAATTAAAAAGAGTATGATAAATACCGTATTTTTTTTTGGAGTATAAGACGCACCAAAGCTTTGAAGAGGCATTTTTTCAAAAAAAGTAGGTAGGTAGATTGAGGGAGAGAGAGGGAGAGAAAGAAATACAGTACTTAGGTAGGTAGGGGATAGGGAGAGAGAAATAGAAAGAGTTAGAGAGAGAGGGAAATACAGTAGATAGGTAGGGAGAGAGACAGAGAGTAGGTAGGTTGGTAGGTAGAGGGAGGGATATATATATATATATATTATATATATATATATATATATTAATATTATATATATTATATATATAATATATGTTATATTTATGCTGATAAATAAATAAAGGGAGACTAGTATAGATCTATTTCAAGCTATTTCGCTCTCATCAGCTAGCCCACCCTTCTTGGGAATCGAACCTGTGCTCTATTGCCTCTTAGGCAGATGTGTTAATCTTTGAGCTACAGAGCTCGACTCCTTATCAGCCAGCCAGGGTGAGAGGTACATATTTGGGCATACCAGGGGTTGTGACTTTCCCAGCTACTGGAGAGGCAGCTGCCTTTGGAGGTGGAGATAAGTGGGGAGGAAGAACAGCTGGGACCTGTTCTAGATGTGCATAGCTATTAGAAGAGGAGAACAACTGAGGATAGGAGTTGACTCGGGAAGAAAGGCACACATGGACGTTGAATGGGCCCTCCCTGGCTGAAGAATAAATAAGAGGAAAGGGGAGTGATGCTTATAGGAGACAACAGGTCAGATGGAAGATTTGCTCATCATAGTTCTGCCAGAACTAAATTTACAGCTTTGTGGCTGGAAGCTCCCAGCCTGGCAATTATCTCAAGGAACTTGATAAGGTCTGTTACTGCAGTTAACTCTTTGAAGAACTATTGCCTGGACTTTTCAGTATATGAATGCCATTAATTCACATGAGATAAATAAAGGGGGTTTTCAGGATAAGGAGTCTGTTTCTTGTTTCTGCTAGGGCTGCGTCAGAACAGATGATGGACTTGCATTTCGATCTTCCTTATCCTAATTTTGCACCAGAATTCATTGACCATTTTGTATAAATAAAACATTGGTTAATAATGGCTAAGGTACTGGGCTAGAAACCAGGAGGTTGTGAATTTTAGTCCTCATTTCTGCATGAAACCCAACTGGAAAACTTTAGGGCAGTCACTCTCTCTCAACCCAACTCACCTCACAGAATTGTTGTGGGGAAAATAGGTCAGGAGCATAAATATGTATGCTGCCTTGACATAAAAAAGGCAAATAAAAATAAAATTTTTCCATCTCTTAGTAGCTAGTTTCATTTTCAAAAGAAGTTGAAATGGGATTTCATCATACTTATTTGGATAGCATGCAGTTTTTACCTTTATAGTTATTAGCAATGCAATCTGAGGCAAGCACAGATGGTTGTTGCTTAACAACACAACTGATAGCAGAATCTCAGTCATTGAGTGAAATGATCAAGTGAGAGACTACATGACTGTCCACTTGATTGCTGTGCTCAATGACCACAACCCTGGCATTCCCAGTTGCACTTATTAAGCAATTGTGAAGTTAGTTAAGCAAATGAAATCCCAGATAAGGAATGCAAAGTACATCAATGGTGTGGAGAAGACCCCGGGAGGCTCCACTCAAGAGCTGAAAATCTTCCCTGCTAATCCAAGCAGCATTTTCAGCCCTTGAAGGAGAGACACTTTTGTGCATCCTACACCAGGCCTCCCAGAGCCCTCTTTCACCCTCCATTCGCCTTACTGCACTTCCTTTCTGCTCAGAAACTAAAAATCTTCTGTTGAAATCCAAGCAGGATTTTCAGCCCTTGAGTGATGAGAACTTTACACACAGCCTCCATCAGGCCTCCCCATTCATTCACAGAAATATATAGCATATGCATAATTATGCCTTTGTTTATACTTAAATCATTTAGACAGAGAAAAAAGTTCACTAGAAAGTTCTTAATGTACATATATCCAACTACTGATTTTCAAAACTGTAACTGTTACTTTGCTGAAAAAATGATCCAATAAATTATAGATAACTTTGATAGAAATATCAAAATTAAAGAATTATACAAAGGTATAAATGTTCAGAAATTTACTAAATAGAATTTGAACAGGGATTTATTTAATGGAAGGACAGAGAGATGATGGAACAGAATATAATGGCAAACAGCAAGTATTTGCTGTTAATATTTTATATAAAAGCCTGAAAGTTTTAAAAACAAAATGGACTTAGGGAAAGTTACAAAGAACCAGCACTGGATGGAACCAATGGAGGAGCTGGCACCTGGGTCTGATGAAAGCTGGGAAGTATGGAAATCATTGAGAAAACTGTGCATAGATACAGCAAGATCCAGAGATACTCTGAACATCTGGTGGTCTCTGCTTTGCGATTGTGGTGACATGCAGACAACATATGTGTATATCTTTCCTTTGTGTCCTGATCAGTGCTCACTTGAGGATCTCATGGCAATGAGACAGAACACAATTAATGTTGCTAGTTTCTGGCCAAGATTTGTTTAACTTGTATTATTTAATATTGTATTTTATATTGTATATTGTATAATATGCCCTATTTTTATTGTGATGCTTCTGACACAAATGAACAAGCAGACCTTTTACCTGATTTTCTTGCTTAAAGGCACAAAGTTGTTCCTTTAGTTTTGAATGTTCCCTAGTTAACATATCTTTCTCTCTGCAAGTCTGATTAAGTTCAGTATTAGCATCATCTAACAATTGGTGTAGTCTGCCAATATCTTGTTCATACTTGCATAATGCTTCAGTAGAATGCCTATGTAACAATTAAAAAAACACAAAATTTTCACATAAATATTAGCAAAAAAGGACTGACATAAAATCTCTTATAATATCAATTCTACATGGATAACAATATGACAACTGTGAATACAATGTCACACTTCTCCCATAATAGAAATACTATAATTTAAAACTGGCTTCTATTTATAATTTTTAAAATCATACTTCAAATCCCTCTTTATACTGAGGAATCAAAATTACTTACATATGATAAATATAGAATCAATGAAGTTATTAAATAATAATTCTAGCACTATACATTGAGGTAATCCAAATATTTAAGTGGAAAGTGAAAATTTAGAATTCTGAATCTTACTTTGATGAATGTTCCATGCCAGAAAGAATACCTTTCAGATCTGAAATTGTCTTCTCCTTAAAAATAAATTAAAATTTCTCTTTAGTTAGTAAAAAGAATGAAACAAACAAAAACCCAGATGTGTCTTTTAATTAAAACACCTTTTCATAACTTTATAAGACTAAGAGGGCAATAACATGTAGATTTACACAGCACATATTTTTCCACAATTATGGACTTAATAAATTGGAATCATATGTAGCTGATTTGAAAAGAAAAGAAAAAATTAGTGAATTAGAAAAAAGTGTGGTAAGGCCACACTTGGAATACTGCATTCAGTTTTGGTCACCACAATGTAAAAAAGATATGGAGACTCTAGAAAGAGTGCAGTGAAGAACAACAAAATGATTAAGGGACTGGAAGATAAAACATATGAAGAACGGTTGCAGGAACTGGGTATGTCTAGTTTAATGAAAAGAAGGACTAAGGGACACATGATAGCAGTGTTCCAATATCTCAGGAGTTGCCACAAAGAAGAGGGAGTCAAACTGTTCTCCAAAGCATATGAGGGTAGAACAAGAAGCAATGTGTGGAAACTGGTCAAGGAGAGAAGCAACTTAGAACTGAGGAGAAATTTTCTGACAGTTAGAACAATTAATCAGTGGAACAATTTGCCTCCAGAAGTTGTGAATGCTCCAACACTGGAAGTTTCTAAGATGATGTTGGATAACCATTTGTCTGAAGTGGTGAAGGGTTTCCTGCCTAGACAGGGGGTTGGGCTAGAAGACCTCCAAGGTTCCTTCCAACTCTGTTATTCTGTTCTGTTCTATTCTATTCTATCAAACAGAACCCAATTAAAGAAGTACTGTCATTTACAATTCAGCAAAACATGACATTTATCACAGACTTTTAAAAAATAATGCAGAAAGGGGAAATCTGGATAGTTCAAGTTGAACAGAAAAAATCTTCAAATTCAATTCTCCTTCCCTCTAAAATTGTTTAGCACTACAGAATGCCATCTGAAGTCATTCTAAGTTAGATTATTGCCAAAAAACATATTTGTTTAGGCCATGGAAAAGATTCATACAAGGACTCACAAAAGTAACAATCTTTATCTATCTAATTGGTTCGAAGAACAATTCCCAATAGTTCATATAATTAGCAATATATTTCCTGATTAAACAAAAAAAGACAAAAAGTTTACAAAAAGGAACATTCCATAGAATAGCTTATTCTGATGCTCCATGCCAAGTGAGACATATGTGTTTCAGGTTTTTTACTTATATATAGAGTGAAGTAGGATTGCTATGTTTTAGATACAATAACAATAGCACTTAGACTTATATACCATTCTACAGTGCTTTACAGCCCTTTCTAAGTGATTTACAGAGTCAGCATATTGCCCCCAACAATCTAGGTCCTCATTTTACCCATCTCAGAAGGATGGAAGGATAAGTCAACCTTGAGTCTGGTGAGATTTAAAACACCAAATTGTAGGCAACTGGCAGTCAGTAGAAGTAGTCTGCAATACTGCACTCTAACCACTACACCACCTGGCTCCACAACTGAAACACAGTTGTTCTGATAGAAGTGGTTTGAATGAATGTAAGTTCAGGGGAAGCTACCTTGTGACAACATATAAATATCAGTAAAGTGATGCAGGTGATGAAGAAAATGTTATGTATTGTGAATATTGAATGGTCAAGTGTATCAGTAGAATATACTGAACTGGACATCAATAACAACTGAGAGTGACTGGAAGAAAAGATAGGGCACTGATAATCCAGTGGGATGTGCAGTATTGTGACATCAATGTTTGTTGAGTATAGGTAAAGCAGAGAGAGAAGCACTGCACGTTAAGTGCCGGAACAACATAGAGGTCAGCTGAAAAAAGAAGTGGAGGGAAATGACATCGGCTTTGCCCTACACGCTCTGCAAAATCTCTCCAGATTTTGTTTCATCTGAAACCTTAAACAGCCAAAACGTTATGGTTTTGTTTCTGTTGAACAGCAGATAACTGGAAATGGGTTGGCAGGACATGCAGAAGGTGGTGTGGGTTTTTTTTTAACCTGGAAGAAAACCCGAGTTCTATTTTGCGCACAGTCACTGAGAACACCTAAATTTAGAATAATCTGTAGCCCTGAATGTGTAGTATATAAAGATTTTAGGTACAGAGATTTTAATTTTAAACTAATCTTCAAATTTTGGATGTTTTCTAATAGTACAATAACTAACCAGTTTTATTTTACATTTACTGAGTACAAATAGTATTATGATGTGTTACATAAAAACTAGAAATTCTTGGCCATAGGATGGCTATTTCCAAAAAATGAGAAAAAACCTATTTTAAGAAAAGGTATACCATTTTAATACATCCTGAATAATAATGTTCTGGGAGGTAAGATAATTTTTAAATGTGTTTATAATTTAAATATAAACATATATTTTTTCAACAATCCTAAAAGTCAGCAATAATCAGAACGTTAATTCATAAACTTGCATATTAAATCAGCAGTATTCAAATATAATTGTTCCAATGTCTATTATCACTGTGTTGACATGATACTCACAGTTTTTAAAAAAATGAGTTATATGTTTTATTTTGATTGATCTACTGAAAATATATGCTTTGAAAAACAGTTTTCTAAAAATAAAGTTTTTGATAATTAACAGAACTATAACATACAAAAACAGCATTAATCAAAACTACAGAGGCATTCACATATTTAAACTTACTTGAATGGCCAAACTTTCTTCTAATGTAAGAATTTTTTCTCTTTTATCTTCCAGAAGATCTTGTAAAGAATCCTTTTCTGCCTCCATCTCATTTATTGTATCTTTAAGAGTACAAATATGTCCTTGTTGCTCCAGGCTTTCTTTTGAAAGTTGTTCTGAAAACAAAATAATAAACCAATTTATCAACCAATTTAATATACAGGCTGATCAAGCAAAGCTCTGAAGAATACATTTCACCTGGCCTGGGTGAGATGGGGGACATCAAGATGGTTTCTATGCACATAATAAAATAATTCAATCACATGATTGCTATTTTGATTTTTTGACAGTTCCCATTCCCCTAGGAATGCTTCTGTATAAAACCAAAATGTTTATGTGGAAGCTATAGTTTGGTGGTACAGGCAGTCCTAAATTTATGACTAGTCATTCAGCAACTGTTTGAAATTACAATTGTACTGACAACCTGTGCTTAAAGTTACAGGCAATACAGCACACACACCCATCATCACACAATCAAAATTCAGGCACTTGGCAGTCCGCCCGTACCTACCACTGCAAATACAGATTCCCCCTCTATCTCCTCTACCATGCTACATAACCCTATGCTATTTCAGCCAGCTGCCACTATCCCCAGACCTCTACTTCAGCCCTTGCAGCACCTTTGCCACTGAAAAGTGCTGCCTCAAGACCCACACCCCTAAACTTGAGAAAGGATGGTAATGGCTCAAAAGATTATTTAACTCTTCGCCCAACAAAAATCAGAACAATCATGGAAACAATTAGGTTAGCAGTTTAGAACACTTGGAATATCCAATTTATAGGTATAAATGTAAATTACTGATATTGCTATTACTGAATAGAAGGAACTATTAAAGAAATGTCTTTTCATAAAAATTACATGAAAATTACTATTCAAATACACACACTTCTTAAAATCTACTGTGAGAATCATTCAGTCTAAACATACAATATATGACATCTTCAAATTTAAGAGTCAAAAGGTAAAATAACCTTCCTCAACTTGGATCCTTGAGTTGCAATTATTATAATCCCAGAATTCCTAGGCAGCTTTCTCATGCTGAGAATTCTGACTAGGGATTATGTAAACTGTGTTTTGAATACCATAAGACTTAATATAAATCAATTGAAATTTGCTTTTGTGGTTGGAAATTTACCATCACTAAATCAGTCGGAATAGAGCTGGAAGGGACCTGGGAGGTCTTCTAGTTCAACCCCCTGTTCAACCAGTACACCCTATAGTATCATTTTAGATAGGTGTCTATCCATTCTTTTCTTTAAAACATCCAGTGATGAAGCTCCTACAACCTCTAAAGGCAAACTGCTCCACTGGTTAATTGTCCTCATTATTAGGAAGTTTTTCCTTAAATCCAGGTTGCTTCTCTCCTTGATTAGTTTCCAACTAATTTTTTTTCTTTTATTGCCTTCTGGTGGTTTGGGAAATAAGTTGACCCCTTCTTCATGGCAGTCCCTCAAATACTGGAATAGTGTTATCATGTCACCCCTAGTCCTTCTTTTCTGTAGACTTAATACTCAATTCCTGCAACCGTTCATGTGTTTCTTTGCACTTTTTTGAAAGTCTCAAGATTTTTTTTGTAATGTGGTGACCAAAATTGGATGCAGTGCATATGCAGTATAAATATAGTTGCATTCTACCTACCTCTTATTCCCTTTTCCTAGAAGTTCTTAAATGAATATCTAACTGTTAAGTGAGAAAACACACTTTATAAGGACATATTATAATAATGGCAACCACTTTTGGTTAAAATGTGGGAACAGATAAATAAATAAATAATAAAAATCACAGCACTTTTACAATAAAAACTAGTTCTATTGAAAAATGTCTCTTCTTACCATAGGAAAATCATAAAAGAAGTATGAAAACAAATATTATTATTTTAATAAAATTGTATTTATTTAGGTTTTGAGATGATATGAAGAACGGGCATGAGCCCATGTTATTAGTTGTTTCTGAATTGTATGTTTGTTAATAGCTAAATAGCTAATTATGTAAACTTTTCTGGTGTTTCATCAATAGAATCTAAGCAGCTAACAAAAAAGTACATAACATCTGCAACAAAATGATAAATCTCAACAAAATATATAAACATAATCCAACATTTAATAATAGTAATAACAACAACCATCATACATCTCTAAGGAGAATTGAATATTGGCTTGTAGTTGCTCAACACAGCAAAATCCAAGGCCAGCTCCTTGTGGATCTGGCACCTCTACCTCCCATCAGTCGGCCTGGAGATAACTTTCTCCTTGGCCATCTGCACTAGTCAGATGGGGCAAGAACCAAGCCTCCCAATGACAGAGCTCACCTCACCAATGATTGTCAACTTCCTCAGGATCAATTTTTTCCTAGGTGACAACATAAGATATTGCCCCCATCAATTCTTTGGACTTTACCCGGAGAGCTTCCTACTTCAAATGAGAGTGAATAAGATGATCAACTAACATATTTCATTAGCAACTTAATAATTCTTTAACAATGTTTTCATAATATGCTGAATGCTTTATGATGGTTATTATTAATTTATGGTGTTTAATTTGTTTGATGTCTTATTCTTTTTATTGTGAGAAATTTCTGTACCATCTGTATAAAATCCATCAATACAATGAATCAATGTTATTTCAAGGGTTTTAAAGCAACATTCTTAGTAAAAGAATTTACAATTCATATATAATAAAAGTGACATGTTTAAAGCTAAAAACAAGTTTTTATTTTAAAATGTTATTTACCATTTTTTTCATACCAATTTTTTTGGTACATACCAAATTGTACCAATATACATACCAATTTTTCCCTCCAAACACATATTTTTCTCTTGAGTAAGTTGTAATTCATGTTTTTTCTTTGAAAGTTGTCGTTCTGCCTCTGTAAAGTTATGTTCTATCTTTTCATTCAGTATGCTGAAAATTAACAAAAAGGCATTTAAATTAATCTTTGCAGTACCCATAAGCAGTATGAGCAGTACCCATAAAAACAACTTAGTGATAATGACTATATCATTGCTTGCAACAGAATAAATAGTTTCAGACATAATCATGTTTATAAATCATTTAGACATTACTGTTGTAAAGTATTAGTAATAGATTCAGGCTTTTTACCAGAACGGTGACTGGATGATGCTATAAATTGATAGTATATATTGCCACAAATGTCTAAAAAAGGGAATCATCCTTAACATTCAAGTCATCTATTTTCTTTACCTTAGTGAAGTGTTAGCTGCTTTCTGTCTGCCAAGTTCATTTTCAGAATCTGATGCCCTTCTTCCCAATATTTTCATCTCCCTTTCTATAGACTCAATAGCATCCTTCAACAGTTCTATTTTCGATAGTTGTTCTAATCGTTCATTGTCAAGCTGATAAAGAATCATTAAGAATTACAGACAGTTATTTCACTTTCATCTGATTACTTCAAATTTTGCATTCCCAATTTTCTATAGAAGGAAAAGTCTTTTTGTAGAGTAACAAACTAATTTCCTCTAAAAGCAGTCTTCCTATCAAAATAGGAATATGCTTTTACGATAAACATTGAGGACTAATATGTATCAGAAAAAGGCCCTTGCAATGTATTACTATAAGCTACTATGGGTAGAATATTTGGCCAATTATTCTGCTGGTAGTTCCACAACAGTATAAGTATTATTCTGGCATTTATTCCTCAGTTTCTCCATCAGTTGTAGATGATGATATCTAGATGAAGGAACTTCACAACAGTTGAAAAAGAGTACTCCAAAGATCTGCTGTGAGTTGTAGATTTCTGTCAGGAAATCAAACAGATTATCCAAGCTATTATTCTGTAAACCTTGTTGAACTCACATACAGACTCAGAAAACACGCCATGGCAAAGAATGAAATGGACTGATGGTATGCAGGCTTTCACATATGGCAGATCACCATAAAGTGCAATAAACTGTTCCAAGGCCCTTTGTGGAGGGGAGAGGCTTTCCATGGCAATATATAAGCCATAGAAAAGAGGATAAGGACTTTGGGGCTGGTCCCATGACAAGAGTTGGACATTTCTTTCCTTAGTTCTGTCTGCTCCCAGGGAAAAGGGAGTGTAATGGCAATAGATTCACTAAAATAATCTAAGCCTATAAATAAGAATACTATTTTTGCTGAACACAGCTTCCAAAGTTTCACTAGAGTGGAGGCAATCTTTTAAGGACAGGATGGAAGCTGAGGGAAAGGTCTGAATTCTGCAAAGCTTCCTTGATGGTCAATAGCTCTTGTTAAAAACATTAGGCTTATCTCCAATAATAGTATTATCTCCAATAATGCTGATAAAGGATATGCAGGGGAAGAAAACTACCCAAATCTCTTGACAGTTTTTTTTTTTTACAAACACAACTGCAAGGTGAACTCAAAGCTACACAGAGAAAAGAAGTATGAAAGAGAATAGAAGAAGTGCATGCCTCTTGGAAATGAAAAAAGGTTTGCTGAGCTTCAGAATTTCACTTAAAGGATTGCCTTTCTGGTAGGATGCTCAATAGTGTAAAGTGCAGAATTAGGAATAAATACACATATAATCATATATACTGGCAAAACCAAGAGGTTCTTTTCCAGTCTGAACTACATTATCCACAAGTTCAACCACACAATAACCAAAGGGAGCTAAATATTTACATTTCATAGCAAATGCATACAGTTGTTGAATGATTACATAGTTGCCAAGTCTAGCCTGAGAATTGCTGTCTCTAATTTTGTATAATGTTAGCCTTAACCCCTGATGATTGCCTGAGTAAGTACATAATATTTTCTTGGCAAAGTCTTTGGAACGTGGTTTGCCATGTGTTCAGGCTGAAACTAATCAGTTTCCATGTCTAAGGCAGGAATAAAACTTGGACCCACCCCCACTCCTAGTCCAGTGTTTGAAACATTAGAATTGGCTAAAGCGTTGGCTACTTGTCATAATTAATGAAGCTGTACAAAAAGGCATTTCAATATATCTTATCAAGTGTTATATTCATACATTTTAGCTACTGATAAGTGTTAACATTTATCAATATATTTCAAGATACATCTTTCTTACGCTTTGAATATTTAATTCCAGTTCCTCAATTCTATGTTTCCAGGTGAGCCTTTTCATTCAATGCAGTGTCTTGAGCAATCTACATCAAACAAAAACATTTTAATTATTTTTTAGTGTCCTAAATTTTAATTTAGTAGATTGAATATTTGGGACTATGAATAATATGCATATGCTACTTAAATGAGTTTAGATATAAAAACCAAACCTTTAACCTCCTCTCTCAAGCTATCACGTTCAGCGGCATCTTCGAAAATCAGAAATGGCGCATCCCTTTCTGTTTCACAGTCTCAAGACAGCCTGAACAGTCACTGCAGTCTGTAGAAGCTTGGGGATTTTCATAAGTTCTTTCTTTGTTGATTTACTTCTTCCTGTGCTGGTGTTTAAACTTAATAATGATGCATGGATCTTATTTGTGCTAAATATTTACTGAATATTTAACTTATTAACAGATCTGATCCTAGACATTTGGTGGTTGAGATGAAAACTAAACCCTTCCTCATAATTTTGTACATAATTTGACTTAAGGATAATTGATTTTTTTTCTTTAATAATGGTAATAGAACAACTTCTGCCATTAACAAGGACTAGCAAATTTAGGAGATTCAGGGAGAAATGTACACAACAGCTTTGTTCTTCAGCATTATCTGTTCCCTTCTAGGATTATAACATTGGGCAGTGTTGGGCAAATCTTTTAGGCACCGAGGAATGTGCCGAAACAGGAGCATGCACAAACTTTTTCGGCACGACGTGCTGAAACGGGAGTGTGCGCATGTGCACATCGGAAACCAGAAAAGCAGATGAAATTCTGGTTTTCGGCACACTCTTCTGGTTTCTGGTGCCACATTGAGCACGCAAAGCCCAGTCATCCAGTGAGCATGTCCCGGCGTTCCACCTTGTCTTTCCGGAGTCATCATGCCTCCCTGCCTACCCCCTGGTCATTGTAGGGGGTGGGACATTCCCCACCAATGACCCAGTTCCGCAGCCGGGACAGGGATAGAAATTTGGACGGGGAAAGCCGTCTCTCTCCACTGGAAAGCCGGAGCCCCTTCCTGGCCTCAGAGGTAAGGGCCGTTCGGTGTTCCTGGGCTCAGCTTGAGGGGCCAGCAGGTGGATGAAAGCCAGGCACAGTCCCCCCTTCTTATACCTCAGTACTCTACCTCCCCATACAAGACAAATATGAGGTAAAGGTCCAATAAAGGAATATAATTTACAAAACTTGTTTCCTTTATACAAAAAAAATCAACCATCAAAGACTAGAAGAGCAACACAGTTTTAACAAGTTGGTTAAAATATAAAGCTACAGAGATATAGTCCGAAATGTAGGAAGTTATGGACAATTCAACCTTTAATACCATCTATCTTAGGGAAGGCAAAACCTATAAGGCTATTTAAGATTAACCTAAATATTTAGAAGAATTTTATAATATATTGGAATTTATATAATCCCTTGTAATATAACAAAATGTTTTTATCAAAATTGCTTTATCAAAAATTACCTGATCACTAAAGACAAACAGCTTTGTCTCTTTCTGCCATGAGAACTTTAATATTGCCCTGGAGTTCTGTTATATGACGTTGATATTTTTCCAGCATTGTCTTAAATTCATCAAGTTCTATCAAAATTTGTAGACATTCTTTATCACTCTGCTTTCCCTAAATGTTTAATGGAGACAAAATGCCCATTTTCATATATACAAAATTTATTGCAAGATTCTATATTAACATTTTAAATTATTTTTTTGGGAAGGGAGAATACATAAATTTAATTTGCAATATTCTGAATTTCAAACTATTTGAACAGTTTATTGTTCATAATGTTAGGTCACCTGAAAGCTGAATTCCACACTCTCACAAATAGTATTAATCTCCAACGGATTCCAAAGAAAAACAATTACCAGCCTAATCCAAAGGAGACTCCCCCCAAGACCCGAGACACAGAACAGGACAACGGCATCGCCCTCCTCCCTTACAACAAAGGCAGCACAGATAAACTCAGCAAAATTCTCCACAAGCACAATAGCAAGACAGCCTTCCAGCACTGACCAAAAAATAGCCAACATCTTAAGAAATCCCAAAAACAAGATCCAGCTAGAAAACCAAGGAGTCTACGAAATACCATGCAAAATCTGCCCTGCCACATACATTGGACAAACTAATAAATGCGCGCAATCAGAAAAAAAGAAAAAACTTCCTCCCTTTTCCAGCACCTTAAAGCAACAGGACATGAAACTGATTTTGAAGGAACCAAATTAATCTCCAAAACAGAACACTTCAACACGACAATAATTGTGGAAACCATCGAAATAGAGAAACACCTCCACAACATGAATAACGTGACAATACCTCCCATCTACCAGACATCGGAAACCAGCCCTAGTCAACAATGAACCCCACTCAGCACCCAGGTCGTTACAACACAAAGGATCAACGGACACACAGCAGCACCTCAGCCCACACAGGATGATACGAAACAGCCAACCAATCTACAAACATCAACTCCATCTACAATCAGGATGCAATTACACAGCCAATCAACCCACTTACAGCAACAAAGCCAGCACTCCACACACCTCCACCAAGATTTATAGAAAGATGACAGCCCCAACCACGCCTTACTCGCACAAGCACGAAACCAAAAACACCAGCCTGAAGATGGCGAGTGGGACCTTGCCAAAACGTATGCCAAGACAATCTCAATCTTACACGGGAAAAGACCCGAATACGACAAGACCAGCATACCTACACCCATGAAAATCTACGAACACAGACACACACAAAAAACACACACATGTATACATATACATACACATATACATATACATATATATATACACACACACATACACATACATATACACATATACACACACATACCCCACCAAGATTTATAGAAAGACGGCAGCCCCGATCACACTTTAAGCCCAAAACCCAGCCTGAAGATGGCAAGTGAGACCTTGCTGAAGCGTTGCCAAGACAATCTCAATCTTACATGGGAAAAGACCCGAATACAACAAGACTAACATATCTATCTATCTATCTATCTATCTATCATCTATCTATCTATCTATCTATCTATCTATCTATCTATCTATCTATCTATCTATCTATCTAATCTATCTATCTATCTATAGTAGTATATAGTATACTACTAGCTAGTAGCTAGAGCTAAATAGCTTGAAATAGATCTATACTAGTCTCCATTTATTTATTTATCTATCTATCTATCTATCTATCTATCTATCTATCTATTCCCATTAGCACAATAATTCTCTTGCTAAACCATCACAAATCAATCATTGCAATACAGCCAACTATGGTTAAAGAGAGTAAGTAAATTCTTACTACTTAGGTAAATAGGATAGCTAAATTTTGTATATATTGGGATGGAAATTGGAAGCTAAGCCTGATCTGGGTATGCCATCAGAGAATTCCATAGTTCTATAACAAATTGAAGAAGCAAATTTAAATATTATGTCTCAGAAGAAGGTAGTGACAAACCATATCAATAGTGTTGCCAAGAAAACTATATAGATATATCCTCCAGCTTATCAAAATTCAAGTGAGCTTGAAGATTTTACATTATTATATAAATTAAATGCATACATTCTGTATTTTCAGAAATAAAAATATATACCTGAATTGGGGAGGAAATTTTGTAATCGAACAAGACGGGCTGCGTTTAGGACTTGTACTTCGATACATCTTCTTCAATTTTTCTACTTCAGATTTATAATAATCTTTCTCTTCTTCTACTGTTTTTACAAAACTGTTGAGCTTTCCGTCTGACTTTTCAACATCCAGGGTCGCCTTTTATGTAAACGTGAAAATGCACAATTACTAAATCCCATGTTTAAAGTTTTATAGAAATTCTGTTCATAAGAATCTAAGTATTTTATTTACTTTTAATTCAAAGTTGTCATATTATATTCTTTTCTGAAAAAAATTATTAGTTCTATGAATTTGTTAAGTAAAGGTTGGCAAGAGAAAAAAATCCATTGACTGTTAAATAATGAATGCTATTATTTAACCTAAAAATTTAACAGAATCGATTACATGTATCTTTTCAAATTGAAGAATGAAGTTTAGATGAAGTTCAAATCTACTAACCCATGTATGGTTGTAGCATTTTTATTATGCCTCCTATCTTCTTTACTACCCCCTTATTGGGATGATGATGATCATCATCATCATTATGAAGCTCATTGAGAGCTTCCGCACAAGAGACAAATTCCTTGTGTATCTAATTATACTTGGCCAAATAAAGTATTCTATTTTATTCTGTTCTGTTCTTTTCATATGAATTTCCCAGGAAAATTTGCTAAAAAGCCCTGGTAGTCATAAAATAGAAAGTTTGGAACACAGACATTATTACTTGTATAAATTACTTAAGATGTATATCATTTACTATTTCGCCCATGTTGTGTGACTTTCATATTTCATTCTCTCATGTTCTTCCAGCAAGGCCAGACTTTGAATCTGGAATTCCTCTGGACACCCACTCTTAGATGGATGTCTTCATTCAATTTGAGCTGGTGTATTAACTGCAGCTTAATCTGGATGCACTGAAGCAAGTCACGTATGCCCTTCTCATTTCTCATTGTATTATTATATTACAATTCATTCTACACAAGCCTACCTTAAAGATCACCCAGAAACTTCAGTGATCCAGAATCATAAATAATTTTAACTGCTTTAAACTTAGATAACATTTTCTCAAAAAAAAAAAAAAAATGGCAACAAAGTCTCTGGTACTCCAATGTAAAGTCTGGCATGGTCCCTAAACCAAAAAGATTGACCATCCTGATTTTAGGCCTTTGCCCCTATTTTTATTTTATTCAGTGCTCTGGTGTTTCTCTTGTATTTTACCTGGTCTTTTAGCATTTTTACTATTATATCATATTTATAGTTTTTATCTATAGCCCATGAAGTAATTTTATTCTCTTTAATTAGTTATTGTGGAGTTTGTGCTTATAAGTCTATAATATTCATAGGTATACAGTACCTTAAACTTTTTTTAGTGAAATAATTTAAATGTCAAGTAAAATAAGTATCCAATTTAAAACAAGTGAAATAATATACACTAGCAAAGGAAACATACAAAAAACTTACAGATTTAAGAATGCTGACCGTATGTTCCAATTTTTTAATAGTATTTTGTTGGAATTTAATCTGAGACTAGAAGAAAAAATATTTAAGTATTTACATGACAATATAATAATATATTTCAATATTCCATAAAATAAACTGAAATAGCAATATGGCTATGGTGAAATACCAGATATGTAACAAAGATAGAAATAATGGTCTCACTTCTCTCATCTTGCAGAAATCACATATTTATATCTTTCATTAAAAAGCAATCACTCCATGTAAAACTATGCATGCACATGTTAAATCATGGATACAATAATCTTACAATGTAATTAGAACAATACAGATACTCTCTGTTTATGAGAGCATTTAGGACCAGACAACCAAGAAATCACTTAGCAATGACAATCCCAGTTGCTATTGTAACCAGGAAAAGTGGGAATCAGATAAGGAATATGGTGGAATAGGAGATACTACAGATATGCAATGCTGAATGGGAGTGGATTGGTGAGGTCTACAAGCAGTTTGGTGGAGGAGGTGAGGGTAGGTCAGCAGAGACTGTGGGAGGGCCAGCAAGTAGTATAGGCAAATGTGGTGATGGCAGATGTGCTGGTGAAGGGCACAGAAAAAGTGCTGGGGAATGTAGGTGGGGCAGTGGACAGGGGGTGATATGAAGTAAAAAATTATGGGATCTTGTATTCTGTATAGAGCTCCTCCGGAGAAAATATAGTGGAACGACGTAAGGTTGAGTGATTTACAACCTTCCCTGCTGGCTTCTCATTGATTTTGCTTGTTGAATGTTGGCAGGGAAATCTGCAAATGGGGATCCTGTGATGTGGCTTGTTGCAACACTGTAATTGTGAACTGGGCACCTGAGTGCCTGGCTCATGATCATGGGAACACAGGAGCACTTCTACAGCTGGATCCTTGAAAAACAGTTATAACATAATTTTTTCAGCACTGACATGGTCCCTGAATGAATGGATATGTCAAAGATTATCTGTAATGTTGTGTTTACTGCATTTTTTCTTCCAGTTTCTCCATTAGTTAAAACAAACAATGTAACATGTACTATAACTGCACTGCATATATAAAACATTTCATGTAATAAATCAAGTACCTTGGCTTCTGAAAGTTCCTGGCCAGCACTATCAAGTACAAACTCTCTTTCTTTTTCCAGTTGTTCAGCTATCTTATCTACATGAGCAAGTTCTTTACAAAGATATTCATTCTCACTGGTCAAACTGTCCACTTGGGTTGTTACTTTATCTTTACTGTTAAGTATTTTCCTAACATGCTTCTCCAAATCAAGATTTTCTGTTTTTAGATGTTCAATCTGGTGAGACAAACACATTTATCTATTTTTTTAAATCACAGAAACAATTTTATTAATATATTAGATGAAGTAAAACTTTGCATTCCATTATTTTCACTTACTAATATCTATAAAGCATTTTGAGTCAGCCATCAGCTATGGGATTATTTTGATTGCTGCTAAATACAAAACATTGAAAACAGGCAAGAAGAGTCATTAATAAATCTGTGTTCCCTCTAACCAATCAACCACAGAGAATACAAAATACAATTCGGCTACTAGCTTAACTTCGTGTTGAAACAAAACTCTCCCTAGTCCCTCCAAATACAAAGAAAAAATATCTCACTATTTGGCAAACAACCAAGTTGCTGATATAAGAGAATGCTACCTGCATCAATGTATCATTTTTTTCTGCAAGTACATTCTCAATTAAACACTACACTAAGGGAATTACACTACAATTTTGCAACCCACCACTTTTTGCATCAGGAGATGGGGCAAAACAAAGTACTTTAAGTAAGAAGAGTTCAGTTCATGCTGTATATGTAGGCTAGAAAACCAGCTCAGGCCATTTTCTACTGGTACTTGTGAAATAGCCTAGGCCCTAGACTACATTAATTACATTTTGCTCCCTGTAAAATGTATTAAGCAAGCTCTCAGGGAAGGAAGTGGGAGGTGGGATGCGATAGGTTGAATAGGAAAACAGCCCATTTTCAAATCCACATAGAACTAGCATTACAAATAGCTATGTTTTTGCAATTTGAGCTAAACATAAAGAAAGAATATGGGAAAAGCTTCACAATATTGATTTATTGGATAACAAAAATGCCACATATAGCCCTAAGTAAAAAAGGAGTTTTCAGAATTGGGCTATGGTCAGAATTAAATTTTCTGAAGTTAAACACCAAGGTATTAGGTTAGTGGGTAAATTAATTGAAATGTTCAAAGATATATTTTAAGAAACAGAGTTTACTTCCATTTGTTTTCTGAAACTCCAAATTTAGACTAAACTATCTGATCTCCATAGCTTGCTCTCCCCTTTGTTCTGAAAGGAATAGATGAAATTATTTATATTATGAATATAATTCACATGTCTAGTGATAGAATGGTTTTAACCTTCTAGCTCAGTAGTTCCCAAAGTGGGTGGTACTGCCCCCTGGGGGGCAGTGGGATGACTTAGGGGACGCTGAGGCAAGGGGTCAGCAGGAGGGTGCTAAGAGGCAAGGAAGGTGGCAGAGGAGTGCTGGAGGTGGCCCCCTCGCAGAGTGCAATTCTGCCTGGGGCTCTGTTGGCGCCAGTCAGCTGAGCACTTCTGGCAGGGGTGAAATTCAGTCTAACATCCCAAAGACTGGAAGGATTTTTTGCTTGCTCGCTCATTCAAGAGCATACAAGCATGTCAGGCCAGGGGGAGGGCAAGGGGGGGGCAGAGAAAGAAGAGAAGAGCCTTTTGCCTGCATTTCTCCTCTGATACGACTCTGCGTGTGCTGTGCACGGAGAAGACATGTGGGACTGAATGCGGATGACCTTGGGCCTGTATTTCAGGGATAGGGAATTGGCGCTGCCTTACGCAGCGAATCCGATGTCACTGCACAAGAACGCTCGCCTGCCTGCCTGTCCCACTTTTATAAATGGCTTTACTTCTGACTCCCTTTCTGGCGCTGCGCTGCAAGCTGCCTCTGCAAGAATTGCGCTACGGCGCGCCTGTGCACTGGAGCCACCTCCCCAATCCCTCTTGCACCCGCTCCACACGGACGCACCACTCTCACCTATCTTTACCCCTCCCACCTTAGAAATGCAACACAGGTAAACATGTGGCAGGGGAGGAGATAGGCTAGCCCCCCTCTGCCTCCTCGCTCCTTTCATAGAGGTGGCCTTAAAAAGTGAGGAGTGGGAGGCAGGGCACTTGTGGTGGTTTCTCAAACTTTGAGTTGCAAAGTAATCTCATTGAAGGCTGAAATATAGGGGAGGTTGTGGAAAAGGAATAAGCATTTCCAACATATACTGTTTTTTAAAAAAGTAAATAAAAATGGTCTAATTACTGTCTAAAGTTGGATATTGTCACATACAGGAAAAAGCAAAGCAAAACAAAATTATGATAGAACAATGTCCCATATTAGAAGAAAATGCTGTCTAAATGTTCAGTATGCCAAACAAGATGTTTTATAACCAAATGGAGCCAAAACAGTTTTTTTTTAATGAAGTGCCCTTCCTATCTTGATATTTATGCACAGTGAGACCTTTGTCACAGATAAATCTGGATAATGGCATCACTCTTATGTTGTATGAGTATACATGAGCTGCAAGGCTTGTATTTTGCCATAGAATCATCTACAGCTCCATAAGTACTACTAGTGTTTTGACCAGCTGCTGGGCACCAATATATTGAGGAATACAGAAAGACTGATCACATGGAGCAGTGTAATGAGCATTTCTGAAATGGCAGATACCATAGAGCAAAGTCTTTTTCCTTCTCTACCCCCACACCACCCTGTTATTTTGAAAAAAACCCCAAAAGGCCAGCAGTGTGTGTGTGAATGATCAAGCATGTACTGTATTACACAGAATTTATTGAACAGTGAAGTAGTTACTAAATTTTACTGAGTTTACTAAGTTACTAGTTACTAAGGTTCTTGATAAATGACTATCAGACTTTGAAAACCTGGTATCACTGGATCATGTTCAACAATTTTGTTGAATTAACATTAACTAAAATGTTTTTAAATTGGATTTTGAATAAATGTGCAATTAATTGTTACAGTTTTGAATTTTACTGTTACTATCTTCCTTCTGTCGTGCAAACCACCCAGTCACATGATCCCCCAGCCACGCCCACCAAGCCACACCCACAGAACTGGTAATAAAAAAATTAAATTCCACCACTGGGTAGGGGGCACTGAGGATCAGTTTGTAGCATCAAGGGGGCGGTGGACTGAAAAAGTTTGGGAACCACTGCTCTAGCTAAAGCCCAATATCATTGATTTTTTTTCTATGGCTCTTGACACATTCTGAATCTCTATTGGACACCTCAGAGGTCTCAGTACTAGGCAGTTTTTATTTTGGGATAATGTGGGTCATCTGTCATTTATGAAGCAGCAAAGAGAAACAGACTAAAGTAGCAAAACTAGGTTTAGTGCTAAGATTTGAATAATATCTCTAAGTAATAAATTCTGCCAACATTATACACTATACTGTTTAGAAAACCTACTTTGGAGAGATACTGAAGGTTCAAGCTAGTGGATCCTGCACCTGTGGGAAAAACACTAGGATGATGATGAGTGTAGGTTAAGCTATATTTGATCTTTATGTTAAAAGCAGGGTCACTAAGTTAATTAGCACAAAGTAAAGGAACACGGACATTTATCCTGCGTAATGAGCAGGAAATATTTAAATTCTACCAAATTTTCTCCCAGAAACTATTTGATTTATACGGATTTTTTCTCCAAGGACTTCAAAGCTGTGTTTTATTATCAGCAAGTTCAGTTCTGCTATAAGATGCATGGTAAACTTAAGTTATAAATGTGGAGTCCAAATGAGAATATAATTTTTAAATCTGTCCTACTAAATGTATACCAAATTTGATATCTTCTTTCCAGAACTAAAACAATTGAACATAGGCTACTACTCAGATGACACACTAAGCTGTCTAGTAACTTCCGTATATCTGAAAATTATCTATGGCCTCCCAGTGAGGAGATCACATTAGGAAAGTTGATTCTCTGCTATAATACTGTTAGGTTTAAGAACACTCAAAACACAATAAATGATATATCATCTAATAATAATGATAATAATATAAATCCTGTTGTAGCTATCATCCATTTGCATATAGGCAGTCTTGTAATCAACAACCTACATTAGGTTTTCTACACTTACTTTCTTAGTGACAAGCACAATCTTTATCTTTTTCTAAATAAACCTCAACCTTGTTTTGCCATGAGGACTGAATTCAGGCTGACAAGAACTAAAAAGTCTTAATACATCTAGGCGGTTAGCTTCTCTCTATAATATCCATAAGTAAATGAGCTTACTCTTCTGGAGACACACAGTAAGAGACCATCAGTATAAGAGGCACTAAGTCATAATGACAAATGTCATCACTGATCCTAGCCCATGATCTTGTCCCTTCATCTCTATGGAGAATACATAACCATTTTCTCACATTACAGCAATCTAATCAAATTATATCAGTGGAAGTTTATTCCATATATGGTTGTTACAAAACAGTAGAAATATATGACAACACCTCTAAGAGCAATTCCTGGATTATTTTGTCTTTGCGCCTAAATCTGTCTTCAGTTTTTGAAGTTCTGTCACTTTCAATCAATGGACCTCTTAATGCAAGCTCTTCTCTTGTTGTGATTCTCTATAAAACAATTAAAAATAATGTTATTTATGGTATTTATTGCTACATTTAGCTAAAAGATGCAAGGTTTGTGTTACTGCCATATGAAAATAACATTTAGCCTAATTTATTCAACTTTACTTGAAAATAAAATTGTCAAGGTTCAATAGGGACTATGTTAAATGGATTCAGAAAGTCTTGGAAATCATGCTATGTACTACTTATTCTGTACCATACTGAAGGAAGATTCAAATGGGGTAGTCTGTCAACATTTTTATAAGTAATTCAGTAAAGTGATTAGTTTTTTCCCAACTTGGTTTTGTCTAAGGTAGTGGTTAATTATAGAATTGTAGTTCAGCATATCTTGAAGGAACAACACTGTGGAAAACTGACATAGATCATGAGAAACCTTTAAGTTTGGGGACATATGTGGAATTTTGAGAAAATGATACTGGTTTAAGCCAGACAAAATGCTACTTGTTTTTAGAAAGCATTACATAAATGAAGCAAGTTACAAAATAATAAGAACAAAATAATTTCGGAGAGAAGAACATTCCATAAGGTGAGCAGAAAAGGTACATCTTTGGGACCCACCAAATATAAGTCTGAAGCTGATGATACCCATAAGTATGTGTTCTCTATCAGATCTAATGGGGCCATTGATGTAAATGGGAGAAGTGTTCCCTCAGATAGTCTAGTCACATGTCATGAAGGGATTTAAAGGTTAAAACAAGCACCTTTAGTTTGCCCTAAAAACCAAAGTTTGTTAACTTTATAGGCCACCCAGTCCTCCGGGATTGGGCGGCCTATAAATTAACAAACAAACAAACAAACAAACAAACATTTATTTGATATCTATGATGCCACCTTTCAGAGTGAGATGGGCAGAATATAAATTTAATAAATAAATACACAGGCAACCAATACAGCTCTAAGAATAAGATAATGGTCCACACTGCTGCATTCTGTAACAGCTGAAGCTTCAAGGTGCTTTAAAGTGCCAGTCCCATGTAGAGTGCTTTGCAGTAGTCCAGTCTGGAGGTGACTAGAGCATGAGTAACTAAGCAAGACTTGCCATTGCAGTAATGGCCATGACATTTTTACTGAAATAAAATGGAAAATTTAAATAAAGATTGAGACTTTCTCAACAACTGTAAAGATATAATAGATATACAAATAACAATTAATTAAGAGCATGGAAACAAAGGTAGTAATTATACACTACTTTTCAGGAAGTGTCAACTAGTCAATTAACAGAAAAATGACTTGGATAATAGTGACAGGGCTGAGATCAATTAAACTAAAGCTTGGACTGTTTCTTGATATATACCCATCTGATACTTCACCAATTGATAAATAGTTGCCAATAGTCATATCCATAATGAGCAGTTGGCTGTAAATTAGGTTTTGGTGGTTTCAAAAAATTAGTCACTTCCACTGATCAGAGGAGCCAAGTGAAATTAGAAAAGCAGTTAGTACCCAAAGTTATTCAGAATAGTTTTAGCATGAATGCAAATATGGTATATGAAAATGTTGTTTGACTGGTATTTATTCCAATATATGCACTTAATATTACACAGTATAAGAAGACAATTATAATATTATGCTTCTTTAAAAGTGGTTAAATAATGGAACTATTAAATGTGAATTAAAAACTCAATACTAGTATAAAAAATAAAGTATAAACTATTCAGTACCAATAATAGCAAAGTTTACATTTGAAAAGAAATATCAGGGTATTTGTGAAAGGGCAGGCTGCCTGAAAAATAGCTAGCAGCTGGCTCATGGTGCCCTGCCTCTTTAAGAGCTTTCCCTAGCCAGTCCAGCTTCCCAGCAACAAGCAGAAAAGCAGGTGGGGGGTTGTTGTGGGGATGTAGTTGGGGCATTGGAGTTGTTCTGGGAGTGAGAAGGGAGGTGGTTTCTGTTACTTTGTGGAAACAAAGCAACTGATAGCAGCCTAGGGCTAATAGAAATACTATTCTTTAGCAGTAGGGCTCACAAATAGTAGTAGAGTATACTAGTAGGCTATACTAGTAGTGAGAGTACTAGTAGACCTGGGTAAGTGTGTAAGAAGGAACTGTGAGTACTACCCAGTGTGTGCTTGTGTTTGTGTTGCCTAAAGACCAAGGGTTGTGTTAGTTTTGGGAGCCCACTGACTGGGTTTTGATTTTTAAAAAAACATGTGACAGTATTTCAAATGCAATCCAAATCCTTCTATGCTTATTTAAAATAAATTTCCATGGAATAAATTATAATTAAATCATCAAAGCAGAACAATCCAGTCAACCACTAAAGACACATGATATTTTGGTTATCCAGTTCCATGAACCAACAGCTTCCCTACTTTCTAAAATGTCAAATGAAACCAAGATGTGGAAGTACCATAGTGATAGCTGCTTCAATGGATTGGGGACAGGCAAAATGGATACATGAGAAAACTTATCTTCCTAGCAAGTTTTTTTAACTAAAAGTAGAAATGAATTACACAAGGAAATGTGGTTTAACTGCTTGTAAGGGCTGTCAGATTCATCATTTAAAATTATGTTAATATTTCCAGTCCCAAGTGGACTGGTCATGTATTCTACTTTTTGTTGTTGCTTGTGTTGTCAGCTGCTCAGAATCACCATAGTGACATGGGTGGCTGTATGTATCAAAATATTTCCCATATATGCCAAGGACTTTAAAAAAGATTTATCATTCTAAATTAAATGCAGTTTTAAAACTGTGTATGTTCTTGGCTAAATTACTAGTATATCATGGAGTCATTAAACATGGAAGCAGGTAAAAAAAATGTAAACAAAAGAACAATGAAGAATTCAGGCAACATGGCCAAATTGAGAGAATTGTTCTCTTTGCAATATGAATTTCCAGCCTTTCATTTTTTTCTAAAAAATATGACTAAGTTAGGTAACATTCACACCATGTGTTTCCATCTATACATTTTCTTCCGAGGACTAGCTTACGCATACATAAAATTCTAAAGATAATAAATTTATTTGTAACTTTCCTCTTGGAAGCTTAACAGAAACTGGGAATGACGATCACATTTCCCCCTCAAACCTTCATAAAATTCCTGAAACCCCCCATTTCAGAAGAGGTTTTCTCTCAGCTCCCTCCCCAAAGTTGCTAAATACCTCTGCCAGAAGGCTGCCTTACTCATCCTTATACCCTATGGCAGTGATGGCTAACCTTTTCGGTGGCGAGTGCCGAAAGTGCGTGCGCACCCATAATGCAATGTGTGTGCCCCCATACCCATCCCCTGCATGCATGTGCAACCCCACACATGTGCCCTGCCCCGTGCATACCCTCATCCCGCACATGCATGCACAGCCCCTGTGCATGCATGGACCCCACACATGCATGCACATCTCCCGCATGCATCTCGCATGGGTGGCAGAGACCCAAAAATCTGCCGGCTGCGGGAGGCACATGGATGGTGGTGCTGAGCTGGGGCGACGGCTTGCATGCTCACAGAGAGGGCTCTATGTGCCACCTGTGGTACCCGTACCATAGGTTCGCCATCACGGCCCTACGGACTCTCTGTACCTTTGCGATAAATTCTGTGTTTTTCCTCCTGCGCCCAGGGCATTTCCTAGAGGTCATGATGGCAGCTAAATCGTGAGCGCCAAAAAGCGTACTGCCTGCCTTTTCTCATTCCTTCTCTCCTTCCCGGGTTCCTCAACTCGCTTCTCGGCTTTACCCGCTACCTCGCCTCTTTTTCCCTCTCAAGCCAGACAGGCCAATGAGCAACCAGACCGATTCTCCGCGCCCACCCGCCCCGTAACTGTTCAGCAGGTGCAGCCAGCTAGGAATTCCTCCCCCCCCCCGCCCTTCAGGTAGGTAGGTAGGTAGGTAGGTAGGCAGACAGGCAGGGAAGCACTAGCGGCCTCGGCCCCCAGCGAGGCTTCTCTTAGGGACGCGCCTGCTTCCCGGGACGCGCTGCCTCCTACCGGTTTGCCACAATAATGTCTCCTCTCGGCTCCTCGGCGTCTCCTGGTAACCCTTCCCCCCCGCCCCTTGCGCTTCCGGTACCTGTTACACTCAGCCGGCCGAGTAATCCTCCTTTTTTGACCTCACCCCGCCCTCTCATGGGCGCACGCGCGGCGCGCTTCCGCCGCTTCAACCGCCGCCCGTGGTTTAAAACACCTAGCGACTATGTCGGGAACGGGCGGACAGGCGGGAGGTCCGAGAGGGAGATCCCCAAAATTCCATTGGGCGCCCAGTCGGATGTGCATTCCTTGGTGAATTGTTAACAGCCTTGGATGGGTGGAAGGTCCTGGCGGCAGAGATCAGTGATTATGATTATTTCTATTATATACACAACAATGGCAGCGCAGGTGCCAGTTATTTAGCTAGGTTGGCCTTTATGCTCATCGAGTTCTTCCCAAGGACCTAGATTTTAATTTTATTTTAATTTACGATATTATTAACGAAGTTACCAAGACCGTGGTGGCCATTTGAAAATATGCTGAGTACTTAGGAAAGAGAAACTAAGAACGATTAATGGGATGACTAGAATGGCTAAAGGCGAGAGAAACAAACGAGTACTCTTCCTATTTCCCCCACAATAACAACGTGAAGTAGGTTGATATGAGAAAGCGGGAGTGTACACATCTGCCTAAAAACCAATGGGTGTTGAAATGGAAGTACCCATCTTAGAGAAAGGAATGACTTGCTAATATTGAGCAATTGTAACTGACAACATTTGGGAATGTTCCAAAGAAGACATTTACTTTCATTTGCTAAAAAATATGGAGTGCTGGTTTGAATTAGAAGACTCTCCATAGTTGGTTGAAGGGAGGAATGGGAAGGAGGTAGGCTTACTTAAAAGTATGTTTTAGCAGAGAGAATTTGTAACCAGGAGATTGCTTGGCAAACCACCAACCAATAGGAATCTACCTAGAAGAAACAAGCTCATTGGGGACTTTGTTACTGGCGCCAATCCCTTCAAAAATAAAGTGGAAATGAAAGAGGGGCAGCATTTGCTAGCAGTTCCAGGATGCTTATCGCAGGTTTGTAATGAGCACTCTTTTTAAGAATATTTCTAGATGAAAAGAGGAAGTGGAGTGATTAAATGCCATCTATGTAGCAATCTGGGTTGTTTCCCCTCTATAGATATAGAAATTTAAAATAATATCCCATCTGGTAATCCTAACATGGCTTCCAGTCATATTACAATTTATTGCCTCAAACTGAGATATTGTGTGGGTGGTGACAAAAAAACGGACTCCTTAATTTGTGTTCTATATTAAGTGATACATTAAAGTTATGTTTATTAAACATTTTATATGATAAATTTGTAATTATATGCAATTATACATTGTTTTACATGGTAAAATTCAGTGAGTGGAATCTCTTGAATAGCTTGGTATGCACATTGATCAACATTTAGCAAACTTCTGTTTATGTAATATAGATCATCATCTGTCCTTAATCAAGCCACGGTTTCTGAGCTGATTTATACTTGTACATATGTATAAACATAAAAGACACCAGTAAATTAGCATGTGTGCAAACTTAAGCTTTTCATGTTCTCAAGTATAGATAACCAAACGTGAAATTAGACATTTAGTTTATTGATGATGTATTAATTTCTGTGTGTTTGTGCCAGGGAAGACAAGTATACAAACCCAAGACTTATTCTGATATTGATAAACCATAATTTGGCTTAGGAGAGGAACGTTTTCTAGTTCACTAATCTCAGCAAACAAGTCAGAAAGAGTATGGGTGTAGTGAAATCTGTTGGAAAGAAGAGACTTTATATATCATAATGCATAAATGTCTTAGAAAATAAATTATTCTGGGTGATAATTAGAGCAAAATTAATGTATTTTTATTTTAAAAGAAAAGAGACTTTAATTTTTATTTTTATTTTTTATTTTTAAAATTTGTTTTTTTTTTTTAATTTCAATTTAAAACAAATACACATCTTTCTTTACATGTTATAGAAAATGTATCAGTCAGTCACAAATAAACTTTGGTACATCTCCCAGTCAACAAACATAACTCATATTAACTCAAGTATTTTAACTCAGATATTCATACATATCACCATCGTCATATATCATTTTCATTTGACTGTAATATTATTTAAAAATATTGATAATAATAATAATCTTAAACAATACATGCCCACACCAGTGGGAAAAGAAAAAATCAAAACAAAAAACAAAAACAAAAAAGACAAAAAGAACAAAAAACAAGGCAGGGAGGAAAAAAGACAAAAAACACAGGTATATATTATATAAAAAAAGTATCAGCTGGTTACAATATGTTTTGGTGCATCTCTTCCATTAATTCATATTAATTCAAATATCTTAACTCAAATGTTTACCATATTGACATCATTATACCTCCACTTCTAGTTAACTACAGTTATTTAAACATCCTTCAACCTTAACTATGCCAAAGAGTTAATCCATAACCACATGCTGACATTTCATTTACTTCTTTGTAAAGTCCCCTATTGACATCAAATCCTCATATCCTATTTTAGCTGAACATCTATAATATTTAATACCAAGAATTCCATCTTCCATGCAATATAATTTATTATCATTCTCCCTTCTTTATGTAGTTGTATCGTATATCATAACATTTTCCCCATGTTAATTAACATTTAACTGTATATATTTTATTTTATTTTTTAGTAGTGATAATTATTGTGATTAATAACCTTTATGTGTAGCCCAAAAGTATTTCCAACCTTCCTTTCTCATATCCAATTATTATTTATCATATCAACTCCACATTATATACATTACTATCAATATCAATTATTATTCAGCTATATCTATTACAAATAAGAGTAATTAGATTTAGCTAATTTAAGGTGTATTCTTCCATCTGTCAGCCTATGTCTCTCCAATAGCAAAACCTTCTCAGTCCTATTGCCATTCGTTGAATAGATTTACCAAATGTTTTTATAAGCAAGTCCAAACAGGGATATCTTCGCACCTTTTTGCTCAGAATGTCACTGATGAGATAATAATGTTGTCCCAGGCTTGTAAAACTTTTCAAATTGACTTTAATTCTCAAGGGTGGAATTTTCATTTCTCCTGCGCTCTGTCCTCTTAAAATGAATCTCTTTATAGCTCCCCACTTTCCAGCATGGCATTCCTTTCTTCCTGTGAGATAGACCAGACGTCATTTCTCACATTTTTCATTTGTATTTCAGGAACATTCAAACATTCAACGTTCTCACCTTTTCCTTCATATTTTAAAGTCAAATAATCCATTTTTTTTTTTTCAAATCTTTGAAATGAATCAAACAACTTTCAAAATGCGGAAAGAAGAATTTGAAGTGAGCCCTTAGGAATAATTCGACGCCATGTTGTGTCGTAGTTAGAGACTCTAAGGTATTTGCAAGTAAAAACACGCTGGAAGCTGTGCGATCTTATCTGATCTTAGACCAGTGATGGGCAACCTTTTTGGCGTGGTGTGTCAAAATCGGCAAAAAATCGAGCATAACTCGCGTTGTGTGTCACTTCGACAAAAACATAATTTTGCGCAATTTATAGTTTAAACTACTTCCCTGCTGTGGTGCGGTCGTAACCGACAGTCCCAGAAGTAGACTCTCTGTGCCGGCCTGACTGAGAGAGGCGCGCACTGTTCCCCGCGCTCCTCTCCTTCGGGTCCTCCCTCGCCGTGCTGATGACGTGTGTGCGCACGGCACGCACGCCTTACCAGCAGCCCCTGCGCTCAGAAAGGGGCGGCGGCGATACAGTAAGTGAGTGTGGGCGGGGGAGATCACACGTCCCGCCCCCCCCCCCCGTTCCTCCAGCACAGATTCTTTCATCCTCGGCGGCCGTGCAGGAGCCGAGGATGAATCGCATGAAATCCTGTGCGTGTCACCCCAAATGGCTACGCGTGTCAGCACTGACACGTGTGTCATAGGTTCGCCATCACTGTCTTAGACCAACACAGCCAAGCAATAAAAGTGTCAGATCGTGAAGGGCTAATTAGTAGAAGGTTAGCTTTACAACCCACTTAGAAAGAGTCAGGGGGGGGGGATGTCGAAGAATTCCTTGAAGCGTTTAAGAAATAGAGTAACCACCGACCATAAATCCATTAAAAAAAAGACCAATTCGCCGCTAAGTTCTTCTGTTCTTTGGTTTCAGTTAGCTTAGATTTTAGTGCGGACCGTCTCTCTTTGAATAATAAAATCAGCTTACCAGATGAAATCACTTCTACCATTCTTAGGGGCAACCTGCAGTTCTCCAGTGCACTGCTCAGAGAGCCCAAATGCTGGGTTAACACAGCCTATCTGCCCTTGGACTGAGTGATGTTTTTCTTGACCACGCCTCCCTTTGCCTGCACATGCTCAATTCGAAAACTCAGTCCGCCCGAGTTAGAGCTGTTTTGGGAGAGCTCCAGTCTAAGAGCAGAAAGGCTGGAAAAAGTTTCCCAATTTGGACCACGTTTAAATTCTCAGATAGAGGAAATCACGCTTCTACATCAGGTCTGTCTATTTGCCTCCAGTGAGGCTTCCCTCGCTTTAAGAGAAGGGCTGCCGGGTCTTCCCTGCTGTTGCTAATTGCAAGCACTGCAGGGGGTTGAAAAGGCTTTGCACAGTGGGGGCTGGCTAGCAAGGGAGCATTAGTGGATAAACCAAGTTCCCTGTTGGAACAGGGGCGTCCCAGGGGGAGGAAAAGTCCAGCAAGGCTCTGAGAAGGCTCTAAAGCAGGTGAGCCGGATTGCTAGGATTCCCTCGCCTGCTCCATTTTGCCCGGCAACAGCAGTGACGGCTGGAGCCTTCGCGCGCCTTTCAGGGCTGGAAAGAGCGGGAAGCGGCTGCGTGCGCACCCCCCGCCATTTTGGATCGCTCCGACTCACTGGGCAGAGCGGCAGAGCTCGGAGCGTGCGAGGAACAAGGCAGCAAGAAGAGCCCAGCCAGCCAACGGAGCCTCAGCGAGCCCTCAACGACTGCAGAACGCCGCGGGGAGGCTGGGGGCTAGTCTGGGAAGCCAGCTAGTCTCTCCCTCCGGAAAATAAGCTAAGTCTCGGGGAACCGAGGGCGGTGGGAGGAAGGAAATCCGACCCCAAGGCGGCCCTTCCCTCCTGGAGATTCTGCCAGCGCTTTTGGACTGCAAAGGCCAGCGCGTGCCCATCCCAACTCCAGCTATCTTCCAGGCCTCGTGGGGACCTGAAATGGCTGAGGAATGCAGGGAGGCCTTAGGGGATCAGGTGGGGCCCTCCAGCAAGCGCTGCAAGCTGGATCCCTCTGTAAATAAAGGCAAAGGGCACAAAGGCTCACTTGAAAGGTCTTCTCCAAGAGCCACAGTGGATCCCAGGGAGGTTTCAAGGCCCCTTCAGCCAGAACCTAGCCCAGACCGTCGCAGCAGGGAGTCAGCTTCCCCTGATCGTGAGGCCCATCCCCCGGGGACAGTGAATTCTTGTCTGGGATAACTATGCATCCAGGGATCCATCTCCTGAAGCATCTTGGGGGTACCCCGACTCCCCTAGCTCCTCCATCGGAGAGGAACGAGATTCTGTCCAGATTCCCCTTTGGGAAGGGTGGATCCAGCTCAGGCAGGCCTAGCCGTCGCAGGCCCAGTAAGCAAAAGAAAAAAAGGGGAAAAAGTCCTGCTCTTTCGGATGAAATGAGGGAGGTAATTGCCTTAGCCATCTCCCAAGGGATAGCTGAAGGCATTAAGCGCAAGGGCTCTCGCAAGGCAAGGCCCCAAAGGAGAAACGCAAACCTAGGGCCTCCACCTCTAAGGAGCCTGTATCCTCTCCATCTTCAAGCCCCTCTCACTCTGGGTTATCAAGTTCTGAGCAGGAAGAAGGGGAGATTTTCGCCCTTTCCGAAGACGAAAACCCCACCCCTGACAAGCCAAAATTCTCTGGCCTGTTTCAACCGTCATTATTCAAGTCTATCTTGCACAAAGCCATGACGGCCACAGAGTTAGGCCCCACTTCCAGACCTGAGGCCTCTCAGGCTTCCACTTCCAAGGATCTTAAGCATGGGTTGTTCAAAGAGACAGTAGAAACTCCCGAGGTTATTCCTGTGCCAGACCTATTTATGGACGCGGTACAGCGCCAGTGGCTACAGCCGGGCACCCCTGACCAACCCCAGTGGGGGGGATAGAACTCTATATGCAGTAGAAGATAAAATGGAGGAAATCCTCAAATTCCCAGAAGTAGATGCCCCAGTCGTGTCTCTGACTTCCAATTCCAACCTGCCAGCTGAGCTCCTAGAGGGACTTAAGGCAGAAGATAAGAGGTCGGAAAAGGCATGTCAGAAAACACAAATGGCGTCTGCCTGGGCCATCAAGGCATCCACCTCTGCCTCCTTTTTTATTAGGGCCACCCTATTCTGGCTGCGCCAACTCAGGTCCAGACCCCCGCCCAGGAAATCTAGGTGGCGCCATGAGCTAACCAAGATTATTACCGCTGTCGAGTATTCGGCGGATGCCACCTTGACAGCAGCAAAATTCTCTTCCAGAGCTCTAGCTTCCAATATCACCTCCCGCCGCCTCCTATGGCTCAGGCACTGGCAGGCCGAAATGAAGGCTAAATGGAAGCTGGCATCGGCCCCATTTAAAGGGGGCTTTCTGTTTGGAGAGGCCCTGGACAAGTTTGTCACCGAACCAAGGACAAACGCAAGATCCTTCCGGCAACCTTTAAAAGGGGTGACCGGAAAGGGGCGGGGTCCTTTCGTAAGAGACCCTACAGGAGCCAGGAAACAGGGCAATCTTCTCACCCTTCCTCCTATCAGAGGCCCTTTCAGGCAGGGGGGATAGGCACCAAGACAGATCCTCGGGGCTCGTGCCAACCAATCCCAGTCTTCCTTTCGGAGACCATTCCGAGGAGGAGGAAACAACAGTGGTGGATCCCGGCCCTTTCATAAGGGAAGTGACGGTCACAGGGATCCCCCCATCGGGGGTCGGCTACGGCTGTACGCCGACAGGTGGAGGAGATAACATCGGACAAGTGGGTCCTCAACACCATTCTCAAGGGCCTTCTCCTGGACTTCCTATCCTTTCCCCAAAGAAAGTTTATCCACTGCCCTACCCCCAGGAACCCAGAAAAGAGGGAACGCATGAGGGCAGAAATCTGCCATCTCCTAGAGATAGAGGCGATAGAGCCAGTCCCCAGGGATCAGCAGGGGAGGGGCTTCTATTCGATCCTCTTCCTAGTGCCCAAAAGTTCAGGGGGGTGGAGAGCCATCTTGGACCTCAAGAGCCTAAATCAGCATCTGGCTTACAAGAGGTTCAAGATGCAGTCACTCCACTCCATCCTGGGCTGTGTGAGGGAGGGGGACCTATTGACATCAATAGATCTCAAAGAGGCCTACCTGCATGTCCCCATCCATGTGGCCCACAGGCGGTTCCTGAGGTTCTACGCGGAAGGGAAGCATTTCCAGTACAGGGCTCTTCCCTTCGGGCTATCATCTGCGCCCAGAACATTCACCAAAATTCTGGCAGTGCTAGCGGCTCATCTCCGCAACCATCCGGTTCGTCTGGAATGTTATTTAGACGACATAATCATTCACTCTCTCACCACCAAGCAGGCACACCGCGATGTTTCTCTAACTGTGCAGACCCTGCAGTACCATGGCTTCTCTGTCAACATGGAGAAGAGCCAGTTCCGACCATCCACCTGTATACAGCACCTGGGTGCGGTCATCAACTCCACCTCCTGCCAGGTATTTCTTTCGCCAGACCGGCTGTCGAACCTGAGACGCAGAGTGAAGCACTGCAGCCTTGCCAGGTCGGTACCCATCATTCAGCTGTCCCAGCTCCTAGGGATAATGATCTCGTGCCTGGGGGTGGTTCCCTGGGCTCGCCTTCACGCCAGGGAGCTGCAGTGGTTTCTGCTGCCAGTGCAGAGGGCCAGGAACAGCAACTCACTCAGGCGGGTTCAGCTCCCACGAAAGGTGATCCGGTCTCTGGCATGGTGGAGGTCCAAGGCAGTCAGGAAGGGCTGCCTGTTCAAGGAGCCGGAGAGACTAGTTGTCACCACGGATGCCAGCCTCCTGGGGTGGGGCGCCCACTGTCAGGGCCACCTAGCCCAAGGCCGATGGACTCAGAGGAGGCCGCCCACAGCATCAATTGGCTGGAACTGAGGGCAGCTCGCCTAGCGCTGAGAAAGTTCGCATCTCTAGTAAGAGGGGCTCATGTACTGTTGATGACAGACAATGTGGCGACAAAAGCGCACATAAACCGGCAAGGGGGCACTCGATCAAAGGCCCTCATGCTCGAGGCAGAAGCGCTGGGCAGGTGGGCGGAACGTCATCTGGCTTCTCTCAGTGCAGATCACATCTCCGGCGTAAGCAACCGGGAAGCAGACTGGCTGAGCCGCCAACGCATCGACCACTCGGAGTGGCGCCTGCACCCGGACCTGTTCCAGCAGATCGTGAGGAGGTTCGGCAAGCCACAGGTAGACCTGTTTGCCACACACAACAACACACAGCTCCCACGCTTCTTCAGTCGCTACCACTCGCCCCAGGCGGAGGGAACAAATGCTCTGAGGTCAGCGTGGCCTCAGGGACTTCTGTATGCCTTCCCTCCACTTCCGCTCATCCCTCAAGTGGTGAACAAGCTCCTGACCGAAAAGGCAGACCTCATTCTGGTGGCTCCCTTCTGGCCCAGAAGGCCCTGGTACGCAGACCTGGTCAGCCTCTCAGTTCAAAGACCTTGGAGAATCCCCCGGGACAAGATTGCCCTCAGCCAGGGGGCCATCACCCATCCGGAGCCCCAGTGGCTGCAGCTAGCCGTTTGGCACTTGAAGGGGAGCTCCTGAGAAAGCAAAAATTCTCTGACCAGGTCATTCGAACAATTCAAGCATCCAGGAAGCCCTCTACGACTAGAATCTACGATGCCACCTGGGCCGCCTTCTCACGGTGGTGCAAGACTAGGAGCATAGAGGCCTCCTCAGCCTCGATCCCCCAGACCCTAGACTTTTGCAAGAGGGTCTGGATAAGGGCCTTGCAGTCAGCACCCTCAGACGCCAGGTTGCAGCGTTGTCTACCATCCTGGCAAAGGGCTCCTCTCGCTCGCTGAGTCAGCTCCCCCAGATCAAGAGCTTTCTCAAGGGAGCAGCGAACATCAGCCCTCCAACTGTTCACCGGTATCCGTCATGGGATCTTCCATTTGTGCTTAAGGCCCTGACCAAAGCCCCATTTGAGCCTTTTAAAAAAGACCAGTCTGCGCTACCTCACCATCAAAACCGCTTTCCTGGTGGCCATTACATCCGCTCGCAGGGTAGCCGAGCTTGCTGCGCTCTCTGTCAGGGAGGATTTGTGCGTAGTTCACCCGGACAGAGTAATATTGAGACTTGATCCGTCATTTGCTCCGAAAATTAACTCCCTGTTTCACAGGACTCAAGAACTTATTTTGCCCAACTTCTGTCCCCATCCTTCTCACCCTAAGGAGCGTGAGTGGCACAAGCTGGACGTGAGATGGGCCGTGCGCACGTATGTAAAGAGAACAAAGGACTACCGCCGGTCAGAGGCTTTCTTTGTCTCCTTCCTCCCTGCGTCCCTGGGCCGCAAGGTCTCCTCTCACACTGTGGGACGTTGGCTACGTGCTTGCATCAAACTGGCATATGAGCACCAGGGCAAGACGGCTCCGAGACGAATCACCGCTCACTCCACCAGGAGTGCTGCAACGTCTGCAGCCTGGGCAACCCAGGCCTCTATCCTAGACATTTGTAGAGCGGCCACCTGGGCTTCCCCCACGGCCTTTATTAGAAACTATAAGATTGACACCTTTGCCTCAGCCGAAGCCTCCTTTGGCAGAAGAGTATTACAAAGAGTGGCTGAAATGCCAGAGGCTTCGGCGCTTCCCCACCCTGGGACTCAATAGCTTGGGCATGTCCCAGCATTTGGGCTCTCTGAGCAGTGCACTGGAGAAAGACCGTTGGCTTACCTGAACGGTCGTTCTCGGGGCACTGCGAAGAGAGCCCAAACCCACCCGGGTGTTAGTATTGAACGATGTGGCTGTATTGACTGTAATTGATTACAGGACGGTTCCTTCGTTTTCGAATTGAGCATGTGCAGGCAAAGGGAGGCGTGGTCAAGAAAAACATCACTCAGTCCAAGGGCAGATAGGCTGTGTTAACCCAGCATTTGGGCTCTCTTCGCAGTGCCCCGAGAACGACCGTTCAGGTAAGCCAACGGTCTTTTCAGTTAGCATACAGCTAATCCAGAAAGGAGTTGGCAGGAGGGGTTAATTCCAAGCCCCCCCAGAGACTTTGCGAACGTCTCTGAGTTCACTGGGTCTCCCCTCACCTTTCACTGTCTTCTCCGGGACAGCTGGGGTCCGATGACCAGTCCAAAATTCCTTCGGAATAGGGGAATTTCAGGAATAGCCTGAAACTCCGTCTTCTCACTGCTAAGCCCCGCCTTCTGACCAATTTTTATTTTTTTCTAATGCCAAAATATTAATTGGAATGAAATATTTTGGCATTCCTTTAATTATTATATATATCCTATATAGGGTTTATATAACAGCCTTACTGAAGAACATCCTCATTGACTTTGAATTTCAGGATAATATCTTTGTTAAAATCAAATCTTTATATTTTACCGTTTATTTATGCATAGTTGGAGCCACAGTAATGCCTTCTTCCATACAGGACAGGATTTATTCATGATGTTCCTTGGGCAGATTCTTCATAATGTTGCTTGGGCATATTGTTTGTTACAATATGTCACAAACACTAGATATACTTGATTGAATTTACTGTATGATTGTAGATGTGTACATTATTTTGTAAAATTTATCACCAATAGCAGCAATTTAACAATATAATTTTCTTAATTGCTGTCTCCTCTCCTCTTTGAGGCTGGAGGAGAAAAAGTTAATAGGAATTGCAGATCAGATCCTAGATCAGATCTTGAGGTATTTTCATATTTTATTTCTTAGATATAGCTATCTTATGCCCATCATTATGTTGAAAGTATTACCATACAATAATTGAGGATTTGTTAAATCATGCACTTACAGAACTTGAGAATAATAGCATTGGAAGGGATCGTGGAGGTCTTCTAGTCCAATTCTAGTCCAATCACCTGCTCAAGCAGGAGACCCTACCATTTCAGAAAAATAGCTGTCCAATATCTTCTTAAAAACTTCCACTGATGGAGCACGCATTACTTCTGACAACAAGCTATTCCACTGGTTAATTGTTCTCACTGTCAGAAAATTGCTTCTTAATTCTAGGTTGGTTATGTCCTTAATTTCCATCCATTGTCTTGCTTTCTGGTGCTTTGGCTTGCTGTCAGAAGTTGTCACCATCAAAACAAAATTCCTTTTCCTGCCTTCTTCTTCTTTACCTTTCTTATAGTATTTCACTATATCAAGGATCTCTTTTTCCCTTTTTTATTTTCTCCTTCTTCCTTTATTTCTTTCTTTCTTTTATTTTATAAGATAACAAAACTTAATTTATGAGCCAGACTAAACACTGCTTACTCTCCTCCTTTATTTTATCCCCTTTTCTCTATTTTTCTTCCCTTTTTTGTTATTTTTTATCTTTTCCTTTTTATCTCCTTTTTTTAACTTGCTTAGGGCAATGTACAAAAGTAAGGCTGAGCTAGTTAGTCCACTTATTATTATTAGCCAACAACAATTCTCTCCTGCCTATAACTTTTCTTTCTCCTATTTTGCAACTGCTCTGCTCTGCTTTATTTTATAAGATAACAAAACTTATCTGCCTGTCCCTGCTATCAGTTTCCACTCCTCCCCTTCCTCTTCCCACGTGTTTGCTTGTTTCCGTGCACATGCACATTGGTTTATTGATGTGTGCGCTCACGCTTGCCCACTCACTCAAAAGGAGGTTTTAACCTCCGAAGTCCCTACTGCCCACCTGGAATCCCAAAACGCCCACTAGTGGGCTGTAGGGACCAGGTTGGCGACCCATGTTCTAGATTCTTAGCATCTTAATAGAATAGAATAGAATTCAATTCAATTCTTTATTGGACAAGTATGATTGGACAAGTATGATTGGTCTTGGTGCATATGCTCCCAGTGTACATAAAAGGAAAGATAAATTCATCAAGAATCATAAGATATAACCCTTTTTTTACATTTTGGTGACCAAAAGTATCACTTGGATGCAGTATTCCAAATGTGGTCTTAACAAGGCATTATAAAGCAGTACGAACATGTCATGTGATCTTGATTCTATCCCTCTATTAATGCAGCCTAGGATTGCATTGGCTGTTTTGGCAGCTGCAGTAAACTGCTGGCTCATATTTAAGTAATTGTCCATTAAAACCCCAAGATCCCTGTCACAATTACTACTATTGGGCCAGGGTTCACCTATTCTGTATCTGTACATTTGTTTTTTCTTGCCAAAGTATAAAAACTTTTCTCTTAATTGAATTTCATTTTGTGAGAAAGGTCCCAGTGTTCAAAACTGCAAGATCCTTCTGGATCTTGAGCTTATCTTCTGGTGTATTGGCTATTCCTGCCAGCTTGGTGTCTGCAAATTTGATGAATGCCCGTTCTATTCCCTCATCTAAATTATTTATGAAGATATTGAAGAGTACTGGGCCTAAGACAGAACCTTGGAATACCCCACTTCTTACTACCCTCCAAGTAGGTGTAATTCCATTAAGGACACATTGAATGGCAGTTATGATTTATCTGAATTTTTCACATTTTTCTAACTTACAAAGAAGTAGATTGTAGTCTACTTTGTCAAATGTCTTACTGAAACCCATTATACTATGTCCACAACATTTCATTGGTCCACTAATTTAGTCACTTTTTCAAAGAATGAAATAAGATTTGTTTAGCATAATCCGTTTTGATAAACCCATATTGGCTTCTGGTTATAACTTTGCTTGTTTCTAGCTGATAGCTCATCTGTTGCTTGATTATCTCCAGAACCTTCTCAAGTATTGGTATCAAGCCAATTGGTCCAGGATCTTTGAAAGATATGGTTCAATGGTTTCAAGATCATATCTGCCAACTCCTTCAGAACTCTGGAATATAATCCATCTGGTCCTGTGATTTGAATTTGTCTAGAGTGGACAGGTGTTCTCTTGCCATTTTATTGTCTATTTTAATTTGTATTCTTAGTCTGTCTTTTATGCTTCTGTTTTTGGTAGGTTGGGCTATTTTTTTTGCATGAAAACAGAGGCGGAGAATGAATTTAACAGCTGTGCTTTCTCTTTGCTGCTTATCACTTACTTACCATCTTCTCCCATAAGTAACTAATTGTTTCTTTGACCTTTTTTTAACCCCTTTGAAACTTTTTAAAAATTATTTTTGACATTTGTTGCAAATCTTAGTTCATTTGTTTATTTTTCAGTCACATTGGGCTTTTATAATCATATTGTTCAGAGCTGCTTCTCCCTTTCATCCATGGATTCCTTCCCAAACTTCAAGTTTATTATAAATCAGTCTAAATGTTACTATTTTTAAATGTAGATTATCAAATTTAGTGGATATTTATTCAGTCCTCCAACCCAACATAGATCTCATCAACTTGTTTCAAACTTCTGATGGCTATATACTTTTAATATCTCAGAATTAATAACATGGTTTTCCATTTTTATTCATTAACAATACTCCACTCTTTGATACTCAAAATCATTGCTTTTGCCTTTCTGATCTTTGTTGTCTTAGAAATATCCCTTCTATTCTATATTTTCTAAAATTGAAATTACTTATTTGATTAATTGATTAATTGCTTGTTCTTTAGCTGACCTTGCCTTAGATTCTTCAAGTTGCTCAAGTCTCTATTATTATTATTATACAATTGTATCACAGCGGCCAGTTGTTTCGCCGGATTTGGCATTGGTTACTAGTCGGGCCCCACCCAGGGGCCCGACTAGTAACCAATTATTATTATTATTATTATTATTATTATTATTATTATTATTATTATTATTTACTACTACTACTACTACTACTACTACTACTACTACTACTACTACTACTACTACTACTGCATGGCTAATCCCTGGTGAGACTCACAGCCCCCGGGGCAGCTCAACAGCTCGAGATCTAACCAAGGATCTAACCAAGGACCTAGGAACTGCCAAGTAACGTCGAAGGATATAAGGTGTTCCAAGTAGGGTGGTTTTTTGTAGAATCAGAATGTTCAAGTCTGATAAATTTAAAATTTCCAAATAGCGAGGTAGCCTTTGGGTATTGCTCCAAGAGCTCCAATTACAATTGGGACAACACATCTTTTAATCTTTTCAGCAACGGCAACAACCCTCTGCTTCAGCTCTTAAATTACTATTGCAATCTCTTTATTCTCCAAATAATTCTTCTATTTTTATTAATTCACTGCAATTTCTTCGATTGTCATGAGCTGCCCAGATTTGTTGGGAACCAAGCAGTATACAAATTTAACTTTATTGTTATTTTATTGTAATTATTTCTCAGTCCAATAAAACTAAGCATTTTGATTACTATTACCGTATCTTTGTCCCAATATTTTGCATTAATCCAAGTTTTAATTTTCATATAGCTTTGCTAACGAATTCTTCTATCTCCATTATTTTCCATTTCATATCTGCTAACAAAGTGGACTATCTCAAATAGTTTTGACTCCCTTTGTATTTATTACATTTATATCCTACTATAATCGAAGTACCAAGATATGTAATTTAAAAGTTTATATTAAAATTTTTAATGTAAAAATAAAAGAATAGAAAATATTTTGATTCCAGCTCTATCTTCAGTTCTTTCAGTTCACTGTCCAGGTTCCCCATAATGGAGTTTTGGACACCTGTTAGCTTTAACATGTTCGTTCCATTCTTGCATGTCAATACAAGAAAAGTAAATCTCATATTTTGATATCTCTATTATGCATCTTTATGTTAGCTAATCAACCTCATGTACTCTATTGTCTGCCTTTCTTGAAATCTGCAGTGTCATTTGGCTTTTGTTTTTATGGATGTATTCCATTGTGTGGCGTACATTGTTTTGTACTTCATTTCATTGCTACAATATATTGACAATTTAGGGTATAATGTCATTCTTGAGTGATATGTAAAATGATAGCAGTATTCCAATATCTAAGGAGCTACCCCAAAGAATAGGGCATCAACCTATTCTCAAAAGCACCAGAAGGCAGGACAAGAAGCAATGGATGGAAATTAATTAAGGAGAGAAGCAACCCAGAACTAAGGAGAAATTTCTTGGCAGAACAATTAATCAATGAAACAACTTGCCTCCAAGTTGTGGATGCTCCAACACTGGAGGTTTTTAAGAAGAGATTGGATAAGCTATCTGCTTGAAATAGGGATATAGGGTCTCCTACTTAAGCAAGGAATTGAACTAGAATACCTCTAAAATCCCTTCCAACTCTGTTTTTCTGCATTTCCAATCCTGTTGATGCCAATGGGGCTGTAATTAAGTTTTACCAGGAGTATGGAGAACATGGAACTTACATTCAAAATACATTTAGCCATTCAGTAAAAGCATATATTAGAGCTAATTTAGTGAGCGGTTAAGTCATCAAGCTAGAAACTGGGAGATTGAAATCTAGTTCCGCCTTAAGCACAAACCTTGGGCTGAATTTTTTTCCCCCAGCCCTAGGAAAGAGGCAATGGGGAACCATTTCTGGGGAAAAAAACCTTGCCAAGAAACTGCAAGGGCTTGTCCAGGCAGTCTCCGAGAATAGGACACAATTAAAGGGGGAGGGGGGCATATCTACCTATTTAACTGAGTAAATTCTACTGTTGAAAGAAATGTCCTCCTGGGTTTGGCTCCAAATGGGGAAAAAGACACTGGAGACATGGAGGCTGCTGGGAAAGATGGTGGACAGGACCACATGGCTTGAGTCCTGAACAGAAAAGGTGATCACATGCTTCAATGTTGGGTGGAGAAGAAGAGAAGGAAGGGCTGAGATGCTGAAAGACCCTGGTTTTATGCCATCTCTGGCCTTTGATCTTGAGCTTGTATTCTGATTGGCTGTCAGATTCCCATGGGGCCATGCAGGGGCAATTCTCTAGGCTGTGTTTTGAATCCAGGTTTGGTTGAGTTCTCAGATGCCATGCGGTGAATGGGTGAAGGCTAGTCATGCCTTAATCCCATCACTCTGGAGCTGAAGGGGAGAATTCTATTATGTAAAAGGACTGGCTTGGACATCTTAATGGCCCATTGCCAAAGGTGGGGGGGCAGGGAGCTATTCTGTCTTTATAAAACATGTTTCTTCCTTTTCACATCCAGGGAAATGTAATATTCTGCCTTTTCAATATTTCATTTTTCTGGGAGGGCTGTGTGATAACACACTACTATACACGGTTGTATTTACTTATGAACGGTATCGTTTTATAAAATTGAGAATTTACTTTTACACTTTTCTTGCAATTTGTGTTGTAATCTGTTTAAAAAGCGAAAGCAAGTTTCTGCAATTACAACCCCAGTTCAAACCACCTGAGCATAACACATGGGAGGGAGAAAGGGGAAATCAATACACTTTCTAATTTTATCCCCAAGCGGAAGGGCTTTGATAAGAGTAACTCCAAACACGGAAGTGCTTCTTAAAGCACACTGAGAAAAATACAAAGAAGAGTAACACTACTCATCGACTTTCGAGTTCCTTTAATATCCTGGAACAGCGGATTATCGATAAAAATGACAGAAATCTGCTATAGCTTTGTAAAGTACTATGTAACCGGTCAATCTACCCCGCCCCCCGGTTCGGTTTGCAAAGGATAGGAATAACCGCATCCTCTTCAAGAGTGATCTTTAAAAAGCTGTTGTTTTGCTAGCTCTAAATCAGTTACTCTTCTTTCCGCAACACAGCAATCCCTTTTCAGGGGTCGTTCTCCTTTGCGCCAAACAAGAACGGGGAGAGAGTCTTAAGCAAACGGGATGTTTCGAGTCCAATCAATGGGATGAGAGGTTCTCTACCAACAATGGGACGAATGGTTCTCTATAACTTTGTCTCTACGTAAAAATGTGCGTATCCTTTTCTGTCTGGAAGCCAGCGTCTTGACTCTGAATCTCGCGCGCGGTTCCAACGAGGGCAAAAAGTTCCAGCAATGGCAATAGCAATCCGTCTAGAGAAGCAGGTAAATATTTCGTTTGCCCTTCTCCGAAAAACAAGGGAGGGGGGTGTCTGGCGAACGTTGCAGCTCGCAAGCATATCCTTTATACAGCTTCATGGGTCTGCAGCCCCGCTTTCTCTGGTGCCTAAACTGCGCTCCGTCGTCCCCTAGCGCAGCAGTCCTGTAAATGGGGAAAAGGCGCTTTTAGATGTCTCGATAGGATTGTTCGCCAAGAGTTTTCCGCTGACTACTGTTGCAATCACGTTATTCCTGCCTTTCGGCTTGTTTGACGAAGTTTCCCCCCACCTCCAGCCCGGTAACTGTCCATGAGACGTATTTGTACTACAGTGCCCATTATCTTCGCTCAATCTTTTCATACACTATGGATTATGGGACTTTTAAAAGAATGGAGCGGGTTAGGGAAGCAACATTTTCTATTTGGGGTTCCCTTAAGAATTCATTAGGTTGCAGCGTATCTCAACGTATCGCGACTTGTTTGTCTGCAGAGCACTCTGCAGACATAATTATCTCCAGATTTGAATGATGAACCGTAACTGTCAGGAAATAGGCTCATAGTTTCCTATATCATCCCCAAAGCAGTTGCATTAGTAACTTTTAAAAGATATTAATCTGACAATATCAGGACTGTCTTTTCAAGCCTGTATGAGCCTGATATGCTAAAGAGAAACTCCTTGGGGTCTCACACTTTTGAAAGGTGAGAACTGAAGCTGGAAGGCACTGTTTCTCAGCGGTAATGTCATTGTTGGGGAATGATCTTCCTGTAAAGATCAAACTAGCCTCCTGGGTGAGTTTCAGAAAGTTCTTAAAGTTTATTGGAGGATAAATGAGGCATCAGATTTTAGTCTTTATTTTCATGAATTTGTTGTTGAGGCTTTCAGATGCACGGCCATAAAAATATTATAAATAAATAAAACAATAAACTAAAACCTGAGCTTTTTAGAATGTTTCAGTGATGCTTACCTATTATGTCAGTTACTGTTTTATTTTTCTATTTTTTATTGTTATACTAGATATTAGTCATTTGTGCTATGATTTAGTTTATTTTTGTTGGTCATACTTTGTAGATGTTTTAATATTTTAATCCTACCGAGGATGCGGGGAGATATTTGTGTATGTACTGCTGAGACATGTTAGATATAACTTCAATAATTTTTTTCCCAATAGGTTATCGGCGATTGAACAAGGAGTATCTTACAAATTCACTGATTGAACGGTTGCAGCTACCAAAAGGAGCAATGTTTTATTAAAATAATCTAAAACTGCTTTCAGTGCTTTTGAAAAGAAAAAAGCTCACCACATTGAACCAATGGTTTGAAAGATTCTGAATAGTGCCAAAACTTTCAGTGCTTTTGATGCTTATTTTATTTCCTTAAAACATGATAATACAGTTCTCATGGAAGAAATGTTTCCCATTATATTGTGTCCTCAAAGTTCCAGCTGCTGGCTTCAAAAGCACAAAGGAAAGAGGGCTTATCCTACAGTCTGTGTCTCAGGATGTCTACCAGAATTTAGCATTAGAGGATTGGATCCATGATAACATGGATTTAGAGAAGAGGCACGTTCTTCTCCTCTGGAGAAATTCTTCTGCTGTAGTGATTGGTCGACATCAGAATCCCTGGCAGGAATGTAACCTTGGAATCATGAGGCAGAAGGGTATAAAACTTGCTCGAAGAAGAAGTGGAGGAGGTGCAGTTTACCATGACAAAGGCAACATTAATCTAACTTTTTTCACTGACAGAAAAAAATATGAAAGAATTGAAAATTTAAAACTCGTTGTTAAAGCTTTGAAGTCCCTGCGACCCCAGCTAGATGTTCATGCTACTGAGAGATATGATCTCTTGTTAAACAAAACCTTTAAAATTTCAGGAACTGCTGCGAAATTAGGAAGAACAGCTGCTTATCACCACTGCACTTTGTTATACAGTACTGATAAATTGGTTCTAACATCTGCGTTAAAGACTCCTAATAGTGGAATCCAAAGTAATGCCACACCAAGTGTGCCTGCATTAGTGAGAAATCTCTATGAAGAAGATCCCACATTAACTTGTGAAATGCTTATGGAAGCCATTGCTGGCGAATACGCTTCACATCATCACATTGAAAACCATATCCATGTTATAAATCCAGCCGATGAAACAGAATTCCCTGGGATTAACAACACAGCCATAGAACTAAAAGCCTGGAATTGGCTATATGGAAAAACACCAAAGTTCAAAATCAGCACATCCTTTAATATAGGACATGAGGAATCCAATGTTGAAATTCAGATAAGTATGGATATAAAGAATGGTAACATTGAAACTTGCCAAATAGATGTCCCTCAGAACTGGCTGCCACTGGATGTGTGTGTTGAACTCAGGAACAGCCTAATTGGCAATAGGTTTTGCCCAAATGAAAACACTGCCGTGACAACTGCTTTGCTAAGAATGTGGGCAAATTCTACATTACACAGCAAATTGCATATCTTATGTGAGAAGATAATAACATTAATGTAATTTATATGATTAGCTGGATTCTTAGATATCAGATTAGTAGTTTGCTAATACAAGATTGCCATGTATGATTTTAGAAGAGTTCAATGAATGTAAATTTAATGTTACATATAACTACTGAACAAAAATAACACTTGAATATAAAATTCCTTTTTAAGGGAAGTAGTTAATTGACATTGCAGTCGTTATCTATCTTCTCAAACTCCACTGAGTTTAATGGAACTTGGAATGCATTTAATGGAATGCAATAATAATAATAATAATAATACACTTGGGTGAGCAAAAATGTGGAGGAAAAACTATAACTAATAGCCATTTTCAAATTCAATATATTACTGGTCCAAACACCCAAATTATAGCCATATTTGAATTGACATTGAAACATTACTTCAGTTATAATCAACAAAATTTAAAAGATTATTTGTTCTCCCTGTCTTCTTTGCTGGATAAGAGTTGACTCAATGTGAAATAGGCGGCAAATAAATTAATTAATAAATAACATGTTAGCAACCTTGTGAAAGGTCATTTGGTTTCTTTTCTTTTAAATTACTTTTCACCAGTTCTTACTTCACCATTCTAGTAAGAACAGAAGATCTGTATCGGGTGAAAAGTACATTTTTTAAAAACAAGCCTTTATTCCAATAGTTTTATATTCTTACTTTTGATTAATCCAAATTTATTGACAAAAATTAAAAAATGACAAGGTATACAAATAATAACTTTAATAATACAATATTATAAAAAAACACCTATACCCAGTAACATTCAAAAGGACAAGATTTCAAGTAATGAAATTGTTTAAAATTTCCATGACATATTGGATCAGATGTTTATCATTTATTTGATTCCAAAATATCACTCTCACCTAATAATTTTATTGGAATAAAAACTGGGGTAGATTCTGAGGAGAAAAAAAAACTAATTACAACACGGCCATGTTACAAAGCAGGTTTTAGAAATGGCACATCAGGACTAGTAAAGTTCTTTAAAGAACCCATAGATGACATATGAGCTGAAAAATTGCAAGCATGTACAATATTTTGAAAGTTCAGAGGATGTGGTTCACTATTAAGCTCGCAGCAAAATACATAGCTCAGCTGGATGGCCATGGCATCTTTTTCTTCCATCCTGATTAAACATATGTGTGTGTGGTAGTGGCATGGTTTTTGTAGTTTGAAAAAAGCAAAAAGCAGGTGGACTCCATTCAAAATACATCAGCATGCTATGTGACCTAAGTGACTGCTGTGTAACTGTCCAAAAATCCTCTCCATTCAGCACCATTTAATGTTCAACGAATTTGGCAGGCACCTTTTCTCTCTATATATACAATACTTCATATAGCTTGAGGCAATTGTAGCTAGCTCTGTTTTTAGACTGCTAAATTCAAAAGTCCTTGGCTTATGACAACAATTGACTGGAATTGCTATTGCTAAGTGATGCACTCATAAAGTGGGACAGCAGTTTTGCAGGGCTACATCAAATGATCATTAAACAAGCAGCTCACATGACTGACTTCCAGCCAGTTTTCCCAGCTTTTGTTTGTGGGAAGTTGGCAGGGAATATTGGAAATCACAATCACATGACCACAGTCCCGGAAACAACATAATCCCAAGCAGGACATCAAGTAAATATCCAAATGGCAGTCATGACTGGGGACAATGCAACAGCTAAACTATGAGAAAACTATTCATTCAGTCATAACTTTGAACGAACCTGTATCTTAGGTTTATTTTAGCTATTTGTTTGAAGTAGTGACTCCAGTCATTGCATTTTTAAAATATATTCAGTAGTTGGTTTTAATTTAATTATTCTTCCAATATTTTACCTGATGTTAATTAAGGTAAGGTGATTAAGGTGATTTTCCTTTAAGCAAAATTTAACAGTCGAAGCCTCTTTTAAGGGTATCTTGAGATAAACGTATTTTTTTGCTTAAACAACAATTTATTTTATTAAAAAGCATATTAAATATACACCTTGACAAGGATTTTACCTAGGAAACAGGAGTGGTTTCAGAAGGAATCGTCTTCTTTGTGTAGTTATTGTGAAAGATGTCCACAGTAGTTTCATGACAAGGCCTCAAATCAAAATCACAATATCCAAGGCAAAAACGACCCTATAAAAAGTGTTTTTTTCTTAGCAAAAAATTCAGGAACTCTTTTTTAAAAAAGAAAACAAAAACAAAATCCCTTACCTGTGGTTTTTTAAAATAATCAAGGCCTCTTCCGATTTTAAACATCCATCCATTGTTGAATCTTTTAAATACAAAAATATAGAAATATAATATTAAAAAAATCTAAAAATGGCAAGAGTATGTTTGCAGATAATTCAGGAAAAAATATGTGTATTTAAAAGATATTTTAATTGCCCTTTAAAATTAGATTTTTTGGGGGGGAAATCTAACTTATCCTGGGCACAACTATTTTTCACAGAGGCACATAAATATATATTGAGAGAGAGAATTTTTTTTCACATGAACACTGATAGCCAAATACTATTAAAGCAGCATCCTGATAACTGTCTTTTAATCTGTCCTTGTTTTGATAGATCTGGAAACCTTTAATAATCATGTATTAGACACCCACCCACAACCACACATTTGTTAATAAAGGGCACACAAACATTTTAAATCTGTAAACCCATTTGGAATTTTGTGAGCATGTCTGGGTGCTCACAGAATACTGCCCATGGAAGGAACATTTACAAAATACATGGTTAGGGCCAGGGGTGGGTTTCTCGCCCCGTTCCAACTGGTTCGGTTGGAACGAGGCCAGTGGCGTCCTCGCGCATGCGCGCGCCGTGCGTGTGCGCGGCACGCATGCGTACTAGCGTCTGTGCGATGCTCCAGCTGCTCCTGGAGGATCGCGCAGGCGCTGTATGCATCCTGCACATGCGTGGAAGCGCAGAATTCGGCAAAACCGGGTAAGGAGTGGGCACGGGCGCACGGGGGGGGCCTTCGCCGTTCCCGGAAGTTACTTACTTCCGGGTTCGGCGACCAACCGGATCGCGGGGACCGCCGCGAACCAGTTGAAACCCACCCCTGGTTAGGGCCAACAGATGAGTTGTGTGAAACACTGCCCCGTCTGTAGATGGCAGTAAAAAGATACAGTACAGTAGCAATAGCAATAGCGGTTAGACATATACCGCTTCATAGGGCTTTCAGCCCTCTCTAAGCGGTTTACAGAGTCAGCATATTGCCCCCACAGTCTGGGTCCTCATTTTACCCACCTCGTAAGGATGGAAGGCTGAGTCAACCCTGCACCGGTGAGATTTGAACCGCCAAACTGCAGCTAACAGTCAGCTGAGGTGGCTGCAGTACTGCACTCTAACCACTGCGCCACCTCGGCTCAATATTTATAGTGCAAATCCTATTACGTACAAGAAAACAAACGTCTGCAGTTTTTTACCTGTCAAACCCCAAGATGCCCCAGTATTTCAAAATGGGTTAGGGCATTCTTGTAAATAAAGCTGAAGTTAAGGATTTATTATTTGTCTGTAAGCTCATTATGTTTTGTTTAGACTCTTTCAATTAACAGTAAGAAATGATGGAAATGTTTCTGAATACCCTGATGCCTAGACATCTATTGTCTATCCATATTTTAGAAAGCACAATATTAACTGAAATTTAGTACATTATATTTTTATTTACTATACAGTAATTTTATGTATCACCAACCTAATCTCTCGATCATGTATTGAAGAAGAATATGATATATCCAGTGTAATGCCGAAATTCCTTAGAGACTGTTGCATTTCTTCTAAAGAACCCATCTGTTGATTCTTTCCATGACCCTGTTAAGACATTTTATAATTTAAACTTGAATAGACAATTGAAACCTTTTGTCAATTCAGAATTATTTTTAATGGTTCCACCACAAAACCGCGGTAGACTAAAGCGCGCTTGACAAAAGCGCGTACGTGACGTCATCACAGCACAACGAAAACAGCACACTGTGAGCGGTAAACTTAAAATTAACGCGTAAATCTAAACCTAACCCCCCCAAACCTAACCCTAACCCTAACGCTAACCCTTAACCTAACCCTAAACCTAACCCTAACGCTTAACGTAACCCTAAACCTAACCCTAACCCTTAACCTAACCCTAACCCTTACCTTTATGTGAATCGGCTTGCTTTAATTTTATTTTAATTTTAATTTATTTTTAATTTTATTTGTCGCACTGCTGATGACGTCAGGTACACGCTTTAATTGGGCGCGCTTTAGTGGACCGCGGTTTTGACGTGTCACGATTTTTAATTACATTAATGTAGGCCATCTTAACATTATGTTTTCAACCAAAACTTACAAATTATCTAATGAAGAGAAACCTGTAGCAATTATTTTTCTGGGTAAATGATAGATGAATTGTAAGAAAACCCTGATTCCATGACACAGAAGCCATACATAAAAATGTAGAAACTGTAGGCCTCAGAGGCTGGTGGAAACGTCAGAGGAAGATTTCCCTCTGTGATTCCTGACATCTCCTACAATACAACACAGATTTTCAGAATAAATTAGTAATTTGTAAAGCACTAATACAATAGAAAGGGTAGCAAAATTGTATCTCAGCAGTAGGACATAAACTTGTATGCAAAAGATATTTAACAAAATTCTTGATATTTCCTGTAGATATTGGAAAGAAACTTTAAGAAACTGCTACAAGAAACATAAAATACTGAGCCAAAAACAGTGATTCAATATCTTCCATTTTCTTCTAATTATCAATTTAAAATTGATATTTTACTGTAAAAAAACACCTACATTTAGCTATTTTTAAAACTATTCTTCCCCAAGGCAAAACTAACTCCATTAATACAAGTATTTAATTTTAATACAAGTGATCACAATCTTTTTCACCCACAAAATGATTTTGCGATCAATTGCTTTTTGACCCAAAATGTGATAGAAATAGATTATATATAGAATAAAAATTCTTTTCTGTATTCTAATCATGGTGATTGCAATAATACTTCCATTCAGCAAATGTATTTACTCTTACTAAGTAAGAGGACATTCATGCAATCTTAAATAATTTAAGTAATTTTTATTAAAGTTTGTGATACGACTGCAGTCTTAAATACTTACTTCTTCATGAGATGTAAGAAGGTGTATAGTTTTCATTCTGCATGGTCCTTTAACGAGCATTTCACAGAATCTTAAGAAGTTGTACAACTATAGAAAATTAAACAAGATTAATTTTTCAGATGGAAAAGGGCAACATGTCTTGATTAAATGCAGCAGCGCTATCTCACCTGATGAGTTTGGCGAATGTAAGGATCCTCAACCCAAACCTCTGTAACAGTTTCATTTAGATACTCTTGGAACAGTTTTTCATAGCTGAATCCTTTGCTATTCTCTTCAATTTTTATTTGTTTGTGGCATTTCCCATCTAAACACAAGAACAATCTGTCACTAAGCAACCTACCTCATTTACAGTTAAGGCTAAATTAAAAAGATCTTCCATTATAACTTCGTACCTTCTTTTTCCTTCACAACACATTTTTTAATTCCTTCAGCTCTGTTCATGTAACTTGATATTTTGTTTCTGTAGTAAGCCTTTTTCTTCTCATCTTTTGTAGCTGCAAACAGAAGATATGAAAGAAATGGAAAATTCATTTCATTTTTTCAGGGCAGTTGAAAGTATAGGTAGTCCTCGATTTACAACAACAATAGGGCCAAAATTTCCATTGTAAGTCATTGTAGTCTTAAGTTGAGTGGGATATGATTCTACAACAAACTTCAAGCAAATCCAGCTTCAATGCTTTTTGCCATTGGCCAAAAAAGTTGCATATTGCGATAATGTGACCACAGGAAGCTGCAACTGGCTATAAATGCAAGCCAGTTGCCAAGTGCCTGATTTGCAATCGTGACTGTAGGTGTGATATGATGGTCACCACAAGTGGAAGTACAGGTCATAAGTCACTTTTTCCAAGGCCACTGAAACTTTACAGGGGTCGTCCACATATGACCATTCATTTAAAAATGGTTAGTTAAATGAATGGTCATAAGTAAAGGATACGAATGTGTTTTGAGATCTAATTAATAAAGTGATTAGTATAATTCCTAAAAATGTATAATACAAGGTTTTTCCTTCAGAGGGATATATGTTCTTAGAATCTTTGTGACATTGAATTACCATATGACTGCTCGGAGTTGCACCGCACAACCCATCCACAAAGCAGCTTTGCTCACCTAACCCAAGCTCTGCAGTGTCCCATTGTGTTGTGGAACACTGCAGAGCTCAGGTTAAGAACGAACACCATTCCATTGCTAGGCCATGAGGTATGACTGTGGATTGAATTGCAGCTACTCAGAAAATGGCAGCTCGCTCTGGAATTGCTCCGCACAGCCCAGTATGGAGCAGCTTACTTTACTCCCCTAACTTGAGCTACGGTTCTCTTTGAAAGGTAAGTACGTGATGGATGACCCTAAATGAGGAGGGCCTGGGCCCCAGAGATATGGGAAGCAGGATCAAGGCCTGCAGGGACTCTGAAGGTTAGAAAGTGGAACATGGGATACCTCAGGGTGTAGGGGAGACCCATGGCAGATCTTGTACTAGGCCTCCCCTGGGCCCCTGAAGCACCCTATGCTTCATTTAACAACCACATTGGGAAGAGTAAGGATGTAAGATTCCATCTTAATGCGAATTTTCTAAGATGATTTTACATGAGAAGAGGGAAGGGAAATCATAGATGAAGATAATAGCTGTAGTAGCCAAATAACACATGGCATTTTCAACACAATACAGATAGTCCTTCGCTTAATGTCCAATTCTTCAACTGTTCCAGGTTCCAGATGAGGGGGATCTATGACAGGTCATTGTAATTGCAGCCATTGTAGCATCCCCATGGTCTTATGAGCGCAATTCAGGCACTTGTTAATCAGTTCACAATTAAAATGTCACAGCATCCCACAGCCACATGATTAGCATTTGAGACCCTCACTGATGGCTTCCAACAAGCAGTCAGTAAAGAAACAGGCATAGACTTGCAAATGGCAATTGCATGACCTTAGGATACTGAGACCATACTAGGTTTGTCTAATGACAGTTAGTGGAAGTGCTAGAATTTCTATCACAGATAAGCACAATTACATGATGGTGTTCTTTACAATGATGTCACTTGGCAACAGTTCCTAATCTCAATTATCATTGGTAGTTTTCTTCCAGGAAAGGATGCAATTGGTATATCCTCTATGGTTGACAGAATTTTGTAGCTATTATCTCCGTTTGAGAAAACAGAAGATCAAAATGTAGAAGTATAGAAATGCCTTCCATCTCTGAAACTTGTTTCCTTAGCATTCATTCAGTTTGAAACATTCCTCATTTAGTTACTAAAATGCATTGGATCCAGAATGCGGAACTACAGAACACCATCCAGAAATTTCTGCTTAAAAATTACATCATCTGAATTTATTTGAATTAATATTATACTTTCAGTCTATTTCCCATTATATTTTATAAAATTTACAACAATAGGAGCAGACATATCCCAGACTCGGGGGCATGTCGGAATATTTCTAACGAAATCAGAATCAGGAAAGGGATCAATCCCAACACAAGCATATTACAAATTTACAATCTGAATGACTTAAACAGAGTGCAGGAAGTGACCATCTACCGAATTAGACGCTCCTAAACAAGTACAGGACAACAAATATTTTGATCAAGCCCAGTTCTATAGGTGAGGAAGGTACACCTCCTGCATTAAATCCTGCAAACTTTTAAATACTAAGCAAGGTGAACAGATCAAATGCAGGTCTTCATTCAGTGATAAAGATCCCTTACCATTAGGATTTCCGCGTTCAAATGCAATCCATCTCTGGCTATGCACAAAGCAAGCAAATTTATTTTTCTGGCTTATTGAGATCGGCGAAATGTGACACTGAACAAACCTCCTAGTTCAGGGGTGGGAAGACGAAACTCTCACCTTTCAGCACACTGAGGAGGAGATCGATCCCTTCCTGGTAGCAAATCAGCGACTCCTGAAAACGCGAAGCCGAATCCAGTTCCACCGCCCGCTTCAGCACCGCCGCCGCCGAATCCTCCATGTCAATCAGCCCTGCACAAGTCACGACACTTTTCTCTGCGGGGGGCCGGGATCTTCGCCGCCCCTGCCCCAAATGCAACAGCCCGTGCCCAACGCGGCAAACCCGCAAAAGCCAAGCCCTCCATCCGACCCGCCAAGCAAAATAGAAAAGAAGCGAGGGTGCCCCGCCCTTTTCTGCTCACGTGATTTCAAAGAACCGGAAAGTGAAAGCCTAGGAAGAAAGACCCGTAGCCAAGTCGCCGGCCCTTCTCCTCCCGGGGCTCCGGAGGAGGAGACTTTACACGTGATTGTGGTCTCTTTTCGCGAGAAGGTGAATCGGCGCCCTAAGATGGCAGCCTGGCGGTGTTACGTATCCGCTTGGCAGGTAAGAAGCATGGAAATGATTAAAAGATTTCTGTAAATTTCATATAGTTGTGTTATTGGGAAGAGAATTGCAGAAGCTGCAGAAATTCCTTGATGTTGCTGAACGCCTTGCTGGAGCTGAATGAAGCATAGCTGTAATCCTTAAATGTGTTTTTAATTAGAAGCCCCAATTCTGGGGGAAATTAATGTCTTGGAGACTAGCAAGCGTTCGTGTGTACTTTCCAATTTAGCTGATTTAATGTACGTGAATGTCTGGTATATGATGTGCTTCCTGTGAACCTCTGATGTTTTTGATTTTCCAGGAATATAAAATGATAGCTTCTTAGTACCGTAGAGTTAATATATGTGCACATGCATTTTGTCATTATTGATTTATTTGAAACTTTGATATGTTTGACTGTGTTATGTATTAAGCTCTGAAGTATTGTTTTCTGCTTTGTTTTTTATGCTGCAGAATCTGACAAAAAGCGAAGCAATCCCTTGGGGAATATGGATTCGGCAGAAATTTACAAAGTCTCGAATTCCAGAATCAGTAAGGCTTGGGTTAAAAAATAATCAAATATTAGCTATAAATTAAAATGAAAATACAAATGAAGTGGTCAAAATATGTTCTTTACTACATAAATTCTGTTGTGAAAAGATAATTTCATCTTTGTACTTTTAGAATTGAACTATGTAGCTCTGAACTGGTCAGAGCTTAACTTTCTTTTTGTTTCTGATGTGCCTTCCTGGCTACAGAATCCATACTTAAGCCATTATTTTATTTCACCTAGTTTCTTGCTAATTAATACATCCTCTTTATAGCGTTCTCTACTCTAGCTGGTAGAGTGAGTCATTTTTATATACTCTATCTTAATCCCAAATTTGACCTTGCTGTAATCTCTTAAACGACATGTAACCAATTTACTAGCCAGTAACTATGCCAGTAAATAATAAATAGTGATAGAAAAGGAGGAGAACCCCAGCCTAGTTTAAACATGGAAAACTAAACATAACTTTAAACTGTGACTTTATCTGGGATGAAATGAGGGCAAACTGTTTAAAAATGATTATTTGGGCATCTTTGTGCCATGGTTAATGTGAAGATAAGCCCCAAAATCATTAACTGGTTTTACTTATTAGATTGGTTAATAGTGAGAGTTTAACTTATTTTAGGTATTTCTTCCACGACCTGGTGATCATGAAAAATATGGTGGTAATCCAGAAGAGCCTCATAAACTACATCTTATCACCAGGATCAGAAGTGGAAGAAGGCGTCCTTATTGGGAAAAAGATTTGCTTGAAGAGCTTGGATTAACAAAAGTATGTAACTAATTTACAGTATTCAGATATTGTTTTCCACCTCTAATGCTCCATACATTTTAGTTGTATGAATTGTTTATTCAAAATTTGTGCTTGTGGAGTTAATAATTTGGACAAAGTGGCTGTCTATGACTGGATTTTGAGTTATTTGGCCACATACTAAAATAATTTGTAGCTGGAACAGCTCCATGTCACAACAAATTAGAATACTGACTAAACATTTGAGTTCATTTTCATTGTAAGGCAGAAGGTTGGTATCAAAAGAGAATCTTGATTTGCAATTGCTTATTCCAAATACAGTGTTTATTTGGCAACAGCATGGAAATCATCTGCCTTTTTTTTACTTTCCAGTGTAGCCTATAGTCCTCATAACTTCTTGTACTTTTGATAGAAGAGAATATTTGTAGCTCAGGGTTGAACTGTTCTTGGTGCTCTCTGAGCTTGATTGCTTTCTTGCAGATGTTTCATTACCAAACTAGGTAACATCATCAGTGCTATACAATCCTTATAGTTTGCCCCAAATCCAACCTTGCATAGTTTCCAGGCCCTGATTAAGTGTTAGCACCCACTGAATTCAACATTAGCTACTTCTAAGTAAACTATTATTTTGAGCTGTTTAAGGCAAATTTAGTCATCAGTTTGGAAAGAACAATAAATTATACTAAAATTAAATCCATCTGAAAATAGCATTATTAGTTGGGGATAATTGCATCCTGCCAATCACAACATTCTGTCCTTGCCAGGTGGTTGTTGTGAGAATTTCTTCCTATCTTAGGTTTTAAGATATCCTTACACCACCACTTCAGCTTTACTTTTGCTTTCATGGAAGCATTTTGATGTCAGTGTTAGAACTGGCAATATCTTCGGGGTCTTACCAGTGGTGAAATACAATTTTTTTTACTACCGGTTCTGTGGGTCTGGCTTGTTGAGTGTGGCAGGGGAAGGATACTGCCAAATCTGCATTCCCTCCCCACTCCTGGGGGAAGGATATTGCAAGATCTCCATTCCCACTCCACTCTGGAGCCAGCCAGAGGTGGTATTTGCTGGTTCTCCAAACTATTCAAAATTTCCGCTACCAGTTCTTCAGAACCTGCTAAATTTCACCCCTGGGTCTTACCATTTTAAAATGCAGTAATGGCATCTCAGAAATGTATTATCTTAAACTATGCTATGAAGGCAGTCTCTACGAGTTTAAAAAAGTTGCTGCTCTTAAGTGTCTGCCTGATTACTGAATTAAGTGTAACATGAAACTAAGTAGAATTGAAATGCTTTTGTTGTTGAAGGATTATATAACAGGAGGGGAAAATGAAGAGTGAACAAAAAATGTTCTATAAAAGTGATTTCTGAAAAGAAGCTTTATACCTATGTCACAATGATTACAAATGACAGGCATAACACAGGCTTTCATTCCTCCTTTATCTTTAGGAGTCTGTCACATCACAATTGAAGCAAAGAGTTGCATGACATACAGATTTAATAATAAGACCAAGTCTGTAGCAGCATTCATTTTTTTAGACATTATGTTAATGAGAAAAAAAGAAAAAAACAAGTTCTTACGTACAGGCTTACCCTTCTCTTCATGAAATGTGTACTATAATTGAGAAACACCTCTTTAGCATATAAAACAGTTAAGGAATGGATTGTAAGAACCAGGACAGTATTTTGCTTCTGAGAGCTACATGAGATTGGGAGCAGTCACACGTGGTTGCACAGCGGCAGACAGGATGATGACACCTGACACAGCAGCTAATATCAGAAATCTTAACAATCCCCCTCTTTACATGTTGTTCTCCATGGCTGAATCAGTATAGAAATCAAGAGTACTTATAGAGTCTGCATCTTTAGGCAATTATATTTATGGTTAAATCCCTGAATGCTTTAACAAATGTTAGCTTTATAGGTAGTTCTCGTTTAATGACTGCCTTTGTGTTATAATGATCATTCAAATTATGTTCCTGATAAAAAAGTAACTTTACAACCAGTCCTCGCATTTACAACCATTGCAGGTCTGTAAATCAAAGGAAAGCTGAAGTAAGATCATAATCACGATCTCAGTTTTGATTAGCAACCACTTCCATTAATTGTTGCTCCCAATTGTGGCCACTAAAGGAAAACTACTTTTAAGACTAAATTGTAGCAGAAATCAATTTAAGGAATCATAACATTTATTTTATTGTTACTGAATATTTAGTGTCTGCAGTGATTTAATATTTATTAAAATCTAATCAAACTTTGCTACTATAACTGTTCTCATAAATTTACTTCTGTGGTGCATTGGAAACTGAGTTGTAGCTTTGTATCATCTACAGAGATATGCTCCAGTGGTGCTTAAAAACATCCCTTCTGTGAATGAAAAACTTAAAGTCATCAAACACCTAATAAGGTGGGTAATTCTTCTCATCAGCAATATTTGGAAATTGGTTTGGTCTAAAAACACTAATAGGTTGTCACCCCCCCCCCCCTTTTTATTATAGAATAAAACCATTAAAACTGCCTTATGGAATTCCAACAGAAGAAGAAATACCTGATACCTATCTTAACAAGGTCACAGGTGAACTGATAGTTTGTCGCCATCTAAAAGAAGTGGAAAAGAACACCTCTGATTCTTCATAATAATGTATTAATACTTTATATAATAAATGTAATATTAAGTTGAGAATTGTATTACTGTAATTGCCACTAGAGGCATAATATGTATGTTCATTTTTAGAACAGTTTCTCTAGACTTAATTGCCATCTCATAAAATTAAATAGTGTTATTATTAAGAAGATAAAAATATCTAGTATTTGGGCATAATTTTTACTTAAACAGTTTGGCTGTTGTAAATGTGACAGTATAAATAATAGCAACTGCAGCAGCAGCTTTTGAGATATATTTTGGTATCTACAAAGTTTACAGAAAGCTGTAACTAACGTAATACTAAACTGAATTTCTGTGATGATTGGTTAAACTAATTTGAAGCTGCTTCGCTGGTCATTGTTAGTCAGATAAAAGTTGACTTTTAAGGTTTACCTTTGTGAATAGCATAGCAGCATTACACAATAAATTGACATCGTCAGGCAGATACAGTCAGTGGTCAGTTAATTGTAAATAAGCCACATGTTTGATCCATTTCCCCCCCCCCAATAATTATGAGTTCATTCCAGTAATCTTACCTTTATTTATTTTTTAGTATTTCTATTTTGTTTAAGGATCTTCCTTTTGTAACTGACTTTCAGGAAGTAGCCTTCAACCAGATTTGCTCCTACAGGAATTCTTCAGGCAGATGTATTTCTATATTTTGTTTCATGTCAGCAATTCACTTGCAAGCATTTATATCAGTGTGCCCCCACACCTTTCATGTGGGGATGTTTTCCATTTTGAGACAGAAGTCTTCTTAAATACTGTATGTGGATAGTGTTCTTGTACAGTGGCATATACCAAATTTTACTTATCCCATTTTTGGTTGGTAAACATTTCAGCTGAATTGTTTTGTTTGGAAAATCCCCATATGTTTAAAGAGATCTGATTCTTCTGACATTCATTTCACCTTTTTTATTAACATAATTTTGTATACTTTTTTTGTTTTATGGAAAATATGGATGTGATTGCTTCCTGGATAATTTATATACTGTTTCTCTGCCAGGAAATCCATACTTTTAAAGTATTAAAATTAAAGTATGAATGAAGGTCTATTTAGAAGCTGATTGCACATATTTTCAGGTCTACACTTTTTTTTCAAAATACATACAGAATGAAGTAGTCCAGAAATAAGGTAGCACATTTCTAAATCATTACTCAAATTTTAAGTCTTACCAGATCTAGTGTATTACTTTGAATTAATTTTTTATCGCCTCATGTATTAGTTTCACTGATCACATCAGGGAAAACTGTTATGTGTTGAATATACATTTACCCAGTCTATGTAGATAATGGAAATTGCCTATTACTAAAACATTTACTTTGGATGTCTGGCTGATTCTTTTTTCCAACCCAAGATGATTTGAGCAATTCTCTTCAACAAGCTAATAGTATATTTGTGATGCTAACTTACTTTCCAGAACTTTCATTATATTTCCAGTGTAATGTTATGAGCTCACAGAATTCAGGCTAGTTTGTAGATGCAATTTATTTGGACTGCAAAAGGGGGAGCGACATTAGACAAGTTGCAGCTAACTTACGTATAGCTGCCTGTGTAAATTGATTTGAAATGCTACAGATAGAGAGTCCATGGAGAAGTCCATTTTGACTGTCTCCCAAAAGCAGTATCCCCCTAAATTTCTATTAATTCCCAGAACTTCAAAGCTATATAAATTCCTAGGCACACATAGGCCTCTACAGATGAAATACGTGTTTTTCATTGGAGCCTTGGCTTATTCCATAGTTGTCACATTCTTTTGTACATTCATTATGCAGTTTTACCTGTTCTAAGTGAGTGATTGAAAATATTTTCACGTCATTCCCCAGTTCACCACTAAGGATTACTCACACTAGATGCTGTAGTGTAGACAGGTCCTGTTGATTTTCTTATACAGACTAAAGTTAAAAGGATATAATAGTGTGGTGGAACAAAGAGTGGGGAGAAAGAATAGAATAGAATTTTTTATTGGCCAAGTGTGATTGGACACACAAGGAATTTGTCTTTGGTGCATATGCTCTCAGTGTACATAAAAAGAAAAGATACATTCATCAAGAATCATAAAGTACAACACTTAATTATAGTCATAGGTACAAATAAGCAATCAAATCATACTAGGAAACAATATAAATCATAAGGATACAGGCAACAAAGTTACAGTCTTACAGGCATAAGTGGGAGGAAATGGGTGATAGGAAGGATGAGAAGATTAATAGTAATGCAGATTTAGTGCATAATTTGACAGTGTTGAGGGAATTATTTGTTTAGCAGAGTTATGGCATTCAGGAAAGAAAGCCCCGTAATGGGAATACAAGCTTGCTTGCATGAAGTATGATTATAACCATAAAATAGCAATATAGCTTTATTTTCTGCAGAAATTGGCACAACTTTATTTTTGTAGAATTTAGCAAATAGATCTTGCTAGTGTTACATACAAAATTTGGGTAAGGCTGAAATGACAGCATCTTTGTTCTAGACTTTTAATATCCATTTGTTTTGTAAAACTTGGCTCTTGCAACAACATCATTGGCATAGTCATTCTTCGTAGTGCCTATATCCATTCGCTCATAGCTTTGGACATTTTTAGGTCCTGCATTGTAGGCTGAAATTCCACCTATCATTTAAAAAGTTAAATGTTAATGTGGTAGGCATTCCTCAAATGCTAATACAATTTATAAACTGAATCTAGATTGGATTAACCATGCTCCTAATGCAAAATAGGTTAAATAACTGATTAGAGATAAAGCACAGTATTCAGAATAAAAAAATAATTTTCTTTCTTAGTAGAAGTGAGTAAAAGTTTTGGAATAATTTTGCCTGCAATAATCTACAAATGTGCCTTTGAAGGGCTATAAGGATATTTCTAGGAATGCATAATTTATATTATCAGAAAATTAAGCAGATGTTTTATTTAAATATACTAGAAGAGAGAAAATATCTTTTGCAATTCGTGTATCATGAAACATAATCTTTCTAGCATTTTGCTTTTATACAGGTAATCCTTGACTTATGATTATTCATTCAGGGACCATTCAAAATTACAATGGTGCTAAACGAAGGGACATATAACCAGTACCTGAAGTTACAGTTGTTGCAGTGCTCCTATAGTCATGTGATTAAACTTCAGAGGTTTGGCAATTCACCTGCCCTGAGAACTGACTGCTGGGAAACGGCAGCAGGCCCCACCTGCCTGTACCTCCTCCCATCCCACCCTGCTATATCCCTTGGACTTTCCTCCTGTTTGAGTCACCATAGGCCTTAGAGTCACTTCCCACCTGGCTGGGTCCCACGGGCCTTGGGCGCCCCACTGGGATCTCATAGGCCTTGGCTTTGCTTTCTGCCCCACTGCTAACCCCCAGACCTCGGGCTTGCTTCCCACCCTGCTGGGTCTATAGCCTTGGACTTCCTTCCTGTCCTGACATGTCTTCTTCTAGTTACCTCTTCCAAATATCGCCTTTCTGAAAGAGTGCCCAGCAATGTGGAGCTTTCCTGCAGAGGCCACCTTGCACCATTCTGGAAGCAGGTGTATTCTCATGACCTCTCAAAAGAGCAGGATTTGGAAAAGTGTATCTTTCTGAGAGATTGTGTGAATGGCACTCACTTCCCAAATGGTGCAAGGTAGGTCCTCTGTAGGAAGGTCTGCACCCATAAGCTGGACACTCTTTTGGAAAGGTGATCTTCAGAAAATCTGGCACCAACAAGTTATACAAAATGTGAAGGGATGGGGAGGAGGCCCAAGGATGTGGGACCCAGCAGGGCAGGAAGCAGATCCAAGTCTTCTGATACAGGTGGGCAAGAAGACAGCCCAAGGCTTGGGCGGGAAGCTGTACAAGGTGTACCTTGGGCGGGGAAGGCCTGGTGCAAACCCTGTATCAGCTGGGAAGGTGCTGGAGTGCAGGCCTGGGCTTGAGGCCTCCAAAGGTATCCCACCTCCTGAGACACCCAACACACTGCTTAATGATCCATGCAGTCATCTAATGACTGCAATAGGGAGAGCCAAGATTGCAGTGGTTGGGCAAATGGATGCTTTGCTTAACTGCAACAACTTACAACTGTAATACTGGGCTCAATTACGGTTGTAACCTGCTTTCTAATCTGAATTATGTGGAAAAATGTTCTTGTCCATCTTCAAAATGACAACATTGTATCTGTAGTTATCAATTTTTCCAATTTACAATCATTCATTTAGTGACTGTTTGAAGTTACAACAGCACTGAAAAAGTGAATGACCATTTTTCACACTTACAACTGTTGAGTATTCACTATGATGAATTTATCAAAATTCAGATGTTTGGCAACTGGCATGTATTTATGACAGTTGCAGTGTCCCTGGGTTACCCTTTATGACCTGACAAGCAAAGTCAGTGGGGAATCCAGATTCACTTAACAAAAGGGTTACTAACTTAACAATTGCAGTGATTCATTTGACAACTGTGGCAAGAAAGGTAATAAATTGAGGCAAAACTCAAATCGTTTTACTTAACAATGGAAATTTGGGGCTCAGTTGTGGTGGTAGGTCAATGGCCACCTATACTAGGTGAATAATAAAATAATAAAAAAATGGATTGGTTGGCAACAAAAACTATTTTATCATAGTTATGAATGCTAGAGCATATATATTTCCTTTCTAAAGATCTCATCTTTGTTTGGGAATTTTCTATTTCCTCCTCCAAACCAGAGAACCATTATCACATGTTATAAATACTGAATCACATGGAAAAATGATAGGAAGGCTCTGGACATAAAACAGATTCTATGTAGATTTTAGTAGAATGATGTTTCATACCTTTGAACTGCTGTTCGTTTGTCCATAATGGAAATTTTTCTTTAATCTTTTCTATCATGCTTCTGAGAATGAGACTCCCCTGAGTAATGTGTTCCTCACTGTCCCAGGTGCCAACTGGTACATGATGTCTTTTATCCACCTGAAAAATGATGACATGCTTTCGATTATTCTGTAATCATTATTGCTATGATTATGTTATGCCAGAATAGTTCAATTGCTTTACAAAGCTAATAATTTAAAAATACAGATCAGTTACCAAAGAGATGTACAGTCAGAACATGGTAAAGATACTATAAAGAGTGGGACAGAGAGTGTATTTAGGGAGAAATGGAAAAACTTTCCATTATACAAGATTGTATTTTGCTTGGGGACAATTATAATCACACCCTATAATTACTTCAGGATAGCTTTGCTTAGAATTGTTGAACATTGGGCATTTTGTGTTTCTTAATTTATAACAAAAGTCTTTACCTGCATTAATCCAAATCCATTTCCATGGTCACCCCAGCCATCTTCTAGGATAGTTCCAGCATGGGATTCTCGAGATATTATAGCAGCAATCACAGCTGCATCAATATTTGTTTTTTCGCTGACATGCTTAATCTTCATTTTATATTTCTCTAGATTGTTTAGATCTCTCCTTGCAATTATTTTTGAAGCCTCAACCCCTTGCAGAGGGAAAAAAAACCAACATGAAAAATGTACTTCTGATTAAAAATAACAATTGGAATTAAACTAAACAGAACAGCTGTCCTTATGTTTAAGAATTTGATCAAATAGGAAGCCCGTCTTCATTATAATGGTCAATGTGCCACTGATGGCTACTATTGATGGGTTTATCAGTAACTTTGTTAAAAAATCTAGTTTCTGGAAAACTAAAGCACTTCATGGACATAGCCATTGCTTTCTTCAAAATTTTTTTTCCAGTTTCTCAATCTAATCCACATTTCCAGCAATGTTCCATTCTAGCATCAATTAACTATATGGGAAGCTTCATTTTTGAAATTAAAGTAAATGCTGCCTCCTATATGAGCATCAGAACCTAGAACTGATGATATTACCTGAATGAAACAACCAAGCCTAGAGAGCATCAACGACATCATGGCCAATTTAGTGTAATGGTTAGGCTAGAAACTGGAAGATCATGAGTTCTAGTCCTGCCTAATTCATCAAGCCAGGAGGGTGACCATGAATGAATCAATCTTAGCCTTAGAAAGAAGGCAATTGGCAAACCACTTCCAAATTCTTGCCAAGAAAACTGCAAGGATTTGTGAGTTAAAAGACTTGAAGGTACACTAACACAAAAAGAGCATCAAATATGCATTAAATGTATTGTGTAAGTGGGGGAAAAACAAAACGACATAGGAAGAAAATTATGTTTATAGAAAGGGCAGCAGCCAACAAGTAAGTGGTTCTTATGGCAAAAGCAGAGGTGGGGAAAAGATGTTAAAGAATAAAAACAAAAAAAGCAAGCCGAAGTAATTTTCAGAAACCATAGTAAGGAGTACAGTGAAGAGGTACCATATTTTTTGCACTATAATATGGACCAGACCATAAGACGCACATTAGCTTTAGTGGAGGAAAACAAGAAAAAAAATTCTGCCTCTGCCTCCCAGCATCCATTCAGTGTTCATCTGGCTCGCATCCTTGCAGCAAACACCTGGTCAGCTGCAGCACGTTATCGCAGCCCCAGCATGTGGCTCGTCAGGTCTCTGCTCCGTTTCTTCCACTACCAGTCAACTGACCTGAACTGCTTCTGCTGCCAGGGAACACTAAAGCCTTCGCTGATGAGCAGTTGATTGGCAGCTGGATCGGCCTCCCAGAATACTGCCAATCAGCTGATCAAAGTGGCAGGGATCACTGCTGCCACCTATCACCATTCACCACGGATTGCCACCGCCACTGCATTCAGCAGCAGTAATTGGCAGCGATTGGGGGCAATGGCAATTGATGGCAGCAGCGATCCCAGCCGGCTAGAACAGCTGATTGGTAGTATTCCGGGAAGCCCATCCAACCGCCAATCAGCTGCTTGGCAGTGAAGGCTCCAGGGTTCCTAGGTGATGGCGAACGGCAGCAGCGGTGACAGGCCCCAAGCCCTCTCCCCCACCACAATATTCGCTCTATAAGAAGCACAGACTTTTCTAACCATCTTTTGGGGGGAAGTGCATCTTATAGTGCAAAAAATATGATAACATTAAATGCCAAAGAAAAGTTCTCTAAATTCTCATTCCGAAGAGGAGACAGAAACCCTTACTTGTTTAAGAATATTGCTGTAGTTATATAATTGTGCAATTATATATATTGTTATAAAGCAAATCTAATCACTGTGTATAAGCTATTTATATAGTTGCAATAAACATCTATTTTTTCCAAAGGGGACAAAAAAGGAAATATGATTCTGGTAAGGAACATACAGACTTAAGAATAGTTACACATTGAATAAAAAAGAGAAAGAAAGAACATTTAGATCACATTGCATATATGTATATTCAAATGTAGGTTATAGTTAATCTTACCCCCAAACTGCAAGCCTTCTTGTTTTCCAGTTTCAAGAGAAGCTCCAGTGGTATCCACATCCATTATGTTACCATAAGAAGAACGAGCTGTTTATACAGGCATTAAATTACTGTCTAGTCATAAAATGTATTAGGCAGTCTATTGCAAAGAAATTCTATTTGCCTTATCTGAAGCTGACAATAGTCATCATCATAAAGTCCTGATCTAAATCTATATACTACTAAAACTCTCGTGTCTGTAACCTTTAACTGGGTGAAATGGGGCAGGATAGAACAAAACTTTTTAAATCAAGGTACCTCAAATGCGCTAACTTACAGGACCCATGGCCTATGACTCCTGTGGAATTGAAATTTGCCAAATTTTATAAAGCATGACATAAAAGTATTTTATGATATAATACAAAATGTCACAAAACATTTTCTGTGATCAATTGTTGATATTTTACTATACAGTTCAACACGGAGTATTTTCAAGGCAGAAACATTCTGAACATCTCTCTGAATTTCTAAAATCTTTTCAAGTACAGTAGAAGCTCCATCATCATTGAAGACATTAAGACATCTAGTAAAGAAATAATTGAAACAATGATCCAAAGTGTCACAGATTGCCTAATTTCAGCTCTAAGCAAACAAGTCATTTAGAAGAATATTTCAGAAAAGATGTAATGCTATTTCCATCACTAGGCTGAACAGCAAAATAGCCCACATACAAGTAAATAATTGTGCTTAACAATATTTAGAAAAGAAAATTAAAATAGGCATATCTTCATTCTACTTGTTCTACTCTCTAGCCCATTAATTCAGTGGAATGGAAATGAATTAGGCCAGCTCCATAGCCGGTATAGTTTTTCTATTAATTTGGGGAATTATCAGAAAACCTGGAGCTCAGGTTGGATCTTGAAGTTTGAAGCTTGATGGGATTCGATATGACACAATTTCACCTTCTTGACAGGGAGATAATGGATTTTGGAGTACTGAAAGCTTCAAAAAATATCCTTTTCCATAAATTGAACTATTTCCCAACCCAGTAAGGGAAATTTACTTCATGCTACTGCTCCCAGTTTGCTACGATTGCTAGGAACCATAACACTGCACTCTAAATTAAGAAGGGAAGTGGATAGGGGTCTTAAAAGAAGGAAACAAACACATTAACGCTCTACTAGGCTCAAAATTAGCCAATAATGTATGTAACTTAATACTTTGGCAAAATTTGACCACATCATTCAGCACACAAATGACTAGTTCTTTCCTAACCCTCATCCTAACCACTGCCTATCACCCATTACATATTTTATAAGAAATAAAATAAATACCTTCCATGATTATCTGTTGTCTGCAGTCGCTTTCAATACTGTGTTGAATGAGGAAAAGAAGGGCACATAGTTTCACTTTCAAAATTAATTTCTGGTAACTGACCAAACAGGATGTCGATTGCAACACTTGGGAAATAACATAATTGTATTTCAGGAAAGTACCAAATCAAAAGGGATTGTCACATACCTGATTGTTTTTCTTGGGATAACAGCAATCCATGTTCATTGTACAGATCTTTTTACTTGTACAGATTTTTTGTTAATGGGACTCGTGAATATTTAACTATTTGGAAGACTCTGAAAATAGATAGCATTCTATTGGAAAGTTCATCTGGAAATCAGGCTGATATCTTTAAACCAATTATTATGTAATGGTTGTTTTAAGGATTTCTCTAGACTTCAAACTGAATTTTACCTTCCCAAAGCACAGTGGCAGAATTTTCAATTTAACTGTGTTTTAATGTATGAGCCCTATGCTTTGGCCAAAGCACCTGAAATGCTCTCCTGTGGAATCTATAACAAAAGTAAAACGTACATATCTTTATGTTTTGTAGACATTATTCTGGCAAGACTTCCTCAGAGCATTAAAAATACCTTGCTGTATTTATAGTCTATGTGGAATTTGAATTCTGTTAGGTTGGTTGGTGACTGGAGGTTTGGGGGAACAGAACACAGCTCACATTTGAACACGCACACAGTAACTGCACCACAGCACATGAAAACAACTGCATAAAAACCTTCATTAATGGCACAAAAACATATTGCAGCCATAACAGCAGAATTCAAGTATCTGCACAACATATTTACTAAGGACAACTACCTACCTTCCTTTCATTAAAATGTATAGTATATTCTGTTCTGAAGCATGTTGCTCTGGTATGACATCCATGGAATATCTTGGATTTTGGTCATCATTCCAAAGTGGGGACTTAGATGTGAACTGAAGAACTGAAATACACCATGGGGACCACCATAATGACACTTGCATACATAAGAAGTAGGTCAGAACTTGCCCGCAGATTACTCCAGCCACTAGCATGACTATAAAAGGTAAAGGAGTCCATGCATGCAGGTTTTGCTCAGTCAATTTGGGGGGGGGGGGAATCTATGACAATTCCGTTACCAACTCACCACAGCCAATTTGCCACGGGACAAAAGTTACAGTAATATCAAACAAATGGTGGAATTGAATCATTTAAAAAAAGATGCAAAAGGAAGGGCAGAATGAAATATAAATAACAAAAATGAAAATATTTTTTAATATTTTAAATAATTAAATTGAATTGTTAAATTGTCCCACATGAGTTGGCCATGGCAAGTTCTCCTGCAGCAAGTTGGCTGTGGTGAGTTGGCTGCAGGACGTTGGTTGCAGCAAGTTGTCCCATTCTGATTTAGGAGGTAGTGCCAGTTCAAAAGCAATAATAAATCTTCTCACATTAGATAGTTCAGATTTTTTTTCTCTTGTCTCAGGTACAGTATAATTGAAAATGTGTAAAGCTGGGTTTATATTATTATTATTGTTGTTGTTATATTTTTAAATGCTATGAATCTATTTCCCAATGGAAGGATTTTTTTTTCATTTCACAACTCTTAAATTTTAGATCCTTTAAAAAGAAATACTAGCTTCAGATTTTGAAGTTTCCTCTCAATAATCCACCCCCCCCCCAAAAAAAAATTCCACATAGCAAGAATAAAATTGACAAAAATATTATGTCTTCAGCTCCAGGAGTCAAAATGCCCAGTTCTTGGCTTCAGTTGACTTTTTTCCCTTTTGCTTTTGTATGAAAAAAATGTGTTTTCATAGCATCTTGAGGTGAACAAATCATTTTCACTCTGTCTCAGCATTTCTTAGAATTCTTCAGTTTTATTAAATATTTCCTTCCAGTCCCTGAGGCCCACTGCAGTGTCCATGTAATCTGGCAGACTGCTGCGTGCCCAGATTTTGTTCACGTGAGGGACTACAACAGTTGTAACATCAAAAGTGGATTGTAAGAAGCTTTTGGGGAGGTCTACCATAACTTTGGTTAAAGACTACCTGTATAGGATTTCACACTTGCAACCCCTAGCTTGAGTGAGGCCAGCTCCATAACAGCTTCTGCCTCAGTAGATATACAAGTAAGATTCCCTGAGCTTCATGTGAGGGCTATGTCCGTTAAGTAGTTTGTTAGCAGGAAACTACATAAACAGGCCTGGTCTAGCTTTCCTTCCTTTTCCTGGAAACCTTGCATATAGGACTGGCAGGAAAATAGCTCTTGGGTGGTTTTTTTTGAATGGGATGTTGTGATGAAATTTCTGGTATGCTTTGCATTGTTCTATTCTACCAGGAAGTAGTGTTCTGATGGTAGTTTAATGCAAGAGTTAAAGAGGACAATTGGTGGATAATTCTGGCTTATTTCTTCTACTAAAAATCACCAGCTGGCGATGAACACCAGTCATTCCTCAGCATTGGAAGGGCTGTGTTAGCCTTTTGAGATAGCATTAACAAAATTTTGTAAAACTAAAAGTATTTTCCCCTTCTTTCCTTTTGCTGTCTAAGAAGGATTCCTTCTAAAATGTTTCCCATACCCTTCCTCTTTTGTAGGCTGAGGTATCTTTTATGTTGGCTGTCCAGTAAGTGGATCTCCTTCTTCACTGAAATAATATTGTTGGTTGAAATTATTATAGGGAAAAAGAATTGCACTTTAAAAATTATATAAAAAGTCTTATTTTTATTTAAAACCCTTTCAATGAATTATAAAACTAAAACAAAGAAATTGGAGGATGACAGTAAACATATCCACATATGGTTATGAAATAAAAATAATTTTAATGTATATAACAAAGGCTTATTCATTATCTTAATGACTGTAAATTTTGAATTACAAACAAAATATTTTTAATTAAATATGAGCCAAAAATTTTGTACAAAGGTTTGTAGAATTTCTCAAGATAACTCCTTCCAACTACTTCCTTGAAAATTCATTTGATTTAGTGATGAGTGGGCTTTTATGTGCACTCAGAAAAGCCAGATATCATATCAAAGAAAGAGCTTTATTTTTCTTGAACTGCTTTGGATAATCAATAATCAAAACAAATTTTAAAATGCAGGGAAACACTGCTGCCTAAGTTCTAGGAGTTTTCTTTTTAACTTTAGATAAATAACCATGCAATGACATCATAAATAGTGTACAGGGTACTTAGATTATAGAAGAAATCTAACTCTGCAAAGTTCTTGACTACAGATATTGTAGAAGGGGGCATTTTTACAGATGAAATACTTGCATTCAAAGATTAGCAAAAAGCAAAATGTGGAAGATACCAGTCAATTATTAGATTGTGTTACATTGACTACTGTAGAATCCACATCTCCAGAGAAGCAAGCATATTTAGTTAGAACTTTCAAAGCACTGTCACTGGCCAGGGCTAGATCATTCCTTTCCCAAATGGCAATAGATGTATAGATAGTCCTTGACTTACAATCACAACTGAGCCCAGAATTTATGTTGCTAAGTGAAAAATTTGTTAAGTGAGTGTTGCCTATTTATGAATCTGGCTTCCCCAATGACTTTGCTGGTCAGAAGGGGATCACATGACCCCGGTGCACTGCAACCATCATTAATATGAGTCAGCTGCCAAGTGTCTGAATTTTGATCACTGACCATGGGGATGATGCAAATCATAAGTGTGAAAATGGTCATAAGTGCTGTTGTAACTTCGAACAGTGAATAAATGAACTATTGTAAGTCGAGGAGTACCTATATTTAATCCACCTGCTTAATGTTCCAAGAAATGCCTTTTTTACTCTTTTCTTGTATTATGCCTCGCCATAAGTATAAAAATACATTGAGAAAAATGATGTCTCTAGGGAGACATAAAACATTTTAGGTTTGTAGTACTCAAGAGTATAATTTTAATATAATTGAACACTACAAAACCAATATTATTAAGGATTAATATTATAAACCTTTTAAGACACTTAAGTTTTATAACTATTCTGGAAACAATTGTTTATAAAACGAGAATCAGTCTATCCAGGTGACCCACACTAAAACCTGTCTTCCTAGTTGAAAGCCATGTTTCAGTTATTTCTTTCTCATTACCTTGTATCCCTGTCCTGTGGCTATCCTCATTAACTTCTCTCATGCTTTCTTTTTGTCATTTGAGAAAGTAGTGTCCATGGTTTCCATCCAACATTTGAAGAAAAGAAAAGCTTAAATGTGATTCCAAAACTATGGCACTTTACTTGTGGAATGCATATTATCTCCATTTACCCTTCAGCTACATCAGCGTGCCGCACCCATAATGCAATGCGCAACCCCCAGTGCGCATGCGCGCACTATAGGCACGACCCCATTTTTTGCATGTTTTTTCACCCTCCCCAGGCTCCAGAGGCTTTATAGGAGCTTGGGGAAGGCGAAAACAGCCTCCCAGCCCCCCCCGGAAGCCCTCTGGAGGCTTCAGGGACCTTCAGGAGCAGTCAAAATGAACCTCCGAGCAAAGCGGAAGTCACTTCCGGTTTGCTCAGAGGGTCGTTTTGAGCGCTCCAAAGACTTCAGGGACCTTCAGAAGGCTTCCCTGAAGCCTCCGGAGCAGTTAAAACAACCCTCCGAGCAAACTGGTAGTCCGTTCCCAAACTTCCGGTTTGCCCGTAGGACCGTTTTTTTGCGCTCCAGGGAAGCTCATGAACCTCCGGAGGGCTTGCCGGGGGCAGGGGAAGCTCTTTTTGCCCTCCCCAGGCTCCTATAAAGCCTCAGGAGCTTGGGGAGGGCGAAAAATGGCTTTTAATAAGGGTGAACTCAGCTGGCCAGCACAGGCATGCACGCTGGCCAGCTGACAGGGCAGCGCCTTGCGTGCCCTGACAAACAGCTCTATGTGCCACCTGTAGCACATGTGCCATAGGTTCGCCATCATTGAGCTACACCATGTCTTTTATCTTTCATAGAATAAAATATATAAAGAAATTTAAATCTCATTTTCTTTCTTCTTGGGGAAGATAGTTGCAGTAATCTCATGCCCAGCAACCATTATTTAATTGGCTGCCAATAGAATGGAAAATTCCTGTATTTGCTTTAATTTGCTTTTAAGTTCCTGTGAGACTTAATTTTTCTCCCAAGACTGATAATTTGCAGGTGTGGAACATTTAAATGTGATATACTGTATAGGAAAATATTCTTTTACCTACCAGGCTGTCAAAGTTCTACAGGATTGTTAATATTTCAAAAAGCTGTGCCAGGAAATGTGTATATTAGTGAAAACAACACTGCAAGACATTGTATTAAACTGTATTCATATCAGTTTAAACATCTCAATTTTTCCTGTGGCTTGTTCTTAAAAATATAAGCTGTCCTTCAAGCCTCAGAATTTTAGTTCAGTATAGTTGTCATGTAGTATTTATTGCTAATTGAGCTCTAACATGCAGTGTACACAGCTGGCAGAGTTAAGTTAAAGAAACTACTGAAATTTTATAATATGTTCTAATGACGTTAGAGTACGCAAAATCACAGCCATGGTATTATAAGAATGACTTTTATTAATGCACTACTTCAAGAATAGTTTAAATAACAATTCTTGACAGAAGTCTTTCATTAATACCTTAATGGTGAATGGTATAAATTTTAAGATGCTGTTTAAGAGAGCTATTGTTAAATTAAGAAAATGTTGAAAGTCATCTATCATATTACACAACTGAAAAGTGTTCAAATTTCTTTACTAAGAAATTATTTCTTAAGAGGAAGAAATATTTAAGATTTCCTTTCATGAGCTCTATAAAAATGTTAGAAAATGAGTGTCATGTGCAAATGTTCCGAAAGCAAACAGCTAAATAAAACATTCCTAAAAATGTATCAAACATAAAAGAAAAATGGTTTACAAATATTTGTATCATGAATTCTAATCATCATCAGAATCTGAATCATATTTCTTTCCTCTGATTGTTTTCTTATCCAATTTTGTGAAAAAGGTTCCAGACTTCTTTTGGCTTTGGAAAGGCGGCTCCATTAAGTTGCCACTAAAAAAGAAGAAATTAGTAATAATGTAAATATCCTTAAGGTAATAGCTATCTGAAAAAGCAGTTTATTAGACATGTCTGCCAAAACACAAATTAGAAGTACAATTATCTGAAGCCAACTCTCCCCCTTCCCCAGTATTACATTAAAAAAGGGATACATTATTTTGCTTCATGGATCTCTTAGGATTATAGCAAACATTTTAAACAATTAACAGGTGTGATAAAACATAAGCAATACCCTGCTGGATTGGATCCCTGCCCCCATCTTGTTCACAATCAATTTGTCTGTGTCATCAACTGGCCAACCATCTTATTTTTCTTACAAATTGGCACCCAGAAACTAGTTAATTTTTGTTTGGGAACTGTTATTGCTGTTGTCTTTTAGTAGATTTGGGAAGGAGGTTGAAAGTTTGTAGTAGTATTTAGAATGTTTGACAACTGAGACTGATTTGAAAATCAAAGTGGATGAAGAAAAGTTGAATGTGGTTGGATTGATGGTTAAAAAATGGAGACAGCAGGCAAAAGGACAGGGTACTAAATAGAGACAAATAAACCTGAATGGGAAGCACACTGTAATTGAAAAAGGAACTTGATTGGTGGTTGAATGCCAATGGCATTCAAACTCAAGATTGTTCCAAGAAAATGAAAGAGAGCAAGTAAGATAGCAGAATATGTGAATGCCTGGAAATTTATTTCAATTTTCCATGTTTATGAGTCTCTGGTAAAAACTGATGGCCTTTGATACAGGCTGCTTTTGACAAATGTTAGTTTTGTTTTGAATAAAATCTCATTCACGCATAATATGTTGATGGATAAATGGGCATGTATTACCGAAACTTGATTGGGCAGTGATGAAGCGATAGCTTTGTGAGAAATTTCCCGTCCTATATTTCAGGTCCATTAACAGCTGAAATGTTGTGGCTGGGATGATGGTGGCAATGACTGTGCATGGTATGTTTGCTGTGATTAGATGTGTTGCTCTGCTGACATTTGAACTGAATAGGATTATTTGAATAACTTTGAGTCAGACCTATCTATGGAGCAGAAACAGTACTGATGGCTCTGGAGGATTTGGGCTCTTGAAAATGGGAAGGTGTCCCTCTTTGTCTTACTGAAACTTACACAGCTTTTTATACCATTGCCCACTGTACCCTACTGGACCGCCTACAAGGACTGGGGGCTGAAGGAACCATTTTATGGTGGTTCCACTCCTACTTTAGTAGGAAGGGATGGTCAAACATTTAACCAACTTATCCATGCTACTTTTGAATATATACTGGAAACCCACAGAAGTCATCTGCTGGTCATGCAAGTATATGTTGATAATACTCAAATATGTACTGCTATCTCAGGTTGAACTGGAGATGCAATGGAAATCCTAGACCAGTGTCTGAAAGCCTCAAGGATTTGGAAAAAGTTTATACTTAATCCAAGAAAGATCAAGTTACTTTTTGTTCCGATTTGAGATAGTCCCAGTATTACTTCTGGACAAGACTCTCTTCTTTAAAGGAGTTGGTCGAAATTTTGGGTTATTTTAGCAGTTGCTAGTGGAATAACAGGTAGGAATCTGACCTAGCCTTACCTAGATAAAGGCTAGTGCATCAGTTGTGATCCAACATGAACTAGGAGGCTTTGTCCAGAAACTGCTAGGCTGCCTTTGGAAACCATTTAAAAACTACAGCCAGACTGTGAGTGCTGCTATGAAAATATTACACACACTTTCCAAATTGCTGCATTGATTAGCAATAGGCTGCCAAATTCAGTTGAAATAATTGGTTTTGACTTATATATCTTGGCTTCCAGGGATTAGGGACCATCTCCTCTAATGGGAATCTATCTGGTACATCTATGCATACAGGGTCTTTTCTCTTGAAGTCTTTACTGAATGTGGATCTGAATGCTGGCCCATAGTATAGACGCTCTATAATCTGGCGTATCTTATATTGGATATAGACATATGAATTAGACATACATAAAAATATATAAAAGGTGTATATTTTATAAAAGGTATAAAATATTTGTAATACAGTAGTAAAAATCCATAAATCAGGGAAACCTCAAAAATGATGACTTAGTATATCAATTTCACTACTTTGCTAGGAAGATATTTTTTTATATTAAGAGTATTATATAACAGTATAACAGCTACTATTGTAAGATTAATTTTATTTACCTGTAATTGATGATATCTGCGCAACCTAATCTCCATTCTAAAGTCTCTGTGGTGAAGTCATCTGTGTTGCCAAGATCAGTAAACCCAACCACATAATCTTGAGTTTTTCCATCTTTTAATAGTGCTAATGTGGGAATTATCTTGATGCGAAGTCTCTCACAAAGAAATGGTGATTTTTCAGCATTTAACTTGATAAACCTAGTCTCAATATGCTTTTTTGCAAGTATTGTTAAATGCTTATCTAATATTACGCATCTGAGGAAAAATAAAAATATTTCATACGTTAAATGGTGAAATATGAAGTCATCTCTTGCTTTGTAACTCAAGTAAGGCTGTGCAAAGCATTTGAAGTGTGCTTTCATGTTTCTGCATATATAGTTGCTTCACTAGCAGGAAGAGATGAAATATTTTCTCCACAAGTATGCATATAAATGCAAAGATGTCTGGAAATCCCTTTGAATGAGCCAAGTGAATATGGTTATTTCACCATTTTCAAGACAAGAACTTCAGGAAAGCTCCTTCAAAAGCTTTGCGCCACCTTAAAACACTACAAGCACTATGTGAAGCGTGCTTTCATGTTTTGCTATGCCAATGGTACTACAGTCATAGAACCAAAGTTAAAATGGATGTGATCTAATCAAACTCCCTTTTCATAAAGGACTCTATTAAACAATCCCTGAAAGTCTGTCATCCTGTCCATTTGAAAAAGTAAAACAAGGTCCATTATTGTTCTAGGCACAGCATTCTGCTATTTAAGACCTCTTACCTTCAGGAAAATATTCCTTATATAGATATAATTAAATATTAAAATCAGTGTGTGGATAAATTATCAAGCACATGCCCCAAATCTATTTTTCAATTTCCTTTCATTTTGACTTTGGGAGTTGATACTGTGAAAAATGCAACATTGAATCTGAAAGTTATCTCAGATAACTTTCCATCAGGTTTTCCAATAAATCTTTCAGATAATTGTCCTTAAGAGTCACTGATTTTTTTCCTATCTTCAGCAAACCACTATCAACTTCCTTGAATATGGTTTGGCATGATATGGAGATCCAGTGTATTATAGTTATTCAACAAACAATGGCTAAACAAATTACAATATTGTGAATGCAATTAGAATTATGACTAGAAATCTGCAGTTGGTTTTGTAAAGGGCTCATACATTTAAAAATATGGCAATTCTATGCATTAACTAGAAAGGCATTTCAACTTTTTAGTGATTACCTGAGGGTTGAATCTCTATAAAAATGACAGACCACATTTTTGCTCCCTTTCACCTCTTGAAAAAAATCTCGCTCACTGGGGATTTCTAGGTATTCTCCATGTCCTTTTGAAAGCCATTCCTATTAATAAGAATATAAAATTTTACATTTGATGCCATGAAGGAAATCATTCCACATTCATTCCATAACATTATAATTCTACCATTATTCTGTGAGAACAAGTTTCATCTGATGAATCCAAATCCTATCTTAAAGTTATATTGGTAGTAATTTTAGCATTTCTGATATGCTTTGAGTATTGGGAGTCCTACGGGATTGGGCGGCATATAAATTTATTAAATTACAATTAAATTACAAGTAGGTCAACATTAGTTCCAAAATGAATCCTATATTTAAATAAAAAGTAGTTCAACATTTATTATAAATCATTTCCAAAACTAAAAGGACTAGAAGAAAAGTCTGCATTCCAAAAGAATAGTGAAGTTTTAATGGTTAATACTTTAATATGAAGTAAATTACCAGTGGAATCATGCACATATTTGTTCCAACCTGTCCAAAAATTATGGTTTGTTCAGAAATTACATAGGGCTGCAACAATTATGTATTCATACAGTAATTTAATTAGTCAAAAATATCTGTACAAATTTCACTTCCAGACTGGAATTCTTTAAGGCATTTTACTGATATAGTAACTGCAATTGCTTAGTTTGAATTTGAGTTATACTGCAAATGTAAATTAAATCAAATTCACTTTTTTGCTTGATCTTTATTTTTAAAACTGCGCTTCCTGCATATTACTTAAGATCAAGGGTAACCATTTGATTCCCCAAAACTGGTTTTTAGCAGAAAAAACTCAATCCTGCCTTTCATAAAGATTTTCAATTACTCTTGTGTATGTTCTTCAGTTTTCTATATCACAATACTTATTGAGGTTGATAATTGTAATGACCCTGGAAGTCCTAAGATATTCATAGACTGATGTATTTGGGCATAATAAGATAGTATTATGTTTGTTTACATTCATTATATGGAAAATAATGAAAGGCAACACTTGGAAGAATCTGTCAACCAATGATAAAAGAATTCAAGAAGCTGGAATGTTATAGTAGCTAGTCCTATGCCTATACGACTAGATGGAATCAGGTAGTCTTACAAAGTCAACAGATGTTTCTTCCAATGTGCATTGGACTGTACCCTGAGGCAATTCATACATGTATTTCACTGAATCTGTTAAAGTAGCTTAGATTAAATTTGCAAAGGTTGATGGGTGAGGCTGTAATAATAAACATATGAATGTTGACTAAAACCCTCATATTTTAATAGAATTTACTAATTCATTATTTAATTTCACTTCATCTCAAATCCCTGTGATGGAAAATAAGCTAACATTTTGTTAACGTCATCTCTTTATGTGTTAGTGGACTACGAGTGGCCTAGTTTGTAGAGATACTCCACGATTATAAATGCAATACAGGAGAAGGGGTTTGGACCCTTATATTTATCAGTTACCTGTTTTTGTTGCTGAGCTTTCTTGAGTGCTTCAAGCCTTCTTCGTTTGAGAAGTTCCAGTTCATCTTCATCCATCTGGTCCAATTTTTGTATTTCAGCATCAAGCTCTTCTTCTACAATCTTAGTTGTCTGAAGCATTGAAGCTTCCACGGCTTGCGAAAAAACAGAGGTATCTGCATTCATTTTCTTTTTAAGTTAGCAGCAGACACATTAAACCTGAAAAATGAAGTAGATTTCAAATTAGAACCAGGCAGAATAGAAAAAAATATTTATTACAATAACAATTGCATACATTGTGTTGTAGAAATATAAATGGAATTTGAAAGAAGATTTAGCATAGTGATAAGAATATTTAATTGAAAGGCTGACTGGGGTTGATTCTTTTGCTTTAGTTAAATAGTGGTCACTATTAAACTAAATAGTGGAAGGATTATTGACCACTTACATTTTGTTCTGATTATTTGGTTTAAGCCTTGTGTGTGTGGGGGAAGTTATCATGGAACAGAGATTGATATCTGAACCATTTTCATTATTAGTCAGCATTTTGAATTTTTCTCTTAAGTGAGGATTACTAAACTAGAATTCTAATTTGGTACTCTTGGGATGAGAAATTCAGTAGTAAATTATCTGGTATTTTGCATGTGGCATATAGACAAGTAAATAGTATCAGAAATAAAATAAAATTTCACGTGGCGTTGACATAAAGCCTCAGTAAAAAAAAATCTGTCTGTTACCAAATAAAGATGTCCGAGCTTACATTTTGATAAAAATGGCAAAACGATTGCTTCTCAGTGTTATTATGATAATGAATTGTGATACCAATACAATATACAGTATTGTTGTTGCTAAATTAGGCAAAAGACTAAATCAAATTAATATGCACACAAAGATGCTTCATTTGTTGCATTCAAAATATTCATAATTGAATTCAAGATAAATCTCATGTATACTACAGAAAATAGCAATTCCTAAAAGTGTTTCTTACTCTAGAAAAGAAATTCAGCAAAGCAGCATATTATAAATCCTTTTTCAGAAATGTAAGGTATTTAATCATTCATTAAATTACAAATATCTCTCTTGGTAGGCACAGTCTTGGAAAAGGTATCTTATTCTTCATAACACAAATGCCTCTGTTGAATTGATACTTTTTAGCTATAATTTTCATAATCCACTTTTAACAATGAAAAATTAGAGAGAAAAACTTTACTACATCCACCTATTTTGCTTTGCCCACAGTGCCGATCTACGATTTAACAACTTAAGGATTTTGAATGACCTTAGTATTTTTTCCCCAAATACGGATTTCCCCATATTTTGTGAACCCCATTAAATTCTGTAAAATATATTTCATTAAGATCAACAAGCAACTGATCAAGATCTAAAATTAATTAGAGTCTACTTTAAATATTAAGTATTGATGGCATCATGCTTCATATGCTGGAAATACGATTTCAGTTAAGAAGCTCTGAAATATCACATGTTGTAGAAAAATTTCTGATAGGGCGGATAAGGAAAATATACTTATCCATCCAGAGCTGACACCTAAATCTTAAACCAACAGAGATGCATCCAGCTAATCAAGTCTTTCCAAAATAAATATGAAGGCATAAACACCCGTTTATTTGTATCGTTTCGAGACCCAGGCAACCGAACAGCAATGATTCGGCTCCATACTTACTAGTTAGAAATCGAAAGTCCACAAAGGAATGCTCCTCGGCGTAGAAGAACCACAAAACTCTCTCCCTGAGCCTCTATCGCCCGACCGGCCTCCCAAAGGACCCCAACGCCCCACAAGTTGGCTCAGCAAGTAAACCTGGTCACCCCGGGAGTCCCGCGCATGCGCCTCTATCCTCAGCGACGGGTCCTGAGGACGTTTTATTGTTGACGCAGCAGTTAGCTGTCAGAGGCGGCGATCCTTTCTGCGCTTGCGTCGTGCGCATGTGTTTCTGAAGACGCTTGAGCGGGGTGGCTGCTTCGCAGCATTACGTTCACGTCAATTAACGACTTAGATTAAAAGTGTCGCTTGAGTGAGGGGAATTTATAACAAAAAAGCAACGCTTCCTGCACATACCGCCCCGAGTCACGCTAATTCCGTTAGTTTGTAATAAGCCACACAAGAACTCGCAAGACCCAACGCCCCCCATCTCGGTACCACCCGCATCCCACCTCTGGATGGCCTTCAGCGGAGGGTGGCGCATTAATGGGGCCTTTCCACTGCTGAGCGCTCTCGGTCCTCCCCGGTCGTTCAAGGGACAGGTGTGCCCCAGTCCCGCGTTCAAACTCATCTTGAATACGGGCCCAATTCAGGCGCATGGCTGCAGTTCATCCTCCGTCCAGAAGAGGCGGTCGCAGCAGCCGGAAGCTCCCGGCCAGGCAACCTGCTTTTTTTCCTCAGCGCTGATTGCAAGCCTGCCGCGTGCCGGGGGCCAGAGGTGAAGCGCCTGCGTGCATCGTCGTCCGCTGCCGAGTGGAGGGTTCGCGTTGGCCTCTCACCATATGTGCCCTCTCGCTTGTGGAAGCGGCTGGCTGGGCCCTGCGCAAGGCGAGCGAACGAGCGAGCCAGCCTCGGAGGGGCGGTTGCAACCATGGGCAAAAAGCAGAAAAACAAGAGCGACGACAGGTACCCAGACATGGGCTGAGTGGGCGGGGAGCGGGGATAGTCGGCGGCTGCCGGCCCAGGGCTAGCCCTGCGCTGCTTCTCCTTATTCCACGCTGAGGGAGGCAGCGCGCAGGGACTCCCCTTCCTCAGCCAGGGAACACGAGGCAGCTCCCCTCTCACTCGGAGGACGGGACTCTTCGGGCCAGAGGCTCCCGTGTCTCCTGTCCTCGCGTGTGAAAGGCTGGGACGGGAGGGGGCCGCCCGAATTCATCTATCTCGACCTTTGTGGGACTTTCATGGCTGGACTGTTTACTTCTGAGAAATACTCGTCTGGTTCTTGTTTGCCTGCTCATTAACAGGCGCTGTTAGTCATGTTTCCTTCGCAATTATTTTAGGTGTGCGTTTTTTCTGCTCGACTCCACCGTGTGACTCCTGGGTGCAGTCGCTTTTCCAGTTAGGAGAGCTAGAATTATTTAAAGACAATGCCATATTTTTAAATGTAAGTAGGAAGCCCTAAAGCCCCGTGCTTCCCACTTGGTCCTTCAGCTTAAAGCTGAGGTGGAAAAGTTACTGATAAACAAGTTAAAGGAGATCAAACAATTCCTTGTTAACATTACTTGTTAAGATAATCGCAATTTACTATAGATGACATTGTGTGAATTTTCTTAAGTTGGTTATGTTAGGGAGATCTTTGTGGCCCAAATGTCCTTCGTTTCAAGAAGAGTACAGTGGTAGGAACAACTAAAAGTTTTGTTCTTGGGGTTCTTGTGAAAAAAGAGGCTTTCGGTCTCACCTATCTGTACTATTGACCCCTGGCTTGCTGCATTTCTCATCAGAGTTTCCTACATGCCTAGTTTTTAGTAATTGTTGGAACCTCCAACATTTAGAGCACGGATACATTCTGTATGATTATTTCTTCATGATCATTAGTGATAATTAACTACTAGCCATGAATTTTACCAGTCTTGAAATTAAATACTGAATCCTACTAGCTCCCTAAGATAACATGGTAAGAATCAGTTGATTACTGTAAATATGTAACATGATATAAATGCTGATGAAATAGCCTACTATGTTACCTATGCAAGCATTACACTTGAAACAGAAGAAGGTAATGTACAGGAAAATATAAGAACAGCATATAAATAAAAGGTCAAAGCCCTGTGTTTTCAAAAAATGTTGAGTAAAGTGATGTTTTGACTCAGTCATTTTAATCCTAAAAAGAAAGTAGGACGGAGAAAGATGGCCACCCATACATTTAAAAAAAATCTTGGTATGTAGTTAATTGCTACTTTAATTGTTACTTTCAGAACCAGAAATATACAATTACCAGAGAGCCCTGGTTTGTTACCTTTGATGCCTTTATGGCATTAAAGAAAACTCAGCAAGACTTTTGAGAAAGACGTGATACCATTCTCCTGAAGATCAGAGAAGGTGCAAAGACTGTCAATTTAGATGTGATAGAGAACAGAATAGCTTACTGGAAAATATTATGCAGTTAACCATTGTAACTCTAATTAATATCCTAAATGCTATTAAGATTTAACAGGGCAAAATAATGCCCCTGGAATCTGTTGCTAGATTATTTGACAAGAACTTCATGGAAGCCCTAATCAGATGGTTTTGGCTTTGCATGAAATATATCATTTTGAGGGCTCATTACATCCCAGTTTATTTTATTTTTTTTGTTATAACTACTCAGCCTCAGATTTCCTGTATGGAATTCATTTTTATAGAACACTTAAATTGCTCAGGTAAGAGTAAGGTGAGAGCCAGTTTGGTGTAGTGGTTAAGGCACAGGTTAAAAACTATGATAACTACTTCTAATTCTGCCTTCAGCATTGGGGACTTTGGGTCAGTCTCAGTGACTTTAAGCCAGTCACTCTTTTAGCCTTGGAAGCAGGCAATGGCAAACAACTTTCAAAAACTTGCCAAGAAAACTACAGGGACTTATCCAGGAACTTGTCAGCATTGACTTGAAGGCACATGTACATAGTAGACTTAGAAGATAAAGAAAATCATTACGCTTTTCATAGATTATACCAAAGATGTTCACCAGCACAGAGAAATATTAACTTGAATTTGAAATAGTGCTTGAGGAAAGAAATCTAAAACGATCAACTGAAAATCATTTCATTACTGTGGGGAGTCTAAAACACATCTCACCTCTAAATTCCTATTAAAAGTTGATTTTTTTTCCAAATTTATTGTGGATTATCTTTAACTCTTAATTATATATTCATATTTATGTCCTTAACTACAGCAAAATATGACAGCTTTTTAGCTACAGTCTTTTATTCCCTATTCCCTCTTGTCCTTTTTGATTTAAATTTGTCTTTATTTAAGAATGGAGTTTATAGATTTTATTTTCTTGGCTTGAATTTTTAATGATATCCATATGGCATATATATTTTTTCTTGCTCAAATATTAATGTTAATCTCATTTGTAAGATACAATGTTAAAAACTGGGATCTTCAATGAACTGCTAAAATATGAATATTGAAAGTGGTTTTATTTTTCTTAGGAGATAACATTCTCCCTAAATATAAATATTTCATAGGAAGATTATAGTAATATTTTATAGGAGAAAGATTTATATATGTAGTATTTTTAAATGCAAGAAGTGTGCTTTTAATCAGATTTTCTAAACTACAGAAAGCTATGACATTTTTAGTAAAAAAATGTCAGGATAAAAATAGTATATACAAGTAGTGCTAGACTTACAACAGTTCATTTAGTGACCATTCACAGTTACAACAATACTGAAAAAAGTGGCTTATGACTATTCTTTACACTTGTGACTGTTGCCACATCCCCTTGGTCATGTGATCAAAATTCAGATGCTTGGCAATTCATATTGATGATGGTTGCAATGTCCAGGATCATGTGATTCCTTTTGCAATCTTCTGCTAAGCAAACTCAATAGTAATAGCACTTAGATTTATACACCATTTCACAGTGCTATGCAGCCCTCTCTAAGCAGTTCACAGAGTCCACATATTGCCTCCAACAATCTGGGCTCTTATTTTACCAACCTTGGAAGGATGAGTCAACCTTGAGCCTGGTGAGAATCGAACTGCCAAACTGCAGCCAGCCAGCAGTCAGCAGAAGTAGCCTGCAATGCTGCATTCTAACTACTGCGCCAGCTCAGTGGTGAAGCCAGATTCACTTAACCATGTTATGTAAATTCAGGTGGTGCTTCTGTGATATTGGTTTATATGGCAAAAATTTAAAAACTGTTTTAAGTAATAGTTATATTTAACATTCTGAAAAATAAATATTTTATTAAGCAAAAGGTAAAGGTGATTATTTTTATATTATATTATAACAGTTTTGATTTCAACATTGCCCTTGGTAATGAGAAGCTGTTGAAATATTTTTTCAGGGCCTTACCACGTATTTATAAAAACAAACAATAATTGGCTACAGTTAAATTCTTAGAGGAGCAGGTGATGATATATTTCTTTATATAGATCTTTGATAACTGCTAAATATGATTTTAATCAAATATGAAATTAATCATTTTTAAGGATTTTTATTAGATTGCTCTGCATTTTTGTTAGATGTTAAAAAAGGGAAAGAACTCTTACACTTTTAGAGTCAAAATAAGCGATAAAATATACTATCCATTTGAGACACAAATGTGAAATTATATGCATTCTAGATTATTAATTAAAAATTGCATTTTTATATTTTGTAGTTCTTAGTAGGAGATGATATTCGGTACTTTATTTTATAGAAATATTGCTATATATACATTAGGGATCAGAACAATAATATTTATCTGTTTGCTTCAAGAAATTGTAACTATAATTAAATTTATGATATTGGGAAAGCTGCCTGGCTTTGATGAAGATGAAATTGGTACAAACACATGTTGCTCTTTAATCTCTTGCTTTATTGGATGGATATGCTAAAGTTTTTTCATACTGATTCTTCCTAACTTTGATTTTGAAGCATTTAGGGTGGTTTTTTAAAAAAAAAGAATATGTGTTTTATTTCAAAAACAGACAAGGAATTTCATGTAGAATGATTTATTATCTTAGAGCAAACCTCCTTTCAATTATTGTCTTATTTCAACCCATCTTACCCCCTTTTCTCTTAAACTTTATTATCTTGAACTTTATTAGATATACAGACTTATATTGGAATTATTTCAAACATTTTTATGTTATTATATTATCTGAGAAAGCTAAATGATACACATTCCAGGGTAGACTGTATTTTTCTAATTCAAATACCTATTACAGAAGATGCTTGCTAGATACATTCTGTGATAATTTTTAACCATAAGTTAGTGGAAGAAAGAGTAGAAGTTTAATGTGATTTTAAACGTTGCAAAAACTAAAGACAATCACTAAGTGACTTTGGCTAATCTTGAGAAGCTAAGCAGTTTAGTCTTGTTTAGTATTTGAAGGCCTTGGTCTGGAAAAACAAAAAAGCACTCTGGAAAAAGACTATACTGTTGCTGCTATATATAGATTGTCCACAAAATTGCTAGGAGCCTCAAAGGAGCCTTTATTTTAAGCTGCGGATAATATAATATCCAATCTTACTAAGATGAAAACTTCTTGGCTAAATTTTTCTTTGCTTGCATAAATATAAACGGTGCCCCACAGGTAAAATTGCAATCTGAAGCATATTGTACTACATTTGGGCCTCTTGATTAGAACTTCAATACTGAAATAATTATTTAAAAAAGAGTTTTTCAGACTCAAGCACAAGTTTTTTTTTTAAATGCTAGTATTGGAAAGTGAACATTTGAACTTCTGTCTCAAATATATTTCACATGATTTTTTTTTTCGGGGCTGTTCTAGTGCCAAAGATGATATAGATCTTGATGCCCTTGCTGCTGAAATAGAGGGTGCAGGTGCTGCCAAGGAACAAGAGCCTCAAAAATCTAAAGGAAAGAAGAAAAAAGAAAAGAAAAAACAGGATTATGAGTAAGTTCAAAACTTGTCCTTCATAGTTCTGATACAAATTAGATTAGATACATGGAATCAGACTTTGTGAATATACTTGTAGCATGCTTTGGAGATTAGATGGAGGATAAAAAGCTAAATTTGGAGTCAAGTCTTATAAAAGTGCATTTAATGATAACTGAAAGAATTGTGATAGGGATGATAGAGATCAAATCTAGTCTTTCATCCCTGTAGTTTTATTGACATGTTCAGCATTGGCAGTGTCTTTGCATAAATGTTTCAGTAGCATTCTACTGAGTTGTTTAGCCAATTCAAAGTGCTTTGTCTTCCCTATTCATCTTATGCTATTGGCTATCAAACTATCATTTTCCCTTTAGTTTCACTGCCCAACTATTATATGAGAAACAGAACTGGCTCACTATACTCTAATTTTCTTCTTAAATAGTTTTCCAGATGAAGGAACATGAGAATCTCATACATACATTAACTTGCTGTATGTTTATAGGTACATTTAAGTTTGGAAAATAAAGTATGGCAATACTTAATAAAGTATATCTCTCCTTCCCTTAAAATCTTACGGGCAGTTTCAAGAAGATGAAAGAGAAGGGATGTTATGATTTAGACTGCTGAACAGCACTACTTAAACACCATTTGCCTAAAATGGTATAGGGCAGGGGTTGGCAACCTTAAATATTCAAAGAGCCACAAAGGTCCTAACCGGAAGCCCCCCGTTCAATTCTGAGCTGACCCGAAATCTTGTTCCCCCATCATAGAGTCTTCTCCTAGCGTGGCATCCTTTTCCCTCTACTTGTCCTAACTGAAAGCCTTATAAATTGTGACTGGAAAACCTGCCCCTTGCCATAGATTAGCCTACTGGCACTCCCTGCCCCCCCCCCCCCCCGGGACATCCTCTCAAAATTGTGGTGCTGACTGGTGACAGGGAGCCGCAGCACATGGATGAAAGAACCACATGCAGCTCCAGATCCGCAGGTTGCTGATCCCTGGTATAGGGTCATCTGCTTGAGTAGAGGGTTGGACTAGAGGACCTCCAAGGTCCCTCTCAAATCTTTGATTCTGTTATCAGACATCCAATTATTGACTTCTGTTTTATATACATTTATAAACAGATTCTAAATAATATCATTCTCATTGCAGTGAAGATGACATCCTGAAAGAGTTGGAAGAGCTGTCTCTAGAAACACAAGGTGGGAGTGTTGAAAAAGAACCAGTTGTAGCAAAGGTAAAAATCCTGCAAAACTGGTACTCAAAATTTTTATATGTCTTTTGTGTCAGATTAATTCACTTGGAAAAACTATAATAATTTAATACTGAAATTTACCCATCTGTCTGGAAAGTGGTGTGGAAAGTTATCTTGTGAATAAAACAGCTCCAAAGCATTTGACCAAATTGCTCAAAGGGCTTTTTTTTTGTAAAACAAAAACAAAAAGGCTGTTGACAGTTCAAGCATATTGACATTCCATTGTTCTAAGTTATTTGTAATTTGTCCCTTCAATATTGCATAATTCTTTCTCACACATAAACAACCCACATCTTGATTTTTAAAATATATTTCACGTATCAGAAATATAGCAAAGTAGAATGTATCATCCTTAATCAATAGCACTCAATCTAATATAATGCTGACAATTGCATGGACTTAAAATGCAGTAGAAAAAGTCAATAGCTTCATGTTCCCATGTTTAAACTGCATCACGAGAAACCTGGTGATTGCTTCCATCCTTTAAACTTTCTCTAACATATCCCATATAGACAAAATGAATTTCTACATTAAATTACCTAAATTGAGAAGAAAATAATACGATAATACAGGAAATTAAACCCAGTTTCCCCAAAAAGTAATGCAGTACACAAAATGAAAATCTTAAGGGTTGTGTTTGTCAGAGAAAGTTAATACCTTATAGAAGTGATGCAAGCATTATGACTGAATAAGATGTTTTAAATATAAGTCTGAGATTAATTTATATTTTATTTCATCCCATTAGCTTTAATGCTTAAGGAATGTCCATATATTTCATTTGTATCCAAACAAATGTTTAAATTCACCAGTGGGAAAGTTTGTTTACAATCCATACAACCAGACATACAAAAGTATCAGAATACAACCTAAATCTCAATTCCCTTTACTCGTCAAAATCAATATTAGTGTAAACACTGATATATTTATAGAGTAAACAAGGTTATATTTCAATCTAACACTATTAGGAAAGGAAATATTTGGCTATTGATGTTTGAAGGATAATGTATCATCTGCATTTACTTTGCTTCCCACAAAGCTCTGAAGCTTTGTGTTGCCTTGATTTTCAGTGAATTAATGATGAATGAAGTTGGATGAATTCATTTGAAGGTGCTAATGAAACCTTTCTTAGAATTACTGAGTATGGGAAGTATCTGTTTAGCATTAAATCACATCCTTATTTCATTCTTTATCCCCTTTCTGCCTGCAAAATTGGAGTGTTGTCAGAATTTGGTACAGTGCCAAGGAACGCAGTAGTCCTGTATGGAGCTTTAGGTGTTCTGTTCCTGAGAAGTCTGGGTATGAATTGCCTGGCTAGTGCAAATATGGCACCCTGAAGGAGGAAGCTCAGCCGCATCCCCTATCTTGCAATTTAATTTTTTTATAGTAGCTCTTGTCTATGCTCAGGCTCAGCAATTGTACCTAATCACGCCTCAGGAATGCAGGGTTGGGGGAAAAAGTCTCTACCCAAATCCTCATCCATGTCCTGCTGTCTCTCCTGAAAGACCCCCAGAGATGGGCTACAGCTGCTGAAAAGAGCAAAGAAACGCTCTGAGGAATTGGTTTGTGGGGTTTAAGTCAGGGGAGGTGTGCCAAGCAAAAAAAGGACCAGGAAGAAAGCTTCTATCAAGAAAGATGCACTAAGTTGATTGGGAAACTCTTTTCTGAGTGTGCTTTCCCAAAGCCAGCAGTGGTGTCAGAACTCGATGCAGTCAAGGGCACCTGTGAGAAGGGGTGAAGGTGGTGAAGCAGGAAGATGCCAAAGGATGATATTGCAAAGCAGAGCTCTAGGCTGCCATTCACCTTACCGGGCAGCTATTATTTCCTGCCAATCTTTGAAAGCCTATCCAGGTAGGCTGTTGTCTTCCTGATTATCACCAAGAGAAATCTGGCAGGCAGAGAAAAAGAAAGAGAGTATAGCTGCTGGCTTATCCAGTCAGTTTGGTCCAAGTTCTGACAGCAGTCCAGCTTTGTTGGAAGACTTGCAAATGTAAGGGTTTTTACAAGCCTCAGGTGTCAGTGCTCTCTTCTATAATACTTGCCTCAGACTATTGCTGCACAGCTGCCCACATCCTGTCCAAAGTCTCCTGAGACTATTTCCAGATCTTGCTGCTATTGGCTTAGATGTCAGCATTGTCACGTTCTTTCCTATGTCTTTCCAGCCATGGAATCTGTGTAGCTTTCTGCTTTCCTCATAGAGCAACTATCTCAAGTATCTTCCTGCCCTGCTGTGTTCCATCCTGACACAGGTCATCCGCCCTTCAACCCTGCTGCCACTGACATTAGATCCAATTCTACAAGTCTTCTACCTGCCTCTTTCCACCCCTGTTTAACTCATGGACTTAATATGCTTTGCTGCTCTCTCCCCATATCCTTCCTATATATACATTCCTTATACCAATAGTACAACCTGTTGTTGTTGTGATCTTGGGTCTGGCTCTAAAAAGTGTGTGCCTGCTTGCCCTCATTCTCTTTGGGGATCACTGTTAAGGTTGTCCTGCCCCACCGCTCCTAATCCACTCCCTGGTTCTGCTGCTGAGGGGTTTAATTTATCCCTCCTTCCTCCCCTCTGCAACTACATTCCTTTCTTACAAATATGAACTTAATCAGGTGCGTTACTGAAACTGATTTTTTATCACATTGTACAAGACAACAGTACCAAGAAAAGGGAGAGCAGTCTAATAATTTTACTGATTTAAGTCTTATCAAATTATAATCCAAAGAAATATCCTTTCAAGAGCAATTGAATACAGTCCAGGCAAAAAAAAAGTTCATATATGCAGTGCTGTGCTTGAAGGTTCCTTTGGTCACATGAAAAAAAACACAACGTAATATGTAAGATCTTCAGCAAAAAGCACTATTTATTGTACAACTTCGCTACACTTTTTGAACAAGATTTTATTTTATGTATCATCCGAAGCATTTGTTCAAATTTCTTTTCCCACCATTCCCAACCAAATAGAGGGAGGCATATTTCTGAGAGATGTTTTTGTTTGTTTATGATCAATTGTCAGAGAATGTAGTGACCACAAACCATATGTACAGGTTTCTATTATTATTTTCAATTTATGACATTAATTTTTTTTATCAGGTAGAGAATGAAAATGAAGAATTTGGCCTGTCAAAGCAAGATAAAAAGAAGAAAGCCAAGAATAAAAAGGCTAGATTAGAGGATGAAGATGGCAGTGAAGAAACGGAGGACAAAGAAAAAAAATCTAAAAAGTCTCTTAAACCCAAGAAAGAAGTACTCTCCGAGAGTGATGATGAAGTATTTGATTTGAAAAAAGGGAAAGGAAAAGTTCAGAAATTAGGTAATAAACATGAATTTTCTGAAGAAGATGAAGCTGGCATTGTAAAGAAGAGCAAAGAGCGTGCACAACCTGGGTCCTCTGGTGAGAGTGAAGATGAATTGGATGAAGGCTCACAGGCAAAAAAGGGGCAGAAGAAAAATCAGAAGGCAAAACTGGTGGCTGAGACTGAAAGCGGTGATGACATGGATGAGTCTTCATTTAAAATCAAAACTGTGGCTCAGAAGAAAGCAGAAAAAAAAGAACGAGAAAAGAAAAAACGGGAAGAGGAGAAGGCTAAACTAAGGAAACAAAAGGAAAAAGAAGACTTGGAAGCTAATAAAGAACAGCCAAAGCTGAAGAAGACTGACAAAGGAACTGCATCAGATCAGCTGCCAACTTCTGCCACTGTGGAAAAGGGAGAGACTCCAGAAGCAGCAGAAGGTTAGTAACATTTTGGAAATATAAACCGCGTAGAATTGGAGATTCTTCGGGAGAAAACCCGAATATATATATATATATTTGTGCTGATAAATAAATAAAGGGAGACTAGTATAGATCTATTTCAAGCTATTTAGCTCTCATCAGCTAGCCACACCCTTACTGGGATTTGAACCTGGGCTATATTAATTATTATATTATTATATTAATATAGCCCAGGTTCAAATCCCAGTAAGGGTATGGCTAGCTGATGAGAGCTAAATAGCTTGAAATAGATCTATACTAGTCTCCCTTTATTTATTTATCAGCACAAATAAAAAAACCACAAATATAACAAAGGCAACAGTGAAAATATTGGGTTTCTGTCGTGATGGACTCTTGTGACGAGCCGATTGACAGATGATGGAAGCAGTTAGCTTCCTCCCATAGTTGGGGCTTACCAGGGGTTGTAAAAATCTAATATATATTTGATTTCTCAACAAAAATAAGGGGTGAATGAATATATATATATATATATATATATATATATATATATATATATATATATATATATACACATACATACATACATACATACATACATACATACATACACATACACACACACACACACACACATACTTGGTTTCTCAACAAAAATAGGGGTGAAAAAAGTGTCTCAGAGGACTGTTAAAGTGTTTTTCTCTAATCTTGTAATATGCTGAGAAATGTTTTATATGTACACTGAGAAATTGAGTTTGCTTGTGAAAGACATTTAGGAAGAAGAGGATTTATAGTTAATTTTTCACCTAGAGTTTTGCAGGTTTCAGAATGTAATCTAATGAATGTGGCACTGATGGTAGTTTGGACCCATTCTTGACTCATCAGTGACCTTTTCCTTTAAACCTATTCTGTGGTGAAAATTAATTGAATGCTGCTTAGTTATTCATGTTGCTGATTTCATAGTTTATTCACTGATGTAAAATGAAATAAAAGCAAATGCATTTTCTTTGCATCTAATAAGGTAGCTGAGAAGGCTCTTTTCATAAAAATGGCTCCCCTCAAGTGGCTTTTAATGCTCGACAGTTTTAAAAGTTACCATGAGTAAAATGTGGGAGAGAAAAAAATACTAAGAATTTAAGCGTGTCTAACTTTTGTTACTTTTTATGTTCTTCTGATGTATAATTATGTCTTGTGCTTCAACAATTAACTTTCCTTTTTAGTCAATGATAATGAAAGTGAGAAAAAGAAAAAAGATAAAGATAAGAAGAAAAAGAAAGGAGAGAAAGATGAAAAGGAAAAAGAGAAAAAGAAAGGTCCCAGTAAGGCCACAGTTAAAGCAATGCAAGAAGCCTTGGCTAAACTGAAAGAAGAGGAGGAAAGAGCAAAGAGAGAAGAGGAGGAGCGTATCAGACAACTTGAAGAGCTGGAAGCCAAACGCAAAGAAGAGGTAGTATATCTTTTCCTAGATTCAGAAGACAATTTGTTCTTATGTGTTTTTGGCTTTGAAAGGCAAAAATACTCAGAATCTCTTGCCATGTATTTTTTTTTTCTGTACTGAAAATAATTAAGCTATGGGTATAACTAATTCTGATTTTTATTTGTTATTGAATTACATGTTAGTATATTTGTAAAGCAATGCTATATACCAATGATAGCGAACCTTTTTTGGCTCGTGTGCCAAGCCTCTGGAGTGCAAAAAACTGGTCCTATGGGAAAACCAGAAGTTCAGGAATGGACTTCTGGTTTGCTCATAGGGCTGGTTTCAGCCCTCCGGAGCCTTCAGGGGCCTTCAGGAGGCTTCCCTGAATACTCTGGAGGGTTAAAACCAGCCCTACGAGCAACCTGGTTCCGGTTTGCTTGTAGGGTCATTTTTTGCCCTCCAGAGCCTTCAGGGAAGCCACCTGAAGGCCCCTGAATACTCTGGAGGGCTAAAACCGGCCCTACAAGCAAACCAGAAATCCATTCCCAAACTTCCGGTTTGCCCATAGGGATGGTTTTTTGCGCTCCAGATACTTCAATGAAGCCTCCGGAGGGAGAAAAGTGGCCTCAAAAGGCTGAAATCAGCTGGCCAGCACGTGCATGCATGCTGGCCAGCTGACAGGGCAGCACCTCGCGTGCCCTGACAAATGGCTCCACATGCCACCTGTAGCACGCGTGCCATAGGTTCGCCATCATGGCTATATACATTTACTTAGAGGGAAATATAAATGAGACTCCCAAATGAATGCATGCAGCATTGCTACCTTACCATTCTTGCATGCCAAGTTCCAACCATGTGCACTGGAAGTCATAAAGTGGCTAAAACCTGATTTTTGTAGGAACGCTTGGAACAAGAAAAAAAAGAAAGGAGAAAACAAAAAGAAAAAGAGAGAAAAGAACGTTTGAAGAAGGAAGGAAAACTTCTAACCAAATCTCAAAGGGAATCCAAAGCCAGGGCAGAGGCCACTCTTAAGTTGCTGCAAGCACAGGGTAAGGATTGCTCTTTATATTATTTTTCTAATTTTTATCCTGTTCAGGATAAAATATATATGTTTTATTCGAGTATGGTTGTCTGGATATCACAGGGACATTTTAATGGAAATGCTGTGGGTTTGCAATTCTTATTTGCATTGTGTAAAGTATTAACTGAAAATACCGCAATTCTATGCTCTTACTTCAGAATGGCCTCCAATGAATTAAGTGAATATTTATTACAGACGAAATCTGCTTAAGATCAAGTTGTAGATCTAAATGAGTGTCTGCTGTCTTGTTTAAATAATCCTATTTTATTTTAGTAAGCCAAAGTACAAATGAGCTCTGCGCTTCTGTGTATATCTCTTTGTTACCATTCAGGTCATCTTTTTTCCAGCTCTATTTCTCTTAACATACAGTTTAGAAATTATTGTTACTAATGCTAGTTTTCTGTATTTTTTCCACTGAATGTGGGCTGTAAGTATTAATAATATTTATTATTCATTAATAGAAACAGCAGCATAAAATCAAATCACTAGCAGATTAACTGATCCATATTAAAAGTCCTAAGTCTTAGTCTATATATAAACTATACTATATATACTAATATACTATACTTTTGTCAAGATGTTTTTCTCCAATTTTATCCTATCTTGTTAATTTCAAAATTCAGTCCCTTGTCATCAAATGTTGATATAAAGATTTTTTTGTTTTGTTTAATGTGCAGGTGTGGAGGTGCCATCCAAAGATTCAATACCAAAAAAAAGACCCATATATGAAGACAAAAAGAAAAAAAAGCAACAGCAGCAAGAAAGCAAAGAAGGTGATAATTTTGTTTAGGGATAACTATCAACACAGAAACAGGTTAAAAAAGCAATAAAAGTTTAAATCATTTCAGTCACTACTTTCTGTGCTTCAAGATACCTCCTTTGATACATCTTATACATCTTTATAGAGCAAAGGATATTCTTTAGTGGGTTGTGCTGTCCAGTGAGAAGTCCATTGGGAGAACCTCTTTTGCACAAAATGTTTAAACACAAGGGTCTGCTGATGAATTCCTCCACCAGATGGGGGATTGAACCACATAATCTGCAAGGTCTCTTCCATCCCACCCTTATCGTTCTATGATTCTATAAATTCTTGACTGACTTTTAAAATATTAATCCAAGAATCTGAGATGTTTCAAATAGGTTTGTACAAAGTGATGATTCATTCCTTCTCTACTTTCATATTAGATAAATTGAAAAGAAAAAGATATGTCATGTTCAGCAAGAGTTAGTTCTTTGTTTGCTATGTGCTTGTATCAGAATAAATTGGAATTTCACAGGATAATGAATGTAATTTAGCCATGCAGCAAAAGCATGGAAGAGTTATATGCCTTTTAAAAAAGTTTGATCAATTTTGTGTAGAATAATGTTTTTGATTTATAGCTTGAATTGACACAACTATTTACAGTCTTAATAATTGGGATGCTATTTCTGTGTTATTTGGGTTATTAAAACTTTTATAAATCTACAGGTATTTATTTTCATTGTTGCATCCTGCACCAGCCATGAATTCATAAAGTAGTTGATCAAATAGATATACAGTGGGGCAAAAAAGTATTTAGTCAGCCACCAATTGTGCAAGTTCTCCCACTTAAAAAGATGAGAGAAGCCTGTAATTGACATCATAGGTAGACCTCAACTATGAGAGACAAAATGAGAAAACAAATCCAGACAATCACATTGTCTGATTTGGAAAGAATTTTTTTGCAAATTATGGTGGAAAATAAGTATTTGGTCATTATCAAAAGTTAATCTCAATACTTTGTTATATATCCTTTGTTGGCAATGACAGAGGTCAAACGTTATCTGTAAGTCTTCACAAGGTTGGCACACACTTGCTGGTATGTTGGCCCATTCCTCCATGCAGATCTCCTCTAGAGCAGTGATGTTTTGAGGCTGTCGCTGGGCAACACGGACTTTCAATTCCCGCCAAAGGTTTTCTATGGAGTTGAGATTTGAAGACTGGCTAGGCCACTCCAGGACCTTGAAATGCTTCTTACGAAGCCACTCCTTTGTTGCCCGGGCGGTGTGTTTGGGATCATTGTCCTGCTGAAAGACCCAGCCATGTTTCATCTTCAATGCCCTTGCTGATGGAAGGAGGTCGGCACTAAAAATCTCACGATACATGGCCCCATTCATTCTTTCCTGTACATGGATCAGTCGTCCTGGTCCCTTTGCCGAGAAACAGCCCCAAAGCATGATGTTGCCACCCCCGTGCTTCACTGTAGGTATGGTGTTCTTTGGATGCAATTCAGCATTCTCTCTCCTCCAAACACAACAAGTTGTGTTTCTATCAAACAGTTCTATTTTGATTTCATCTGACCATATGACATTCTTCCAATCCTCTTCTGGATCATCCAAATGCTCTCTAGCAAACTTCAGATGGGCCCGGACATGTACTGGCTTAAGCAGGGGGACACGTCTGGCACTGCAGGATCTGAGTCCCGGCGGCGTAGTGTGTTACTGATGGTAGCCTTTTTTTATGTTGGTCCCAGCTCTCTGCAGGTCATTCACTAGGTCCCCCCGTGTGGTTCTACGATTTTTGCTCACCATTCTTGTGATCATTTTGACCTCACGGGGCGAGATCTTGCATGGAGACCCAGATTGAGGGAGATTGTCAGTGGTCTTTTATGTCTTCCATTTTCTAATTATTGCTCCCACAGTTGATTTCTTCACACCAAGCTGCTTGCCTATTGCAGATTCAGTCTTCCCAGCCTGGTGCATATCTACAATTTTGTTTCTGGTGTACTTCGACAGCTCTTTGGTCTTCACCATAGTGGAGTTTGAAGTGTGGCTGTTTGAGGTTGTGGACAGATGTCTTTTATACTGCTAACAAGTTCAAACAGGTGCCATTAATACAGGTAATGAGTGGAGGACAGAGGAGCCTCTTAAAGAAGTAGTTACAGGTCTGTGAGAGCCCGGAATCTTGCTTGTTTGTAGGTGACCTAATACTTATTTTCCACCATAATTTGCAAAAAAATTCTTTCCAAATCAGACAATGTGATTGTCTGGATTTGTTTTCTCATTTTGTCTCTCATAGTTGAGGTCTACCTATGATGTCAATTACAGGCCTCTCTCATCTTTTTAAGTGGAAGAACTTGTAGAATTGGTGGCTGACTAAATACTTTTTTGCCCCACTATCATTACTGCAGAGACCATAGGAATTATAATTTACTGTGCTTATAGTGTAGGGAAATCGGTAGTAAAAAGTACCTCATCTGTCAAATGGATTTTTGTTAGAGACTGTGGTTATTGGGTCTACTAGAAGTATAAATATAAGCATTGAAGAAGTAATGTAAGTATGTATAGCTGTAGGAGCTTTTTCCTTGAACTATGACATGATTTAAAATAGTCATAACTAATAATTTTAAATGGCATTTTTTAGAAATTACTGAATTGGCATCACCAGTGGAAGAAGCTGCAGAAACAATTGTATCTGAAAAAGAGGAGATTAATCTTCAAGCTGAACCAGGTCAGTTCTAAATTGGACATTTAGTCTTTCATTATCTATATCATAATCAGCTCTTTGAGGAACCTTAATTTAATTTCCTTAAATTAATCTGTGTGTGAGGCTACTCTAAGGTCTTTGTGAAAAATGTTCAAATGTGACATTCAGCCAGTATGAAATTAGTTTAATGCCTAGTAAACTATGAAGTAAACTTTGTTGCATAGAAAATCTATTATTGCTTAGTTTCAGAAGAAAAGGAGGAAGAACCTGAAGGAGGAGGATTAGATGACTGGGAAGCTATGGCCAGTGATGAAGAAAGAGAAAAAGGTAATTTCTTTTTGAAAAAGGAACAGAATATTACAAGGAATGAGACTTTCATTTGTTTCACTAAAGCCTCTGGTTTTTTTCTAATAAGAAAAAGTAAAGCAAGCAGTGTAAAAAAGATTTAAAGGGTATTTCAAACGGAATATATATTTTAAACTGCAATGCACTTCATTAATGTATTGCTTGTTTTTCTGTTAATATTTAGCTGTTTAATAATTTGTAAAAATTATCTAGTTGTTCAACTGAATGAGAAGGGCTAGTGATAACATTGACAGAAGGGCCATATTTCTGTTCTCAACAAGTTCTTTTGTAGTAGGAATATAACTCAGAAGAGAATAAGCTGTCTCTTGACTTTTTGATGCATTGTTGCCCCTTTGCATATATGGCAGGTCAGGTGAAATGAATCTGAAGTGTATCTATTTCTTACATATTTTATATGTTGCAAACGTCAAAAGAATTCTCAGTGATATGCAACATTACCTATAATACTTGAGCAGGGCAGAGTTAAGTGAGCCAAATTAGAATTATATTAAGTAACTTTAGTATTTTGTCATCAGAGAGAAAAACTGTCCATATTGAAGTCAAAGAACAAAATGAAGATGATGAGGATGAGGATGAAGATGAAGATGAGGAAATGGAAGAGAGTGACGAATATGAAGAAGGAGAAAGTGAAGGAAGCGAAGAAGAGAAAACTTTAGATGAAAAGGAATCAGACTCACGAGCTGCTGCAAAACAATCTGTAGAAAAAAAACTAAACAAAGAAATAAGTTCAGATTCAGAGTCTGAGTCGGATGATGATCGCACTAAAGAAGAACGTTCATATGACAAAGCTAAACATCGAATTGAGGTATTTAGTTAAACATTTTCACAAACAGCATTTTTTGGCTTTTCCCCAGGGACTGGAGAGAGCTCCGAATTTCAGCCAGAATTATTCCCTTTTCATACAGAATTATAGGATGTAACTAAATATCTATAACTCTGGAGATTCATTTTAAAAAGAAAGCTAATAAACATTGGGGATATTGCATTGGTCTTGAAAATATTTGAATTCTCAAATCTGATTTATTTGCATTTCACTTTGTTCTTTATTCTTAATGGGTGAGTAAAACTTATTCTCAGTTTTTAATTTTAGAAACGTCGAATTGAAAATAATAAAAATGCAAACACTGAAAAATTACGAGCACCTGTTATCTGTGTGCTGGGGCATGTAGACACAGGAAAAACAAAAATCCTTGATAAGGTAAGCACAGGTATAGCACTAGCTAGCAAACAAATTGTTGACTTTTCTTAGATTGAATATTTGTAGTAGTTGGGAACTGTTTCACGCTATATAATAATAATTCTGGTATATTTCATATAGCTTCGTCATACTCATGTGCAAGACAGTGAGGCAGGTGGCATCACTCAGCAGATTGGGGCAACTAATGTTCCTCTTGAAGCCATTAATGAACAAGCAAAGATGGTGAAAACTGTGAGTGGGAGCTTTTTAGCCCTTTATGTGCATTTCACGTAATAGTATTAACTTGTCCTGTGATCATTATGATTGTTGACAGTGAATACTTTTAGGTTTCTGTTTACTTGTTCCATGTTCAGAGGACTATTTCAGTTGACGGAAATATTCCACATTTGCATGAATACAATAAAATATAGCTTCCGTATTGGCCTTCCTGATACTTACATAGAATTGAATTACCGTATTTTTCAGAGTATAAAATGCACCTCCCCCCCTTGCTAAAAGTGGGTGAAAATTTAGGTGCATCTTACAGACCGAATAAGGGTGTTTTTGGTCTCCTGAACCCTCCATGCATCACATTTTCGCTCTCCCTGGCCCCCAGAAGCACTCTGCAGTGCTGTTTTCACCAAAAAACGGGAGCTCCCAAGCCCTCTATTTGTCAGGTTTTCATCCTCCCTCGCACCCAGAAGCACTCAGCAGGCCAAAAACTGCCAGGGAGGGGCAAAAACGTGACGCATGGAGGCCAAAAACTTTTTTTCTTGTTTTTAAAAAATATGGCACTTACCTTATGGAGGTTTTTATGCTTATTGTGTTATTCATTTGTAATTTTGCAAATGTCAACAAAGATGGAGCTCACTAAGTGTTGCTTCACTTAGCAATACAAGCACCTTAACCTAAGATCTTAAAAAGACTTGTATCTAATAATTGAAAGTTACTCAATTGATTGTTAACTTGTATATTAATAGTTAAAATATTAATGTACCTTCAAAAGGGATTGGGATTGGACATTTGCAATAAATGTCATCAAGCATGAAACTGTTATAAAAATTTGGTTTGCCTAAATATCGAGTTAATTAATATTTTGCAATGATAGTTTGACAGAGAGACAGTCAAGATTCCAGGAATGCTTATCATTGATACTCCAGGACACGAGTCTTTTAGGTAACAGCTAATTATTTATATCATTTTGGGGTTACATTTTGTAATATATAATGTTAAAAACAGTTGCAGAAGTAGAAATTAATTATGTATTTTAAGTGGTGTATAGTCTTGTACCTATTACGTGTAGACTAATCAATATTGTGATCTTTCTACTTAATAGAACTTGTGTTAAGAATAAGCATTATTTATTCATTGGTAAACTACAGGTCATGCTTTTTTCTTCATTTTCTGCTATTAATGTTGACAATATCATTTTAATTTCAGCAATCTTAGAAATCGTGGAAGCTCACTATGTGATATTGCAATTCTTGTAGTAGATATCATGCATGGTTTGGAACCTCAGACTATTGAATCTATAAACCTGCTGAAAACCAAAAAATGTCCCTTTATAGTTGCACTTAACAAGGTAAGGTCCCTTTTCATTGAATGGGTTTGTATTCTGTGATATATTCTATTTTGACTTTGTGTGTTGCATGATTTGGTCTCTAAAGCATTGATTATGGATGTGTGAACTCATTTATTGTGACTTTTAATCTTTGTTAAAGCATAATTTAGCACAGTATAAGAAACCAGCTGTTTTGGAAGGAGGAGCCACGTCGCAATGTTACAACGTGCGGTCTCGATACTCTGAGACCGCCGTTGACACTTTTGCCACTGGGGATCCATTGAGACCTAAACCGTCCCGTAGAGACGGTGATCAGGAAGACAAAGCCTTGCTGGTCTCAGGGATATAGCAAAATCCCTGATACACCCAAGGGAAGTGCTTCAAGCCTGCGGTGAATAGGCAGCCCCTAGGCTGATGAAGTCAGGACGCTCCGGAAGGAAGGAAGTGAAAAAAGAAAGTGAGTCCATCTGGTGAGGTATTTTTTCTATTTTGCTAAAGACTGTCCAAAGAAATGTTTCTTTAAAGCCAAATTGATCCTTAAACAAAAGAACTGAGTGGCAAAAATAATCCCAATGGAATCGCTGTGGAAAGTTTTTTTTTCCTTTGTCATTGTAACTATTTTTTGTGGATTGAAATGCTCGTCACGTTCTCCATTAAAGTGAACAGATTTTTTTCTTCTGCTTCTTGTTACTTTATTTTTTGACTTCTGGATTAAAACCTTCCCTTTTATTTTAACAATTCTTCCTAATACTTGTTATTAAATCACACTAAAAGCAATCTAAAGAACTTTGTTTCCTACAGAAGGTGAAAATTAACTGCCAGTCAGAGTTTTTTTAAACAACGTATCTCTTTCTTTATTTGACTTCACTAACTTTGCAGCTGAAGGGTTTGCAACTTGTTTACAGAAATTGATAAAAAACCAAGGGCACGTACTGTTTTCACAGGTGCCTGTGAGAATTATTTTGGCAGAGAAAGAAAGAAAGAAAAGAAAGAAAGAGAAAGAAAGAAAGAAAGAGGGAACAGAACCCTTCTCCTTTGAAGAGCATAAAAGAACTGTGTTTAAGTCAACTTAAAATAAAAGCTAAGAGAGGCCTGGAAGACTAGATTGGTATCATTATTAGTTTTTTTCCCCCTTTTTCTTTCTCTCTTCTGTTTTGGGAACATGGGTCAATACTTATATGAGGAAACCTTAAAATTCAAAATATCTTGGCTGGAATTCAAAATCTATTGGAAGGTTATGGGAGAATTGAGAAGAAGCTGGAAACACTAATCTTCCTCACAGCAAAAGATGATGGGGTTGGAGCCCCCAAAATTAAAGGGGAGAATGAAGATATAGAAGATAAAGATAAGACAATAGATGAACTTATTAATGGAGCAAATGTGGGTGAAAATGGAAAGGGAATGTGGAAAAGGGAATTCAACAAATTGGAGCTCTACCCCAGATTCCAGGACACAGAAGAGAAAAAAATACTAATGATGATAGACAGAAATGTTTTCAAAAGCAAGATTGACAAACAAAGACAAGTTAACTTTAGTAGCAACTGGTGGGCAAGGAGATTATTTGAGAGACCCTTCTAAAAAGAAGACTGACTCCACAATTGGCAAGAGAGATAAGACTGTTTTGTTACTGGAAAGATACAGGTTGACAATGAAAGTTGGTAATAAAAAATTAGGTTTTTTATTATTGGTGATTAATAAGTAGGAACTTTGTAACTCCTAGATTGTTTTAGATTGTTATTAAATGTTTACTCACTAACAATTAATTAACCACAAATAATAATGAAATGATAATGGATAGAGCAAAATGATATGTACATGTATTGACAATTTAGTAAAAGAAAGTTTGGTATAAATTGTAAATTGTGACTTGGGAAAAAGACCTATAAATTTTATTAACAAATTTTCATTTAGATCTTGTTATAAAGGTGTAAGGTTTTTTTGGGGGGGGGGCTGATGAGAGGAGATGGGGCATAATAGTAAATGATTTTTAGCCAATTATAATAACCACAAGGAAATGTTAATGGTCATTGTTTAACACTATATACATGCTATGGTATTGGCTAAAGTAACTTAGATATAAATTTTAGTCAGTGAGTTGGGAAAAAAAAGGGGGGGGAGGCTTAGAAACTTTATTGACTTTTACTTAAAAGATGCTAAAAGGTGTAATGTTATTGGATGATTTTTTGAAATAGCTAATGAATGCCATTATGTGATTGTGTCTTTAAGTATGAATGATTTGAGGTAAAAGCATGTTCAAATAATTGTAGTCAAATGAGAATTGTGGTACATTGATAGTAAGATATACAAAGATTTTTGACTTAAAGTGTATAATCTAATATGAACTATAAGTAATGACTGTGGAAGAAATGCACGAAGGCTATCTGTAACCAATCGACATGCTTTCTACAAGATGTAATGAAGGATGATTCCTTTTTTGTGTGTTTTTGTTCAATTAAAATAAAAAAATTAAAAAAGAAACCAGCTGTTTTCTTATGGATTTTTTTCTCAAGAAAAGCTCTTTTGTATTGAAATGCCTATGTAGCTTAATGCCTTTTTCCTATGCCAGCACAGCTGGATTTTCTTGAGAAGTCTGTAAGCAGAATATGGTAGCAATTATCTCCTTTGTTGTGCCTCATACATCCATAATCAATGCTTTACATATCAAAATAGCTGCAGTGGTTGAAGTATTAGATTAGGAGGTGGGACAATTTAGGCTGTACTCTTTCCTCATGCATAGAAGTTTAAAGCAAGGGTTTACTGTAATTACATTTATCTGAAAATAAAATAATTTATTAGCATTTAATAAATTAGGTGAACATAGCTATAAATATTTTGTCCCTTTTGGAAGAGTGGATGGAACTGAATTCATACTGTAGCCTTCTGCATATGAAAGATACTGGATTGTACTAAAATGAGTATCAGCTAAAGAATGCTTTTTGCAAAGGAATGGTGCTCTCCCTTTGTCTGAAATGGTATAGCTTAGGCAGGGGGTTGGACAATCGGACCTCTGTGTCCGGAATACCTTTGTGTGTTTGAGAATGAGAAGAATGGCAAATGTCTATGTAAGTGGATTTAATTCAGTGGAATTAAATCTTTAAATGATTGGTTCTTAAGGACATTTGCACAAAGGCCAATAACTGTATTTGAAGTTCTTAAGAAATAGAAACAGTCTTCATACTTCTCCTGCTAGGACAGTGGTTCTCAACCTTCCTAATGCCGCGACCCTTTAATACAGTTCCTCATGTTGTGGTGACCCCCAACCATAAAATTATTTTCGTTGCTACTATGTAACACCAGGAGCCACAAAACCTGGGTGGGTGTGGCCAACTCAACCACTCCCACCCAGTCACATGACATCCCCTCCCAGACATGCCTACCAAGGTTTCATGGCTCAGTGAGAATAGGGTGTCTCTCTCTCCTCTCCCTCTCATTTCTGTTTTTCTCTATTTTTCCTCTCCCTTTCTCTTCTTCCTTTCTTTCCTTCCTTCCCTTTCCCTCTTTCTTTTTCTTTCTTTCTCATTGAATATGATAGCAAATCCAAAATAAAGTTATTAATTATAGGAAATTGCTTCTCTGTAATCTTTTCATAGTGAACTCTAAGCTGATAGAAGCTGGCAAGTTTGTACTAACAGCAATAGGATATATATTTTAATTTCTTTTGAATTTGACAATATAATACGTTATCCAAAATTATAAATAATCTGATTTTCAGATGCATTTTTTTTGCCATCTCTGTTATTTTCTTTTTAAAAAATCAGACTTGCTTCCAATTTGTGCCTTCTGGCAAACTGTAGTTTTGTTGGCAAGAGATCTAGCTTGCCATTGCTTTTGTCATAGGTCTGAGAAAGTTTCTTTCTTTCTTTCTTTCTTTCTTCCTTTCTTTCTTTCTTTCTTTCTCTTTCTCTCTCTTTCTTTCTTTCTTTCTTTCTTTTCTCTTCCTTTCTTTCCCCCTGATTTGTTTCCTTCTCTTTTCCCTCTCTCTCATTCTTCTTCAGCTCGCTTTCATTTCTTTCTCCCTCTCCCCCTTCTCCCTCTAATTTGTTTCCCTCTATTTTCCCTCTCTCCCATTCTTTCCTTCCAGCTCTCTTTCATTTTTCTCTCTATCTCCTCTGTTTGTCCCCTTTTCTCTTTCATCTCTTTCTTGCGCGTGTAAGCAAAATACCCTCCTGGGCTGGGATCACGGTGGCGGGGACAGCGACTCCTTCCGCTGCTGCCACTGAGAAGTGAGTAGCTTGCTGTGCTGCACAGGAGACTTCTCAGTGCCAGACTCAAGTCGGTCCCCTTCATTTTGACTCAGGAAAGAGCTGGAGCAGCCGTCTCTGGATGCAGAGAGGGAAGAGTTCTAGAGCCCTGCGCAAGTGCAGGAGTGCAGGAGAACTGGAGCTCTTCCCTCCCTGCACCCAACCAGCTGCTGCTGCTGTTCCCCATTCACCTCCTTCCTGAGCTAACCTGAAGGAGACCGCGGCTCACGCTGACCTGAGTCTGGCGCTGAGGAGTCTCCTGCGCAGCTTGGATCCCCTGTGCTGCATACCCAGTTACTCACCTCATTGTGCAGTGGCGACAGCATGAGGAGAGTCGTTGTCCCCTCCGCCTTGATCCTGGCCCAGGAGGGTATTTTGATTGTGCGCGCATGCACAAGAGATGAGCACAAGAAAAGGGATGGAGCTCTTCCTGACATTGAGTTGCCTGTGAAGGACGCAGAATCGCAAAATCAGGCTCGTGCCTTCTCGGGGTGGAGAGCAGATTGCGCGATTGGGTCAGCAGGGAGTCGCAGGAGAGGGGCCAAAGCCTATTAAGACTGTTACCCATGCTAAGCATGGGTAACAGTCTTAATAGGGAATCTCAGTGTACGCGCATCCCACGTTCTTTTATTTTATTTTCCCCACCTTGTTTTATGCCTCAGAAATGGTACCTCTTGGCTTCCGTAGCTATGCCCATCAACCTCCATCACTCAGAGCGAGCTGCTTTCCCAGCGTCCTCTGTGCTGCGCACGTCTCTCTTTTCCCCCCTCCGTGCCTCCATTCTGGCTCCTACTTCTCCCCCCCCCCATCACACATACACACACACACACACCTACCTCTCCTTCTGCAGTGTGGGGAACCTGAGCCCCTCCTTCCCTTCAGGCCGGCTTCTCGCCACCCTCTCCACGGAAGGCTCCTCGGCGACGCCTGTGAAAAGGTTATTTGACCCCAAAAGGGGTCACGGCCCACAGGTTGAGAACGCTGTGCTAGAAGGACTTTAGCATTCAGTTGTTCCACATTAGCATTCAGTTGATTTGGAAAAATCAACTTATTTCAGTGAAAGAATAGGGCACTAGCGATATAAGAGAATATGTTTAAATGAAGATCCAGAGTATGAAAATGTTTATTACCGTATAGTTTATTTACTTGCTTATTTCCATATATACAAATAGGATTTACTATATAGATCTGCCTGAATAATGGCAATATTAAATAGTGGTGAATTCTCTTTTCTTTAGATTGATAGATTGTATGACTGGAAAAAGAGTCCAGATACAGATGTAGCTGTCACTTTGAAGAAACAGAAAAAAAACACCAAGGATGAATTTGAGGAACGTGCTAAGGCCATCATAGTAGAATTTGCTCAGCAGGTGAGTATCAATTTGGCTAAAAAAATGGTTAATCTTCTTGAGTATGCTTTGCACCCTGTAGTTCCTGTAGATAAAACTAGCCCAAGCGCATTAACCATCCATAATCAAACAAAATTACAATCAAATGGTTGATAGAAGGAAAGTGAGAACAGATGATGTATACATAGGAAAGGTTGGCTGAATCGAAGAAGTCAGGCTTACACAGGACAATTTACAATTATAGATTGGTACCTTATAGTGATTTAACAAATTTGATGCAGGCAGTGGCATTGTGGCTCAATTATCAAGATCCTTTCCATTCCAACTTTCAGACCTGAATTTGATAGGGAGACATCTTTATTTGTCCAATGAATGATCTCTGTTGGGAAGAGACATGGTGAAGTAATACTTTTGTACTATTGACTATAGTATTTTTGAGGAGAACGAGAGAGGGAAATATTGTTGTACTGTGGAAAGTATTGTTTATATAAAGTCTACATGTATTTCAGGTTTAAATTTAAAGTTCCATCTTGTCTGTTATGTAATTATATCAAGCTGTTGGGAAGAATCTTATCTAGATTTGATACTTATAGTAATCAGTACTCTGATTATAATTTTCCAGTACTCTTATTAATATTGATGTCATATGTCTTGGTAACTTGGACAACTACTCAAAAGGCAAACCTTGAAGATGATATAGAAATGAGAGCAGATCTGGAGTATAATATGACAGTATGAATCACCCTAAGAAGTAACACTTCTTAAAGATGTCACATTATTTCTGTATTGAAATATCTGTACTGATTAACAGTAATTGTCTTAACCAAAGTCAAGGTGCTACTTTTGCTGTAAAATTTTTACAAGGTTTAGGCTTAAATAAACTGTAAGATCATCTGATCCTCTATAGTCTGCCCCACTTTTGCAAATTTTTGAGTCACAGAATCATCAGACATGGTTACCCCTGAAATAGAAGACTGTTATTCTGATGAATGACTTGAATAGGAGAGCAATGAATATTTGATAATGCATTCTGTTTTTCCATCTTCTTTAGTTTCTGTTTTGACTAGGTAGAATAAAGCCACTCCTTCTCCTGCTCTCCCCACTCTTTTGCTTTAGTAATGCTCTGCTTCTTGTTTTAGGGCTTGAATGCTGCCTTGTACTATGAAAATAAGGATCCCCGCACATTTGTTTCCCTGGTTCCTACCTCTGCTCATACAGGAGATGGTATGGGAAGTTTAATTGCTCTTCTTGTTGAATTGACACAAACCATGTTAAATAAGAGACTGGCACACTGTGAAGAGCTGAGAGCACAGGTTATGGAGGTAATGTTTACCTAGAAAATCTTTTGATAGCCTGTTTAGATAACAAACTGGATTGAGGCAGATCATTTAAGGCATATTCTACGTCTTTTAGGTCAAAGCACTTCCTGGAATGGGTACGACAATAGATGTCATTTTGATTAATGGAAGGCTGAAGGAAGGTGATACCATTATTGTCCCTGGAGTAGAAGGTCCCATAGTAACACAAATAAGAGGCCTTTTGCTCCCTCCTCCCATGAAAGAATTACGAGTGAAGGTAAGGAAGCAGTGCATGAAAAAATGTTCTTGAAATTAATTTATGGTGTCTGAGTTGCTCAATGATACTAGGTCATATACCCTTCCTTTACCCCAGATAAATTAATGTAATTTTTGCAGTAATAACCCTTTGCAATAAATGTGCTATTTGTGAAAGCAGTGCTAGGGAAATATTTTTGTGTCCTATTATACTGAGTGAAAGTATTTAATTTTACATGTGCTCTTTGCTGTTGAATTTCTATTAGCAAAAAATAAATTCGGATTTTTAAAGGATAAAGTCTGAAAAAAAGAGATTCCAAATAGTGTTTGTCATATTGTCTGATATTATGAAATGTTGAACGTATGTCATTTTTCTATTTTTTTTCCTGATTCTGTTTTGCTATAATTTAAAAATTTGCCTGAGGGATGTTCTAAAATTAATGTTTAATTGAACAATATTTATTGTCATAATATTTGACCAATTTTGAAACTTTTTTGTTTAGGTGAACTAATGCTTCTATTATATATTGAAAGAACATCATACCGCTGGTGTGCAGTAGAATCTAATCTAAGAGCCTTTATATTGTATTATCTTAGAATTTGGATATGAGTACTTCTTGTGAAAATATTCAGTCTAAAAACTGGAACATTTAACGGTTATTTTTGTTCAAGATGTGTCTTCTAACTTCTGATAATGCCATTGAGCATCTCTGTCATATTAATTCCTTCCAGTTTCATTAATTGAAGGATACACATTAAATAAATGTAGTGTATCTATCATTTCATCGAATGAGCAAATAGAGTAAATGATTGGAGTTCTTGATGGTTCTTGACAGTCCTTGACAGTTCTTAATATAATTAAAACAAAGATGATAAATTGGAGAACTAGAAAAATAACTATTCATCTTTCTATTTGTATAGAATCAATATGAAAAACACAAGGAAGTTATTGCTGCACAAGGAGTAAAGATTCTTGGCAAAGACCTGGAGAAAACATTGGCTGGGCTGCCCCTGCTTGTAGCCTATAAAGATGATGAAGTTCCAGTTCTTAAAGTAAGGCACAGATGATCCCTATCAGAATCTCAATGGAGTTTCAGCAGCCAGAAAATCCCAGTATAAACTGTTCTAAAATAGAACAATCAGGAATAAGTTGTTTGAAATTACAACGATGGGGTACTTTTCAGATTTTTAAGAAATTGAAGCAAAGTAACAGTTCTTAACTGTTGACTTTTAAATTTTTAAATATGAGATGTAATTAGAAGAAATTATTGTTTTTATATAGTTATCAAATCATTGGGAAGTAAATTGAAGTAAGGCCTGATAAATATATAGCTGTGCCATCTGGACAAGCTACTACTAGGTTTTAAGTTACATGTTAGCTAAAAAAAAATTGGACAATTCTATAAAATTAAGATTGAATTAAAATAATTGCTGGCGTTTTAGAGTCTGTAACATTTAATGGGGAATTAAAGAAGGGGAAAAACTGATTACTAGAGAACTAAGCTTTTCATTGTGCACTGGAAAAAGAAGAGATTTAATTAAGCTTTTTATTTTTTTTTAAAGGTGGGATAAAATCTAATAATAATTTTAAGTATTTGTGAATTAAACTTGTGTTTTGAGAAGATAGAAATAAACCAAACTGAAACGTAACATTCTTCATTTTTAAAAGCTGCGGATTTGATTCTTATGCTGTAATAAAAGAGAGTTTGGGAATTTTAACCAGTAAAATTAGCTCCTTAAAGACTTAAAACAGTTACTACCATGTTTCCCCAAAAATAAGACAGGGTCTTATTTTCTTTTGACCCCCCCCCCCCGAAATAAGTGCTTGGCCTTATTTTCAGGGAGGTCTTATTAGTTTTGAGGTGCAGGAGGTGGCGAGCGCGGTCACTTCATTGCTGCCGCTGTACTGCAATATTTTTGGGGTGGGCTTATTATCCAGGGAGGTCTTATTTTTGGGGAAACTGTATTTTTTTCTTTAACATTCACCAACCTTCCACAAATGCATCACTATCATGGAATAATTTGGGGCTCCACTCTCTCAGGCTACAAATGGGACCTTGGTTGGCTAAAAACAATTTTTGCTCTTTTGGGTAATAGAGCTCTCTATGTCAATCTAAACCATAGTTTAAGCTTCCAGTGGCATGTTCATAAATGTGAAGCTTTTATCTCTGATATGTGCTTATGAGCCGAGGTGGCGCAGTGGTTAGAGTGCAGTACTGCAGGCCACTTCAGCTGACTGCTATCTGCAGTTCAGCGGTTCAAATCTCACCGGCTCAAGGTTGACTCAGCCTTCCATCCTTCCGAGGTGGGTGAAATGAGGACCTAGACTGTGGGGGCAATATGCTGACTCTGTAAACTGCTTAAAGAGGGCTGAAAGCCCTATGAAGCGGTATATAAGTTTAACTGCTATTGCTATTGCTATTCATAAGCTTGTGGTATATAATGCCACTTCCAGTGTTTTGGAGAAACAAAGCAGGTTTTGTAAAATGCATCATGTTTTATTTTAAGGATGAATTGATACATGAATTGAAGCAGACACTGAATGCCATAAAATTAGAAGAAAAAGGGGTTTATGTCCAGGCATCTACCCTGGGATCTTTAGAAGCATTACTTGAATTTCTGAAAACTTCAGAAGTGCCAGTAAGTACCCAAGATTCTATTTTCTTAAATCATTATTTTGTTAGGTATTACTTTGTTAGGTATGCAGAATTTATATTAATGACAAGCTGTTTTTCCCCCTTGTCTCCTGACAGTATGCTGGAATTAATATAGGGCCTGTGCATAAAAAGGATGTTATGAAGGCATCAGTCATGCTGGAGCATGACCCACAGTAAGTATTTCCTTCAAAATATTTGTAGCATTTCTAAAGAGGCTTCATTTGCAGCTCCCTAATATTATCATTATTATTTTCAAGGTACGCAGTGATCTTGGCTTTTGATGTGAGGATTGAACGAGAAGCCCAGGAAATGGCTGATAGTTTAGGGGTTAGAATCTTTAGTGCAGAAATTATATATCATTTATTTGATGCCTTCACAAAATATAGGCAAGACTACAAAAAACAGAAACAAGAAGAATTCAAGTAAGTAGAATTCTCATACTGAGATATAGATACAAATATTGTGTGTGCATGTGCCTGAATTGTAAAAAAAAATTTTTAAGATCAGTATTGTATAATATCAGTTCAGTGTTTTGTTCTCATTTCAACTGAAAAATATTAGTGTAAAAACATACAGGACATCTGAACTTAACTACTACAATTTGGACTAGCATCTCAGTT